>NC_133752.1:163961289-164290289 GCF_036562045.2 Rhinolophus sinicus
ATTTACTTGCACCTGATGAAGCTGTAAGTAAAATGTTTCTGAGTTCTGTGAGTTGGTCTAACAAATTAATCAAACTCGAGGACGAGGTTGTTGGGACCTTTGATCTATAGTCAGTTGATCAGAAGCCCAGATGACAACCTGCATTTGTGATTAGTATCTGCATAGAGAGGGGGAGCAATCTGGTAGGAGTGAACCCTTAACCTGTGGAATCTGACATTATCTCCAGGTAGATAGTGTCAGAATTGAGCTGAATTGTAGGACGCCCAGCTAATGTCCAAGAATCCCACCCCTCACACACACACACACACTGGAATTGGTAATCAGAATACCTTTAACCTCATACAGTACTTGACTCAATTAATGTTTGTTGAACTTTGAGTGAATAAATGGTATAAAACCATACCCTATTACCTATCTAATAGAAACCACCAGAGCCGGATCTCTTGTTTAAAGAGGAGCTGGAGGCAGGTGCCCAGCCAGGGCTGCCCCAGAAATCTGGATGGGGCAAAAGTGCAGTGTAGCCCCAGCGCAGATCCTGCATGGAGAAATTTGTAGGGGTGGCTTTCCATAGGGTTTCTGAGTTACTCATAAAATAGGCTCTAAAGGGAACAAAATGCAGACATAGAAGCAAAGCATAGAGTGACCTAATAAATCCCCTCATACCTTCCCCACCATCAGGGATGAGCACAGGAAATGAAGCTGTCTTGGGCTGAATTTCTACTACTTGCAACTGATTACTAGGGACCCTCCTCCCCCATAGTCTACTTCTGTGCTCCACCTCCTCCGGGCTCCCTCAGCGTTCTGCACAAACCTGGATCTCTTCTCTCATCACATGTAGAATTTCACTATCATCTGTCTTCCATCCCCTCCAAATGGTAAAGCCCTTTAACAATACCATGTCCAGTTCATCCTTTGCATATCACAGCACGGTTAATAACATATGCTGACTAATGCGAGCTGAGTCAGTCTGACCTGCCTTCATTTACCTCTCTGAGAGTGAAGGAGAGAGTCACACAAATGATCTGAAGGTTGTTTTCCAGCTGCATATGCTCTATCAGTCAGGTGAGGATTGTGCATTGCTCTTGTTTTGGATTTGGCCGCTGCTACAAAAAGATCAGTCTTGTCTGTATGCGCTAGAATCTGGTTGTGTTCCAATTAGTTTTTAACTAGATGAATATGGCCTTTCAATGTCGTGTTCCATTTGTCCCCCTATCTCTTCTGCACATATTTAATATGCAAATAAAGACGCACTCGCTCAGACATCAGAGGCCTGTCCCCAGCATCCAGGAGAAGCAGATCTGTGTATCTTGACTAAGAGAGAGTCCCTTTGAGGCTGTCATCTGGGCTGGCCGCGTTTATAAGCTGGGGCTTTTCTTTTTTTCTCCCCTTTTTTTTTCTTTGTATTACTGATTTTTGTACAACCATTGTTCAGTTCTCATTTTTTGTGAACATCTGTTATGCAGCCAATCATAAAATAAAAAAAGAAAAACCTAACCTAAACATATCAACACCACCACCTCCCTCACACCCCAGGGAATTTAGACCTATTTATACAGCTTCTGAATGTGAAGACACTGTGATTTATATCATTTGTATTATTCTAAAATTAACTGTGAATGTGTTGGGAGTCTCAAACAAGTTCTACGGTGTGTTCTTTTTCAGTCCTTAGCTTCTTTACCACTGAAAACATACAAGAAAAACTGAACCACTGTGTGTTTGTTTTTTTTAATAGCTTTAATCCTAATACTCATTAACTAAGTAAAAGGTGTTTCGCTCCACAAGGATTTTGTGCTGGTCAACTCTGTGTTCCTCCCCTCAAATTCATTCATTCAGCAAATGTATATTGAATGCCCTATGTGGCAGGAAGTAGAACACAAGAGCCTCAGTATTTGAATATTGAGTCCATGTGTTGAGTATGTTTTTCAACACACGCAGTTGCCTAAGTGTATTTGAATACATTCTGTGCTTTCTAGGACTACCTTCAGTCCTCTATTTCTCTCTTTAAGTGTGAGGCCCAAATAGTATTCTTCCATGCCCAGCACAGAGCATGTAGAAATCAGAGAATATTTTGTTTCCTGGCACTCAGAAAGTAAGCAGCAAGGAGTTTTTGAATAAAAAAGAATGGGTGAAGTTAACCTCAAACAAAATAAAAAATTTCAATTAATACTGCATGGGCTGCCTACCTTTCTCTTGCTACCATCTTTTATTTCCTTTGGCCATGAACAGACCCATCAGTCTTCCTGCTCTGCAAGCTGAGAACCTTTCTGTCCTGTTTCTCTGCTCATGCCTTTAACCATTGGCCGTTATGGTTCTCTAGGAACATTGTTCTAAAAGTTCTAAAAACAGAGAAATCCGTGATTGGAGTAGTACCTTTGTGGTGATTCTCATAACACCTATAATGAAGACAAAGTAGAAGTTGGGAAGTCTAAGAAGCAAGGAAAGCATACATTTAATTTAACAAAGGTTTATTGAATATTTTACGTGTATCCTTGTTCTGAATGCTGAAGATAAAGCAGTAAACAAGATGAGCAATGCTCTTTTTATAATGGAAGAAGAGAGTAAACAAACCACTAGAGAGATATCATAGAAGTATTTGGGGCGAATTAAAAGAGAGTGATGTGAGAGAGCATGACCTCTAATCACTTCAGTTTGGGAAATCAGGAAAACCTCTTTGAGGAGATAGTTGTAATAGTCATACTTTCTATTTTCTGTGTTTTATGATGTTTTGACATCTTTGAGCCTTGCTAGTCCTGGAGAGACTGCCCTCCCAGGGTGAGCTAATCCCTCGAGATGGTGGGTGACTCCCCAGCCAGCACACCTGTGACGTGCAGTCCAGCCAATCCAGAGTCCATACCCGCACCACCTCCTTTTAATCAGGCATCTGCAACCCAGGACACTATCTCCCTGCCCAGAATTATCCCAGGGTCAGGTACCCGACAACTAAGAACCACCCTTAGAGCCCAACATCCGCCAAAATTATTCGCACTACCCAATACGAAATGCACACAGCTGCCTACACTTGGGTGCCCATGTCTTCCCATGAAAACCACAACGAGGGGCTTAGGCCCACGCTTTACCCTTGCCCGTTCTGCCTCCTGACTAGCTTCCCTGTGTGGCCCTGTGTGCCATGCCCGCTGTTTCTAGGGACCTGTGAGTATAAAAGTTTTCTTTCTTCGTGGTAGTCATTTCTACATCTGCCTTTCTTACCATACCCGATTAAAACAAATTCCAGGTACATTTTAACACAGTAGTACATAAGCTGAGATCTGAATAACAAGAAGGAACAGCCCCCCAAAGACCAAGAGGAGAGCATTCTAAAGAATGGTGTAGAGCCCCTAAACTTGGTAAGACAATTGACCACAGAGGAGGTATGTATGCCTGGAGTAAACTCCCTTCTCCCCTCCTATGTCTTTTCCTTTATCTTCCAGAAAAACATTGATCTCTGATCATCCCCAGATTCCTAAAGGCAGATATGTCTGTGGAAGTCAGATGTCCCAACACCCGTTTATACAAGTCTACCAGTGAATAAGTAGATAAGTGATGAGAAGAACTAAAGGTCTCATTAAAGCAACTCACACTAAGGTGCAAAGCAATCTTTGCTAACACACTTTTATTGAAAGGGGGCAGTTATTAACTGAGGCAGATTTCTTCATCAGTCATACTCAATAGTTTTTGTGTCTTGCCATCATTCATATACCCAACACACACTTATGAAATACATCTCACTTTGCATCCAGGTTCTAGGGGTGGAGGGAGGAGGCGTTTTTCCTATTGGTGTAAATAACGGCTGTGGTCACTCTGCACTTGTGATTTCTTGTCCAATGTCCATCTTATCCCTTATATTCCAATTAGACACAGAGCTACACAAGGGCAGAAGACACGTCCAGCTCCACGTCACTAGCCAAATGCAGTGTCTGGCAGACTGCAGGTATTCTATTAATGACTTCAGAATGAAAGTTATTAAACCAAGTCATACTAAGATGAAGTGTAAATAGGAAAGACAAAAGTAATTTTCAACATTTTAGTCCCTCAGAACCCTGCAAGGCTTAATTTCTTAGACTTACGGGTTTCATTTCATTTCTGGCTGCATGTTAAAATCAACCAGCGAGCTTTGAAAATATATCAATACCAATCACCATTCCAATCAGTCGAGTCAGAACCTCAAGATAGAAACTAGGTAGACATTTAAAAAAAAATGTCTCTAGGTTATTCTAATATGCAGCCAGGATTGAGGAACACAGATCTGGGCTACAAGGTTACACACAGTGATGGTGAATGCACCTGGTTGGTGTCTTTGGGCAGCATGAAGAGCAGCTGTCAGAACTTGCATGGATCTGAAAGAGTAGACCTGTCCATGAAGAAGAGGTTCACAATGGTCTAGACTTCAGGGATGATCATGTAGAAAAATGTGGGCAGAGAAGCTTTCGACAGAGATCTGAGCTGTGTGTGACCAAGAAGGACAAATGCAGGCTGGCATTTGCAGCATAATGAGTTCTTCCATGTTCATGTCTAAAGTGCTTAGATAACTTCAGGTGACCAAAATCATTGTCATGCATCTTTGCAGAAATATAAACCATCATATTTGAGAAACAAAAAGGAGAGAAGTTGAGGGCATCTTTAAAAAAAAAAGACCTGGAAAATTATACTTTATTTTGCTGCAAGAACTCATTTTGCTGACAAATACTCATAAAATATTATTTCAGCTCATGAATCTTATTTTAACAGACACCCAGAGTAAGGCCCAACTGCACAGAGCAAATGACAACCTTCCTTTCTATTCTCAGGTCCAAAGTCTAACAGTTCAAAAGAAGGTACTGGACCTCTGTTTATGCTTCTTGTAACGATACCTGCCGTGAAGTTTTAAGCTAACAAATGGTATGATTCACAAAAGCTGTCCAAATGAATCTTCATTAGCTGGAAGTTTATCACTGAAGAAGTTACTTGGAAACAAATTCAAATACCAATTAAAAATCAAAATAGATTAAAGTCTGATCTCCCAATGTTATATAGACTATCATTCTATTATATGAATATAAAGTCTGCCCTCAAGTTCTCTCCTTTTTGTTTCCTAAATATTATGGTTTGTATTTCTGCAGATGCCTGCCAATGACTTCAGCCATCTGAAGTTCTCTAAACACTTTAAAAATGAATAATACTAAGGAACTCATTATGCTTATAAATATTTGTAAAATATTGTTGCAGCCCATGAATTTTATTTAAAGAGGACCTAATATCTGAAAGTGGTCTCAGCATAGGCTTGTGATCGAAAGCATGATCTCTATATTCCACTATTTCATGAAAACATTTCATTCAGTAAATATTTATTCAGTACTTGCTAATGACAGGCACTGTTTTAGATGAGTGAAAGATATCAGTGAATAAAAAAGACAAAAATTGGCTTTTTGAAGCTTACATGGTACTGAAGAAGACTGACAATAAAAACTGTGCACTAAATTTATTCCGAATTGCATAACATGTTAAAAGGTGATACATGCTATATACTTTTTTAAAATAGGGGGACTGGGTATTCTGGGAGGGTCAGGAGTGAATTATAATATTGAGCGCTCAGGGTAGATTTCACTGAGGTGATATTTGAGTAATTCCTTGAAGGAGATGGGGGAGTTAACCTTGTGGATATCTGAGGAAGAGTGTTCTGGGAAGAGGGAAGAGCAAGTAAAAGAAGTTTACTGATGTGTCTGAGGACAGCAAGGAGGCCAGTGGCTGGAACAAGGTGAGCAAGGGGGAGACAAGTAGGAAATGAGATCAGAGAATTTGGCGAAGGAGTTAGGTCACAGGGTCTTACTGGCCATTACAGGGACGTGGCTTTTCTTCTTAGGGAAAGTGGTAGTCACCGGAGGAATCTAAGCAGAGGAGTGGAATGATTTGGCTTTTTAAAGCTTACTCTGGAGAAGAATTCTTCTTCTGGCATGAAGATCTCCGCAGATCTACTCCAGATGGAAACTAGTGAAAATTATTTTTAAAATCAATCATTTAACGTCTCTGGAAATGGTGCAAAGAACATGCAGCAAATAAAGAAACATTTTTTTTCCCCCAAAAAAATCTACTAAAACTTGGTAAGAACTACAAAAGCCTAAAGTATTTGAACCAAGACCCGGAGCTCCCTCCCAGCTGAGAGAGCTGGAAACTCCACTCTAGAATTGTGTAGCCATGAACACAGGACTCTCTCTCAGCCAAGCTCTCAATTGGAAGGGCTATTTTTTTGAGAGGGACAGTCCATAGGTATTGCTCATCCTGCCTCCACTTACCTGTCACGGAGGCTACATGCCAAGTCATTGTGGTGGAGAAATGGGGCTTCCTTCTGCCCAGCTCCCACTATGCCCTGGGCATGGCACCCACTGACAACACTGGGACTCTGACTGCTCTTTCCTTGGCTTGTGGGGTAGGAGTTCCATGCTAGGACAGGCAAGCTGAGGTGCCCTGGGGCTGCTATGTCCCCAACCACTGTGTGCTCAGTCCTAAAGTGGGGTGTTACTCAGGGAGGACTGTGCCATTGACCCATCCCTAACACCAATGCCATGGCTCAGAGATTTTGCCAAGAGGAGAAGCAGGCCGTAAAACAGAGAGTCCAGGATCCTTTCCCAAAGGACTGACTTCACTTGCAACAGTGTGGAGAAGGCAAAGCCTAAGATCACGCTCCAGAACACTGGAAGTTGTGGTGAAAGCCAATCAGAAGGAGACTGATAGGTTTTGGTGGAAAGCGGTCAGGGTCTGGATACAAGTGGATGGGAAAACCAGTGAGGTCTCTCAATAGATTGGATGTGAGAGAGAATCAAAGATGACTCGTTGTTTTTGCCTGGAGCAATGAGCAGGATGGCTTTTTTATGCACTAACTGATAAGGGGGAAACCCTAGGTGGGGTTGTGTGGGGAGTGGACAGGATATGTTTAATCTGCCCCTCACGATCCACTGTCTACCCTTCTTCATGTTGTTCTGTTCCCCAGGAGGCTGACCTGTGCAGAGGGTATCAACTGATCTCTTGCTGTCTGACTTTCTAGATAGGTTCAGTTAACAGGGAACATTAATGATTCAAGGAAAGGAGGAGTTATTTTAAACTGGCTGTACTCCCCCACCCAGGGTCACAGATTCTGTCAACTAAGCTTCTCTATACTTCTATCTGCTTCTTCCCGCCCCCTGCCCCTTTCTCTCTCCTCCACTCTCCTTCTCACTCTGATTCTCTCTCTCCTCTCGTAACAAATGTTTCCTCCCTTTCCTCCTTTATCCTTCAGCTGCCTTTGTCAGCACTGGAATATGGCACTGTCCTTTGTGGTTTTCTTACACCCTGTAAATAGCTCCTTTATTAAACTGTCCTCAAATTACCTAAATGAATTGTGCTGTTTCTTGCCAGAACTGTGACTGATATGGGAGGAAGATCAGAAATTTGGTTTTGGACATACTAAGTCTGATATATCAAAGGGGAGATGAGAGCAGGCAGTTGGGTATTTGAGTCTGGAATTCAGGTGCGTGGCATAGCCCAGAGATAAGAATTTGGAAGTCATTCTCAGAAAGAAGATATTTAGAACTAGGCGACTTGATGAGATCCCTGAGGGAGTGAGAGAAGACAGAGAAGAGGACTGAGACCTGAGTCTTGAACGCCTAATGTTAAGAGGTTGGATAGGTGAGGGGGAACCAGCAAAGGAGATTGAGGAGAAGAGGCAAGGGAGGTAGGACGGAAATCGATGGAGTGTGTTCTGGAAGCCAACCGAGGAACGTTTCTCAAGGAGGGGCAGTGATCCGCTATGTCAAATGCTGCTGAAAAGCCAAGTACGAACAGAACTAAATATCAGCCTTTGAATTTAACAATGTGGAGGTTGTCATTGACCTTGGCAAGAACATTTTTGGTGGAGTGGAGTAGTGAAAGTCTGTTTTGAGTGTGTTGTAGAAATGAGAAGAACTAGAGAGAGCATGCGTAGATAAATATTGAATGTCGCTACAAAGGGAATAACGTGGTCAGTGCTTGAAAGGGAAGAGAAGTTTTGCTTTTGTGTTTATTTATTTAGTTTTATTAAAATAGGAGAATAACAGCATGTTTGTATGTTGATAAGCATGATTCAGTAGATAGGATAAAAATAATAATGCAGGCGGGAAATGGGAGATGCTGGAAGGTGCCTTTGAATAGGAGAGGGCGAGGTCTAAGGCACTCAGAGGGGGATTGGCTGAGATTGGGACATACACATATGGCACAGAGGTCCTCGGGGGCAGGGCCACGGCACACACAGTTCATCTACAGTAATAAGCAGGGAGGCAGACTGTGTAGAGTCAGAATTTCTCTTCTGAATTGTATTTTCTCAGCAAAGTGGGAAGCAAAGTAATCACCTAAGAGTGAGGATAGGAGGGAGGGGCTGGAAGTTGGAGGAGAAGTTGCAAATGGTTGCCTACAGAGTGTGAAAGTTAGTGACTGAAGGAAATGTAGTGAGAATGCTTGTGGCATGAAGAAATATCTAAAGGTTCACTATCAAGAATTTAAAATGTGGTCATGTTCAGCTGAGTGGATGCAGTTACAGAGTAAGTAGAGAGTCGGATTCAACAAAGAGTTGGGGTTTTATTAAACAAGCTGTGTGGCCTCATGTATAAAATGGGGATAATAATACTTAACCATGAGAGTTGCTATATGCATTAAATGAGATCACACAAACAGATGCTTATCACAGTGTCTGGTATGCAGCAAGTGCACAATAAACTTCTGCTAGAATTATTGCTATTATAACATCTATTAGGACTAGGAAAATTTCCAAAGTGGAAATATTTATTTTAATCACATCTGCAGTCACCACATGCTTCAAATTGGCTAATTGCAGTTTGGTTCAACTTTCTTAGCACATGTCTTCGCACCAGGTGGGGACCCAGGGGTTGTGTCTGTGTTGCCTTTGCAACATTTCACTTTTACCAGGCGTGAGCCTGCAAAAAAATAGCTTGGGGAATCATTTATATTGCCCTGCAGTGCTTCAGTTCCCATGGAAGAGCAACAGTTGGAAAGCCCAGTTCCTTCAGTTTGTTAGAGACTGCTGACATTTGATCTTTTTGCTAAATTCTTGGCAATGGCCTTAAGGCAAGTAGGAACTGAGTTGCTTAGATTAGTTTAACTTTGAAGTTATTCCTCTGTTTCTAACACTAGCCCTCTAAAAATAGGAATTCCAAACACAGATAGTTTGTATGACTTGCTTGACCTTTCAAACATCGTTTCTTTTATTCTGGACATTGATTGCACTTGATTAAATGGTCTATATCACATTACTTTGGCTCTATTGACTGTTACTGCATTTACTTCAGAGACTTTGCTTTGAAGAAATCTAAATTATCCACTGAATAAATACTATTCATGGAATACATTCCTGAACAGAATTGACATTATCTCTTTGCTGAGATTTTATTTGTTTCAAGATCACCTGTACTTGATTGTTGAAGCATTTTTATTATGACTGCTCTAAAGCCTCATCACGTAATTCTAACATCTGATTCATGTGAGTGGTGGTGTCAATCAATTGTCTGCTCATTCAAGTTGTGATTTATTTTTTGGTTCTTGGTTTGACAGGTAATTGTTTTTATTGTGTCCTGGACATTTTGTCTATTATGTTAGGAGACTCTGGATACTATTTCAATCTTTTATTTTAGCAGGTGAAGGTTTAGCACATGGCTCTTGGCCTACTTTTATGTGTTGTGATTCCAGTGGCATTTTAATTTTCAGGGCCTTATTTTCTTCTGCTTGGTTTATCTGGCGCTGATGTCATTGTCAGTTGTCCCGGCTGGTGCTGCCTGAGGAGGTGAAGTGTTGTCCCCAGGCCAGGCCACTGGGTGTCCCTTAGTCTGGGAGGGGTATAGTGACATTTCCCCTATGGGTGACTTCAAGCTGCCCCTGTGTCTCTGGACAAGGAATGAGAATCTTGACATCCTTCCTAGTCCTATCTTGATGTCTCTGGGCCGTAAATACAGTTTTAGAATCTAAATCATTCTCCCTTTCTACACAACAAAAGTTTTGATGAATACAAAGAAGACTGACAGTAAATAAAATAAATAAACATACAGGAAGCACTTAATGTTGTCATTTAAACGTTTTTCAAACTCTCAGAAAAGTCGAATGAGGAACAATGAATGCCCCTCTACCCCTACCTGGATTCGTCTACTATAGAGTTGCCAGATAAAACACAAGATCCCAGTTAAACTGGAATTTCAGATAAATGATGAATAATTTTAAAGTATGAGTACACATGCAATATTTGGGACATACTTACACTAAAAAAAGTATTTATTGTCTAGCTGAAATTCAAATTTAACTGGGTATCCTGTGTTTTTATTTGGCATATCTGACAGCCCTAACTTACTGTTAACATCTGTTCCTACTTGTTCCAATCTTTTCTTGAATATACTTCTTTGCCAAACCATCTGGGGAACATTTGAAAAATAAAATCCCAAGTAGGTTTTTGTATGTGTATATGAAGCAGACTCATCTTCATTGGCTTTTTTTTTTTCCACTAGTGCTTGAAACTGCATTTTCCATTTGTTGTTATATAGCACTAGTTCCCTGCTCTTGCTTGGACTCTAGGCTAGTATAAGTGCACATCCATAATGTAATTACAAAAGCACTTTAACTCTCCGTCAAAAAACCAGTTGCTGGCACCAGTGGAACTATACTCAAGTGGCCTCTGAACACCATCCTTCTAGAATTAACACTAAACCACTTCAAGCTAAGGGCAAGCACTCTTGTATGGACTAAGCAACTATCATGGCTTGATTCTCATAGATGTTCTCCATTTTTTACTACAACTATAAGAAATCTCACCCAAATGCTCCTTTCTTTAGACATAAAGAAAAAAGTACCATATTTGTAGGTACTTGAATGGTTAAGAACACAACTCCCAGAGTCAGACAGTCATGGGATTAAAATTTTGTCTCCTGTCGTCATGTCTAGTTCAAGGAAGTTATTTAACATCTTTGTGACTCATTTTTCTCATCTTTAAAATGGAGTAAAATATCTACTTCATGCACTTGTGCTTGCCACAAGTAAAATGGCAGTTATCATGTAGCTCTCCACCATAATTTATCAGATTTTTACCAGAGCCAAGTTTATATTATGTGTTCCCTGTCTTTCACTGGAAATAATTTCCACACTGGTTTGAATACTTGTAAACCTTAGCTACTACTGCTCATAACCTTCTTATTACAATATACCCAAATAGTCATATATAAAAGCAGAATGGGGATTAAAAGGGCTGAGGTCTCAATTGTATTCTTAGACCCCAGCAACACAGGTATGGGTCAGAGACCACCATCTAGATAGAAGTATAACAGAAAACAAGTTTTTCTCCATCATTGACTACATGGGGTGTGTGTGTGTGCGTGCACATGTGAGTGCTCGGGATGCAAAATGATACTGAAATATATAAACAAACCAGGTCATTCTTGACCTTCTTAAAGGCGAACAGTTTCAATTCTTTTTTATTTTTTTATATAGCATTTGCATATTTGTGATTCCCTTCCCTGTATCGGTTCCAGTTTCTCCACATTCTTTTAAAGGTCTGATGACTCAAACTGGACACACTGATTTGATAAGTACCAAACACGAATACGAAGTATGAAGAAAAGATCATTTCTCATATAAAAAGCAAGGGGCTGCATATATAAGATATGTTTCACAATTAAAAATCTGTTAAGCAATCAATTATCGAAGATATGGGTCAGCCACAATGCAGAGGCGAGTGTTTCAGTGTGGCCTGGCTGTTGCATAGAGTATAGCATGAGATCTGTCAGTCAGCTTCCAACAGACAATTCCAGGTCAGCCAGACAGACGGGATTTTTAGTGCTGATTGCATTGGCTTTGCATTTGCTGTTACGAAAGAGACAACCAACAATTTCTTAAAACATAAATCAGTGTCCCTGTATTGACCCACAACCCATGGAACAAACAAAATAAAACAGGCTGTCATTAGATTAATAATTCTTGGTATGAGTGGGAAGGCTGCCCTTATTAAATTCAGAGTGGATTCACTCTAGGAATAATTTTGGTGTAGCGGCTCTCACTTATTATAGATTACTGACTTTCAGTGGTCTGCTGCCAAAATACTTTGGCTCATTCTCAAACCCCAAGAATTGCATAATTTTTTCCTTCCCTTATGCTCCAGAGCCATCTACAATATCTCTAGATGTCTTTCCTCCTCACTTTATTTACTTCTTTTGTCTCAAATCTCCTGAGAATTTCTGTATGCTATTTACACTGTAATATATTAATGATGGTTCATAGCCATATACTGATTTATGTGAACCTCTCAAAGTTGTGGGCCTTTGTTCCTTTACTTGGTTTGTATATTTTCTTTTGTTCTTAACCAGTCCACAATCTTAGATAAGCATGTTCTGCAAGTCCATATTTCTCCTTTTACCTGTACATGGACTGGCACAGATATTGACAAATGAAATGTATTTTTCAACCAATGTTTATTATCTCTGACCAGATTTAAAGTACGTGATTGGCTGCATGTAACAAACAAAACAAATCAACAACAACAATAATAAAACAAATTGAAACAAAAACCATGTGGTTAAAATCAGCCAGAACTTTATCTCCCACATTAAAAAAGTCTGGAAGTGACAGATGGGTACTGAACTTAGGTGGAGGGGAGGAGGGAATCCTTCATAGATTATATAGATGCCTAACTACTGCACTGTACACCTAAAACTAACACAAAATAATATTTAATGTCAACTATAATTAAACTATATATATATATATATATGGGATGTAAAGTACAGCAATAGTATTGTAATAGCTATGTACAGTGTCAGATGGGTGATAGACTTGAGGTATTCACTTTGTGAGGGGTTGTAAATGTCTAATCACTATGTTGTTTTGTATACTTGAAACTAATAAAAAAAAAATGTCTGGAAGTGAGAAGTCCAGGGCTGGTAAGGCAGCTACAGAGTTATACAGTTTTGGACTCCTACTGTGCAGTGTGTGGCCTCATGGTCCAGGAGGGTTGTCCTAGCTTCAGCCATCATATCCATATCCCAGCAGGCAGAGTGAAAGAGAAGGAAGGGCAGACTCACCACTTTCAAGAAAATTACCTGGAAGTCCCACACATCACTTCTAGTAGATTCTCATTGACTGGAACGTAGGTACTAGAAGGTAAAGAAGTAGGTACTGCCAGCAGCAAAAGAGGTTGAGAAGTGTAGTTGTTTATTCCAGGTCACAATGTGGCCCACTATCATGGAAAAGGGAATCAATAGATGACGGACTGGGCAACAAACAGTCTTCATCACAGAGCCCAAATGTTGTGTTGGCAAGAAAAGTTTCAACCCAGATACAATGATTAGAATTTCAGTGTTATGTGGACATTTGCCTGTGATAACTATGCACCAAACACTGTGCATAGTTTATTTATTAAGTGCTACATTAAAAAAAATCTTCATGGGAACCTGGGAAGAAAGTGCTACTGTTATGTCTCAAGGCTAAATAGTTGCATTTCAAAGGAGACAAGACTGAAGTACAAAGAGGATAAGTAATATATCCCAAAGCTACACAGCTCATGGTAAATTGGTAATTGAACCCAAGCAGTCAGTTCCCTGGACCCGTGCTATTACCCATATCGCTGTGTTGCCTGTAAAGGAGCATAGAAGCATTGCCCTTTCTAAGAGCTTTTCAGCATTAACCATGACAGAACTCCCAGGGATTCCGTGATGCTGTCTTTATTATGATAACACATGCTTGTGTGTGTGCACATATTTGAAAAAAAGTAATATCTCTGCCTTTGTTTGTACATGATATGCAATTTCAGATGTTCTGAACTCACGTAATTCCTTAGTGGTGACACACTGGCCCTACTTCATCTTTCATTTGTTAAGTGTTTTCTTTTCTGCTTACTAAAAATGTGGAACTGTGTAAAGTTTCTTTTAATTAAACCCAGTTGCTGCATTCATTCTTTTGAAGCATTTTATTCTTCCAGCTACGTAGGACAATTGCGATATAGTCATGATTCAAGATGGTGATATCAGTTTGTTGGGTGGGGCATGGCCAAGCTGTTGTGAAGCATTATCAGTTTAGACTCGGGACGGATGACAGGCTCCTTGTAGAAAACAGGATTAACAGGATTTGAGAGATTGACGTCAGTCTAGAGAAGATGTTCTATTGTTCGGATTGTACAGAAAAAATTTAAAATTCAGTTACTCAGTGAAAGATATTTGTCAAATTGAAAACTATACCTTGGCCTGACTGAACATCAAATTAATAGAATGTTATGTTAGGAGAAAACTAATCTCAAAACAAACTGTTATTTAAAAAAAAATCCATATTTTTCTAACACAATTATTGTAATTCCATCATATGAAATCAAAACCTTCTGGTCAAGGATCCATTGTATTAATATTTTATGTCAGTTGATGTGTGAAGTAATCTTCTTTTTAAATAACTGATGAAAGGTAAAGAAGACTTAGTGGTTATGGAATTTTTTATTATTTCAGACTATTCTGAAAAGGAATTTTCATAGTTCTCTATTTCCATAAGTCCTGTTATAGTCTTCCAGAAAGAATGGAAAGAAAATAGAATAAAGATATCGAAATAACTCTTTGAAATATTTATAACAGAAATTGTCAAACATAAAAAGTAGGCATATAATACTTTTATGAACTGCCATGAACCCATCCTCCAGCTTCAACAGTTATCAACACATAGTCAATCTGTTTCATCTCCCCTCGCCCCATCCTCATCCCATTGCTTTGTATGTAGTGGACTATTTTAGAGTCAATCTCAAACATCATCTATTCGTCTGTAAATACTTAGACCTTTTCAGTAGCCAAAGCTAGGTAAAGAATTGAGAAATTCATACTAATATTTCCAATTCAAATTTTGGCTACAGAACTTTTACTTATTTGATTTATATCTGTATCATATTCCTCTTTCATTGAAAACTGATTTCTAAATGGAATAATGTTCATTTATTTGCTTTATCTTTTAATAGTTTCAGAAGGGCCACGTATTAATATTAATGTTATGATTACGGAGAATACTTTTTTGGCATTTCTTTCATCCATAGAATATGTTCCACCTGGGATATATAGTAAACTTACTGTTTGACAGTCACGTTGAAATAACTCTTCTCTGAGTCACTAAGCCACCAACTCAAAAAATAAGGTATTATTTTCTTTAAGCTTTCTAATTTTAGGGATTGATCTTTTTGTTAAATTTATTGGATTGATGTTTAGGTTTTAATTTTTTAGAATGTTATAAAGCATTTATATGTTTCCAAAGGTAAATCTACAAAATGTTTTGAAAATCTAATTTCCATCCCTACCCTCTCACCTAATTCCCATTCTTGTCTAAATAGGTAACCATTCTTACCAGCTTTTGATTTATGTTACCATTTTGAAAATAAGTGTGTGTGTGTATTGCCTTTCTTTTTGAGCCGTAAGATGGCCCAGTATGCACATACGATACACATTGCTTTTCTTATTTAATAATATGTCTTTCTGATCACAGCTGCATAGTAATCATTTTGATGGTGTGACCTTAGTTTATTCAACTAGCCCACAATTGATGGGCATTTGAGTTCTTTCTAATGTTTTGATATTACAGACATGCTGCAATAAATAGCCTTCTTTACCAATTACAATTTGTTTGACTAATATTTTGATAAGGACATTTGGATTGTTTCAAATCTTTCCTTTTATAAACCAAAGTGTATAAACATCCTTGCACATGCAACTGTGGTTTTATCTTACTAGATTGTAAGCTCCCTGAGAGTAAAACATTTTATTTTTGCTATGTACATAACACAAAGCTCATCAATTTGACAAATTAAGCTAAATGGGTCTTGAAAAATACATCAGGAAAACACATTTATCTTTGTGGAAAACATATAAAGATCAATGAGTTACTGATCTTCAAGACCAACAAAGTAAAGATTCTTTTCTACCACATAAATTTGTATCTGTATTTCATTTATAGGAAAGTTTCTATAAACAGAAATGTTCTCAAATATACGTTAAATAAAGTTAAAGGAAAGAGAAGAGAAAGAGATGTACTACTTTTAGCAGCTACCACACTCAAATTAGTCAAACAGACCACAAAAGTTAATTGTGGTTAATTAATCTAGGTGCTGGGAATAGTGTTAAATTTAACACATGGCATTCTCGTCTCAAGGAGCTTATTTTCTAGTGGGAGGACATAAATGGGAAAACATAGATTATAAACACATACAAAAATACATAATACGTTTTAGGAAACTGATAATAGTTGGAGGGAAATCCTTGGGAAGGGGAATAGGGATTCAGAGCACAAGTGGTGGGTGCGGCCTTAGCTAGGAATGTGGTTGGTGGGTTGGGGGAAAGAGAATATGTTTTCCTAGGGAAGAATGCAGTGAGAGTAGGTAATGAGAGGGCACTAGAAAACATGAAGTCATTGGTTTGGAGAATGGAAAAATAAAGTTACCAGAGGAATATAGTTGATACCGTACTTGGTGCTTCATTTATGGGAGGTTATTTAACAAGAGCTGCCCTTCCAACATCTCTGTTACAGGGAATTTTACTGCTTATAGTCCGGCCAAGGAGGTTAAGAACCTTTTTTTCCCCACCCTCGATAAACTAATGAGAATAAGAATTAGCACTGAACTGGTAAGCAATCCATAGATTGCAGTGTCCACTCTGTGGCTATATTACCTTTGACATGGACATACAATGATCTTAAGCAAATCAGTGTCCTTTCTTAGGAATTTGGAATTAGGAAACTGAGAGAATGAGGCAATTAGGAGACAGTGCACACACCAAAAGAGTGCAGTGAGAGAGAGAGTTGGAACCGTGGCAAGCTGAAGTTAGGAGAAAGCAAGAACTCTGCTTAAACTGAGGAATTCTTTCAGAAAGGATATGCAGAAAGAGGCAAAGAAGGAAGAGAGGTGGAGCAGGGTCTTCATAGCAGCCTCATTTCCTCAGCCCAATTTCAATCAGCGTGTCTCTTAGAGGGAATCTACTGAGACTTGAAGAGGTAGGTTGTGTTGGTATGATGGACAGCGGCCGTCTCAGTGTACCCAGCAGCTACTTTCTCTCTTTCTCTAAGCACACTGATTTCTCTCTAGGAAAACAATTCTTCCTCACTGAGGTCCATGAAATTTGGACCTTGGGTAGTTGACCTTGGGTAGATCATCACTCTTTTCTGCCTTACTACAACTTTATTGTTTATAAAAGAGAAGTCACCAGAGCTGACCGCTAAGGCAAGAAGAGAAAAAGAAACCGGTACTTGTGTTCCCGTCTCCTCTACCTATCCACGTCAGCCTGGCCTATGAACCACTGAGTACATATTTGGCCTTAGGTAATTATCATGGGAGAGAAATTCTGTTCGCTTTATCTGCTTGAGGTTTCTTGAAGCCCTGACTTCTGAGATTCTTCCAAAGTATACTTATGTATTCTTCCAAAGTATACATACTTTGATGAAATTTAATTTTTCATCATCGTTACCTTCATCTCCTAGAAATTAACTTCTTTTCATAGACAACTGGCAGCAATTAGAAAAGAAATGTAATCTTAGAATTTTTAAGTTGGTCTAAAAGCTTAATATTAGGTTATAAGCTCTCTATATGAATTCTGACAGATTCTTCCATTAAGTATAGCTAAAATAAAGAAATTGTGCCATTAAAGTGAATAGTTTGCCAAATAGTCTTTTCTTAAGAGCCTTAAGATTTAAAACATAGGCTACAGTGACCATATCATAGTCACCCAGGCTTAAAAAATATAGTCACCTATGACTGCTCTTAACATCGAATCAGTCACCTGTTCATATTAATAGCTACATCTGTTTCTTCATGACCGTTCCCATCGCCATCAGGCCCTTATTATTTTGTGACTAGAACACTGCAGTATGTTATAATCTGCCTCTCTGACTTAGTATTTTTTCAGTGCTCCATCATGCACACATGATCCTATTGGCCTTGCTAAGACAATAGATTGTCACAGTGTCTACTGATTAAAACCCAAACTTCATGTCTCAGCTCTACAAATCTCCATGATTTGGTCCCTACCTACTTTTCACTCCTCTGTGTGAGCTTTCTGCTTAGTTCACTAAATCATACCGTTAACAAGTATTTATGGGGTAGTAGGTTCGATGCTATGGCTATATATGCAACTATGAATAAGGCACTGCCCCTGTTTTCCCAGAGCTAATAATCTACTGGAGCAGCCAACCAAGTAGACAGGAGATAAGATACACTAGAGTGAATTCTACCATAGGAAACAGCATGGAGAATTATGGGACACAAAAGCAGCGCAGACTCTCAGTCTGCAGGTCCCAGCAAGACTTGCTTTCGAAGATGGTACCTCACATGGGTCCTTTAAAACAAGTAGACAGCTCTGCTCATTGGCCCTACAAATAAGAAATACCCTTCAAGGCCTGGCTCAAACTTCAGCCCATCAAATGCTTTTTTACCACATGGTTAATACCTCGCCCCACTCTGAGCTGCCATAGCATTCATTCACTCATTCATTCATTCAAATATTTATTGTGTCCTACCTATTACATACTAGGAACTATCTAGGCCTTGAAATACAGCAGTGAATAATTAAGTTTCTGCTCTTGGGAACTTAACATTCAGGTGAAGCAAGGCAGACAACATCAAACAAATATATAGTATGTCAAGTTGTGGTAGCTCCTGTGAAGAAAAATAAAACAGGTTAAGAAACGGAGTGGGGGGTGGGGTGATATTTTAGATAAAGTGAAGTTCCTCTGCTAAGGTGACATCTGAGCAGAGAGATACATAAAGTGTGGAGAACTGAGGGAAGAAGTTTCCAGACTGAAGGAACATCAAGTGCAAAAGCCATGAAACCAAGAGTGTGTCTGGAGTTCTGGGAACAGTACTGATTTGGTATCACTCATTTTACTTCTCACTGGATGTCGCTCTGATTCATTACTGCCCTTTTCACATGGGTCTGAGTTGGTCTTCTCAAATATGCTTCTAGGTTATGGAGGCCAAGCAGTGTAATGTCAGCCTATTGTAATGTTGCTACAATTCTCCTTATTCCCCAATTCTCTGAACTCAGTCCAGTGTCTTTATGAGGCTATCAAGAAATAGTCACTGCCTTAATGTAAAGTGGGGTTTATTCATGCTCTTGATGAATTATTTAGCTATAAGTCACTTGTGCTTTCCTTACCTGCCAGATATTTAAAAAATGTACTCCTTAGCCACTGAAAGAAAAGAGTGTGTAGTGGGGAGAGGGTGCAGAAACACAGAACATTTACTCAGAGTACCAGTTTCAGGGGCCTATGAGTCTGTTTCTGGGGCAAGAAAGAGAACAGGGGCAGTGTTTCTGCAGACTTTAATGTAGTAGGAAAGGACTGGGAATCAGGATTGCCTGGATGACTCAAAAACACAACAAAAAAAAACTGATTTAGTGAATTGTAGTCTGTAGGTTGATTAAATATTGATCAGTGTCTCAGCTCAGGTCTGAAACAGCCTTAAAACTGCCTTCTGAATAAGCCATAAGACAAAAGAATTGTTGACTGATTTAACTGGCAATATTGTTAGGGATGCTGTGAAATCCCTAGGAATAACAAGTTAAGAAAGTTTGAAAGTTCACTTAAACGTTTGACTCTTTAAAAATTGACACTCCAAATACTACTAAGGCAAATAAGATTAATTAAGGAACTGATGGCCCTGAAACCCCTAGAATCATTTTTATTTGAGCCTCAGAAAGTGACTAATTTAGATTTCGTTAGGTATTTTAAGGTATGTTCAGCATGTAAACTCTTTAGATGCTGGGTTTGAATCAATCTCACGCTGCAGAGTGGCAGTGTGGTCTTCAGACCCTTGGAGATCCTGTGACCTCAAAACTACTTTCATAATGGTGCTAAGATGTTATTCTCTTTTTACTGATGGTGAGGAAATCTGCTGGTGATTTTGTAGAAATAGAGGCGGTAGCACCACACATTGTGTTCTCATTGCCATGTACGCGCAGTTAAAAAAATGCAAGCCTTACTTAAGAATGTCCTTGATGAAGCAGTGAAATGTATTAAATCTCAGCCCTTGAGTACACATCTTTTTAACATTCTGTGTACATTAAGCACTTCTGCATACCAAAGTACAATGTTTGTCTACGGGAAAAGCCATTGTTTGAGTTGCAAGCTGAACAAATTTTTTACTTAAAGGAATGGCTACAAACTATCACTCTATCAAGAATGAAGTGGGTCTATCCCTTAAAGAAAAATAACTGATGTTTGGCGCCAATGATAAAATTTAATTTTTCGAATGAAAACTCAAATTTTGGAAAATTTGTATCTACTGCTGTGAGCTTAAAGCTTCCAAAGCTTAAAAGGGACTTTTAGGATGAGATTTGTGTTTATTATGTGGATATTAATAAACGTGATATTTTGATAACACTTAATGAAATGCGTCAACATTTGGAAGATCTGCATAACTCAGTGAATTGATATTTTTCAAATGATCCAATGCATGTTGTTACAAAATCATGCATGGGTAATATGCATTCAGGATATAACATAGGCTAGTGGGTTTTAATGTAACACAGTATGAAAAGTTCATTGATATGGTTTCAGATTCCACATTCAATAACCGTTATAAACTAGTGCTTGTCGAGTTTTGGTGTAGCATCAAAGAAGAATATCCATAATTACCTGAAAGGTTATTAAAATATTCCCTCTGTTTCCAACTGTGTGAGACCAGAGTTTCTTCATATACTTCAGCCCGAGCAACACATGGCAAAAGATAGAATGCAGGTCTTACTTAATGTCCTCGGTGGAGCATATATTGTATGATATGTGGATCCAACTGTCTTCGTCTAATCCAAACATCAAAGATATTTGCAAAAAAATTTTTTTACAATGACTCCCTTCTTTATTTTGGAAAATATAGTTATTTTTCATTAAAGTAAGTATTTCATTGTAAGTATTTATATTTACATGTAATGGGTTGTCATTGTTATTTTTTAATTATTAAAAGTTTAAATATTCTCGGTCTTAATTTCTAATATGGTAAATATCAATAGGCATACATTTATATAAACAGATCTCTTTATGCTATAAACTTTTCAGGGTCTTCATTAATTTTGAATGTGAAGTATCTTGAGCCCAAAATGTGACAACTGCTGCTATAGAGAATAAAAAACTATTCTATAATAATCTAATGAGTATCAGCAACACAGAAGTGCTCTCACTTTCCCTTGTCAGCACGAATGAATGCATAGATGAGAGGACTTTATACATGCATGGATAAGTAGTTAGATAGATGCTTTCTTCCAGCTTCAGACCTTGGGCTCAGAGGGTTGAATGAATCAACAAGCCTCAGTCCATGATTAATGGTACCTATAAGGCTCTGCTGCATTATTTAAATTTTTCTAACATATTTTATGTATGCCCTTTTTTTGTTTTGTGTACATATTTGTGAAGCACATATTATGGTTTCATATATTTTTAATTTACACAAATGGTATGATATATACATATATATAATTTTCTTTCGATTTTTCATCTTAGCACTATGTTTTAAAGATCTAGTGTTGTTATCACATGCTAATAAGAAAAACCACACAGACACATCATCTGACTTATGTACATTTTTCTCATCATATGTAGCTAGAGACTTTATGGCAGCATTAGAAAATCTTACCATTTAATATGACAAATGTGAAAAACCACCTGTAAACTATAAAATTTATAGAACCAAATACAAAATGACTACCGTTGGCTCTCAAAGCCCATGCCATTGAACAGCTTTTACTGAAGGTCGGAGGTGTGCTGTGTACTTGCTCACACCATGAGGGTTTCTAATAAACACGAGCCAGACTGCAGGGCTTCACAATCTTGGCTCCACATCTGTGATCTTACACAAGTTTCTTAAACTCTCTGTGTTTCAGTCTCATTATCTGTAAAATGGGGTTAATAATAGTACCTATTTCATGGTGTTGACATGAAGATTAAATGAATGAATATTTGTTAAACGCTTAGAACAGTACCTGGAACATAGGAAGCATTATATCGATGTTTGTGAAGTGAAATGAAATGAAATGAAATGAAATGAAATGAAATGAAATGAAATGAAATGAAATGAAATGAAATGAAGTGAGACGAATGAAAAGAATATGCCATCGAAGAACAACTCATTCCTATGAATCTTAATCTTCTTTTCCCCTTAGAGTATTTCTCCCCTTTATTTTCTTGAGGAAAATATCCTAGTAATAAAAAGTCGCTGAATGATTATGAATAAAAGTAGGAGGATCTTACTTTATTTTTATAGGCATTGTTTTTATACCTTGTGAAGAAACTTAAAAAGCCCTCAGAATGACATCACATCCTTAAAAACTATATAAAATGTTCTAAGTAATGATTAGAGTCTTAGCATAAGATTCAAGAGCAGAGATTTATGGATCAAAAAGATTCATGTGCATTTAGACTAAGAAAATAAAAGGGCTGTACATTTCACATCGAGTATAATAAATTGCCAAGCTCCTTAGGGCCCACAAAGCTAGCCTGTTTTTGCCCCATCAAGACTTTTATGACTTCATTGTGCTCTCCTGGATGCAGAAAACAGAATTCACAGAGCCAGGAGCTATGAAGTCAGAGCAATTACAATAGCCTTCAGGTACTTTCTCTGACCAAATAATTCCTGGCATGAGGCATTACATTTTTCACTGCTTTTATCCTTATCACTGATGATGTCATTTTGGAAGCACTAACTATCAGAAAAAGATGAGTATTTTAATGGGATTTGAAGAAGTCTTTCAAATGGAAGGCCATGTGCATTTACATGTAAATTCAGTTATGGGATGTATTTCTTAATTTGAAAATCAAGCGAAATTTAATTGTTCCAGACTGTTTTTTCAGTATAGGCCATTGCTGACTCCTCCCCTTCCAACAGTGCTTACAATCATTTACTTTTCAGATTGGGTGCTCTGGGATAAAGCCAGATTAACTCTGAGCTGTGACTATTATAAATGCTCTTGTTTAACCTATAATCGATTTAAATAGAGCCCTTCTACAAAATGCAAACACAATAATTGGTGCAATTTTATTTATTTATTTATTTATTTATTTATTTATTTATTTATTTATTTATATTTCCATGAAACAGCATACAAGAATATGCTGGCTTTGACTTTCTGGATCTTTGCACAGTCAGAAGTCTGGAAGTATAATCACTGCAGTTCAAATTAGAGCCCCAGATAGAAACAAAAACAACGGCCACCCCTGGGCCTTTTTCATGCTTTGAAGCTCAGTTCTGGACAGAAATGTGTTTCCAGTTAAAATAGAATCATTTCCAATTCCTTCTGATCAGTGGCTCATATTGGAAAGAAACAGCCTGAGGACTATGATTGCTTTTAATTACCACTGACTGTAGATTGAAATGATCATGTCCTTCCTATACATTTATGCTGTTATAGAACAAACAAGAATAAAATAAAGATATGGTCTCTTTATACTTTAAGTACATTTTGAAAAAGATTTTTCTTTAACATTCCCCTCTTTGGGTTAGAGTTTCTTTGTCAGTGTTGGATTTTCCCAACGTTTTTCACCATGGATTGCAGAAAGAGCTGGGTCAGTTTAACATCCTTGAATAGTCAATATTTTAAATGTAAGTGGTGTTCTTGTAATTCAGTTAGGTTCAAGAGAGTTCTTTTGATTAAAAAAAAATTAAAACTACAGGATACTTCGGATGACATTCATTCTAATCCCACCAACTCCTACCTCCACCATAATTTTAAAAATGAGTGCATTGAGATTATTGACAGAGACAAGTAAAAAAAAAACCAAAAAGCCAAAACACCTTCTATTTCACACTAAAGCTTCATGGAATACTCAATATTTGCGATTTTACAGTAGTTTTTATCTTTATGTATTACTGAGATACGATAAATCACAATTTACATTCCTCTTCTTAACTGGGATCTGAAACATGTGCCCTTAAACCCAGCAGTGAATGGTGGCACCCAAATCTTGCTTGCAATAGTAATGAATGGCAAACACATATGTGGCCTCGTATGATTTCTTCTTCAGTGTCTCAATTCTGAACAACCCAGATGGCTAAGTAAATGTACTTTTTGATGATTTTCTGAGTATTTCAAGATTTCTATCACAAATTAAGGGACAATGTCTTAGGAAATGGATTCTATTATAGAAATATGAGCTCCAAAATGAATCCTGTATTTGGGTTTTCCAAGGAGTCATCAGCAATAAAGAGAGAAAATTTATATGCGTGTCTGGTAAAATTTTGTAAAGTAATATGCTTAATCAGTCCACAAAATGTTAATTAATAGCATAGCCTGTGCAGTCAGAGATACCTAGGTAGTTCAAATTCATCTTATTAATTGGGTGACCTTGGGCAAATAACTCAACTTCTCTGTGCTTAAATTTGCTCACCTAATAAGTAACTAATTAGAGTTCCTCCCTCAAAGATTCTGGGGACAATTAAATAAGGTAAAATGAAGTGTTTGGCACAGTACCTAAAACATAGTTAGTCCTTAATAACAATTATTATTATTATGCTTGTGTACCCATATATGCCAATACACAAAAAAAGAATAAACTATTGGCCCTGCCTTCAGGAAATTCATTCATTATTTTCCTTACAAAATACAGTTTCTTGTTAGATCAAATCCTAGCTTTATCAAAACTGTAAAAATAAAGAAGACCAACCAAATGAGAAAAACATAGACTATTTCTTCAGAGCTTGCTGTATAGCAAGGGAGTCAGCTACCACCAATTGCATTTTGGCAGAAACTCAAAGGCAGGCAAAGGAGAGGGAAAGTTACCTAGTAGAAAACAAGGAAAGGCTTCAAGTGTTTCCTGATTGGAAGCTGTTGGCATGGAGAAGCTATAGGCAGGCTACCTACAAGTGGGGCATCTTATGGGATTGCTTAGGGGTGTACACTTGACTTTCTCTGGTTGGTCCTAAGTTGAAAGTGGGGACAAAAATTATAGTAGTTATATCAGTTATTAATCAAGTCCTGGCCATTTTGGGCAGATTGTTTCAGAAGTTATTGTTTAGCCTTCTGGATTGTCACTAGAGATAACAATCTGGCTTCCTGCAAGTCTAACTTACAGCCAGCTGTCTTCCTGGGTTGTTTATTATACATAAAGGTGTTGGTTTCCTGGGCAGGTTGCTGCAGGTTGTGGGTCAGAGTTCTGTTTTTATATATGGTCTGGCCATTTTCTGTTTGTATATTCAGTCTCTCAGTACTTTTGTAGACCTTAGTTGCTTTTGAACTTTTTAAGGTACTTTCTGATTCTGGTGAAAGAAACATTATTCAAAATACAAACATTAGATATTTAATTGAAAATTTATTTGGGAATACAGAATTGAAACTTGAGTATTTGAGCCTTACAGACATACAGTATTTTATCCCAGAGTCAACAATATGCCCAATCTACATGTACTTGATTGTATGTTTCAACTCAGGTTCATACCCAGTCTCTTTTAATATTCTCCCTTGCATTGCAGGGGAAGAACCTGAGAACCATTTTTTCCCAGAATCCTTAACCAGCAGGTTTTAGATTAGATTCCCTGATGAGCGGTTCCTCCTTTAATTAAGAAAGGAAAAGCCATTATTCTCCAGTGGCAGCCAGGAGCAGGCAGTTGGAGATTGGTGGATGGTTCATGTGAGGTTTTCTTGCCAGTGGTTCCCAAGCATCCTCCTGAGAATTATTCACTTTGGTGAAGGGAAAAAAGTCAGAGGAGGTGGATTTCCTGCTATTCTTGCATTTGTAGATTTCTTGAAAGCTTGCAGAGGCTTCCCTGACTTTTGCCCTCCTAGGCCTTTGAATTATTTTGTAAATCTTTAATTCCCTGTGTTAAGTTCCATTTTGCTCAAAATACCTAAAGTGATTTCTGCTTTGCTGCCTGAACCCTGGCTGAATGGTCAGACACTGCCAAAACTAGGAGTATACATATTTGCTGAGAATGTTCTGGATGAGACTAGAATATACTCTATTGTTAAACAGTCAAGATTATCGAAAGAAAAGGAATAAATGTTAGATCTGATAATTAGACTTGGCTTCTTCAGTAAGGGTGTCATTTCTTATTTTTCTTTATCTTCCCAGTGTTTAGCATAAAGCCGAGCACAAATTAGTCACTCAATAATGTTTGTTAAATCAAGTTGAATTAAATAAACAGATGAACAGGTAAACAAACAGGAATATTGAAGCACACCAAGGCACAAAAGCAGTCAAATATGATCAAATATGAAAATAGACATAAAAAGTAAAATAATAAAATTATAAGGGACAGTAAAATTATATATCCTGCTAAGGCTCTTCCACAAAGAGAAAACTTAAGATCAAAGCATTAATACTTAGGAACAGTCTTGGGATTTTCCTACGGCTGGTTCTGGCTATACTTTACTTGATAATGCTTTCTCCCACATTCCTTCATTTCTATGGCTGTTGACTCCCTCCAAACTAATCTCAAATCCATCCACGTTCTGCAATCTCTATGTTACTATCCTAATCCAAGCAATGCTTATCTCAATGGGACTTCTGCGGTAACCTCCAAACTGGGTTCTCTACTTCCACTCCAGCTCCCATCAATTCATTGCACTGTAGACCTGCACTGCCCAGTAAAGTCGCCACTAGCCACATGTGGCTCCTGAGCACTGGAAATGCTGCTCGTTTGAGTTGAGATGTGCTGTAAATTTAAAATACATACTGAATTTCAAAGACTTAGTATGCAAAAGTAATGTAAGATGTCAATACATGTTTACATTGATTATATCATGATATGATAGTTTGGATATGTTAGGTTAAATAAAATCTATTAGTAAAATTAATTTGATATGTTTCTTCTTACTTTTTAAAATGTGATTAATAGGAAATTTAAATTTCTTATGTGGCTTGCAATATATTTCTATTGGACATCATTGCTCTAGACAATAGTCAGTGATCTTTTTAAAACAAGAATTAGTTCATATCCTTGCTTTAAACCTTGCACATAGGATAAAGACCAAAATTTGTAATGTTGCCTTCAAGATGCTATCTAATCTGGCCCCTGCCCATTTCTCCAGCCCCATTTCATGCTCCTCGCCCCTCGTTATTTGTCCTTCATGCAGTTCTCAAAGGCACCTTACCTATAACAGTTCCTTTTCACATGTTCTCTTCTACCTGAAGTGCAACTCATATTAGAGCCACTATTATTTTATCTTATGGCAATATTTTTACCCTGTGTAACAGTTATCACAATTTATAATTATGTATTTATTAGTTTGACAGAGAGCGTAGCAGAGCTCCTGTTCAGTAAATGGTCATGTTAATATTTTTATTGGGCTTAGGTAATTTCAGAGCCAGAAGAAACCTTAGATGTCACCTAGACAGATCTTGTTTTAGATATAAGAAAACTGACACAGTTTTACTGAAATAAAAGGATATTATTTTTTCTGTGATTTACATCCTATAGAGTTAGTAACCTTTAGATGGAGAAACTGTAAAGTATGATAGGTGAGATAAGAAGATCTTGCTACACTCCTACAGTGTTTCCCCGAAAGTAAGACCTAGACAGACAATCAGCTCTAATGCATCTTTTGGAGCAAAAATTAATATAAGACCTGGTCTTATTTTACTATACTATAAGACCAGGTCTTATGTTATGTTATGTTATGTTATGTTATGTTATGTTATGTTATGTTATATTATATTAGACCTGGTCTTATATTAAAATATTAGACCTGGTCTTATATTAAAATAAGACCAGGTCTAATATAATATAATATAACATAATATAATATCTTATATTATATTAAATATCTTATTTTAATATAAGACGAGATCTAATATAATATAATATAATGTTATTATATTATATAAGACCTATAATATAAGACCAGGTTTTATATAATATACTATAATATAATATAATGTAATATAATATAATACCAGGTCTTATTTTACTGTAATATAAGACCGGGTCTATAATATAATATAATATAATGTAATGTAATGTAATATAATAATATAATACCGGGTCTTATATTAATTTTTGCTCCAAAAGATGCATTAGAGCTGATTGTCTGGCTAGGTCTTATTTTTGGGGAAACATGGTGTGAGGAATGCACAAGTTTACCTTATACTTTGGGGTTATTTAATAGGAACACTCTGGTAATACTGTGTGTGAGGCAAATTGGAAGAGGATAAGCCTTTAAGTTTCAAAGAAGCCTGGGCCATCCAAGTAATGCAAGTATTTCCTTTTTTCAAATAATTCAAATTATATCAAAGGAGTGAAATCAATTCCAGAGCCTGTTATCTCCAGCTTTGTTTGTCTGAAAAAGTCTTCTATTAGCCTTGATTTTTGAAAGATATTTTCACTGGATTTAGAACTCTAGGTTGACAGTACATGAAAGATATTGTCAATTGTGTTCTGTTTCTTATCTTTGTTTCTCAGTCTGTAATGCCTTTAAGACTGTCTCTTTATTTCTGATTGTCAGAAATTTGATTATGTTGTGACTTGACATGGTTTTCTTTATATTTATTTTGCTTTGGATTTGTTAAACTTCTTGGATCTTTGGGTTAATAATTTTCATCAAATTTAAAAAATGTTTAGTCACTCTTTCTTCAAATATTTTTTCCTGTCCCTCTCTCTATCTTATCTCCTCTGGGACTCTAATGACACATATGTTAGACCACGTTATATCATCTCACAGGTTATTTTTCAGCCTTTTGTTTTTCAATCTATCTGCTTAATTTTGGATTGTTTCTGTTGTTATGTCTTGAAGTAGATTGATTTATTTTTTATTTAGCAATATCTAATCTGCTGCTATTATAAATCCATCCAGTGTAGTTTTTTCATCTTAGATAATGTATTTTTTTTTACCTCCATAAGTTCTATTTGGGTCCTTCTTATATCTTCTACCTTGCTTCATATCATGATTATGTTTTTCTCTAACATTTTAAACATATGAATTATATTTACACTAGTATTTTAACATCCTTGTCTGCTGGTTCCATCATCTATGCCATTTCTCAGTCTGTTTCTCTTGATTGATTTTCCTCTTGGTTATGGGTTATATTTCCTGCTTCTTTGCATACCTGGTATTTTTAATTGGATGCTAGACATTGCACATTTTACATTATTGGTATGTGTTTTGTTGTAGTCCTTTAAATAGCATTTGATTTTCATCTGCATGCCATTAATTTACTCAGAATCAATGAGTTTCTTTAGAGATTCAGCTTTAAGCTTAACTAGAATGTAGGCACAACACCTTGTGGCCCAGGATTAATTTAGTCACACTATAAAGGCCTTTTGCAGATTTTCCCCAAAGATCTATGTATACAAGATCTTTTTACTCTGGCTGGTGAGAACACAAACTATTTCCAGCTGAACCATTGCTGCACATTGTTTTGCCTACTCTTTTCTTGGTGGCACTTTTGCTCCCGAGCCTTGGGGTAGTTTCCTCACATACATGCACACTGATTAATACAGAGTTGAAAGACTCAAAAGGAGCCCTCTGCAAGTTTCTGGGGCTCTGTTTCTCTCTTTGCAGCTCTCTTCTCTTTGTTACTCCACTCCATAAAATCCAGTCACCTTGGTCACCTTGAACCCTGACTTCTATACTCTCAATACAATGAGACTACCATGCTATATTTGGTCTCCCCCTGCTCAGTATCCTGGAAACTCTAGGCAGTAAGATACTACAATCCTAGAGCTCATATTATTTGTGTCCCTTCTCTCAGGAATCATGTTCTCATGGTGTTTATTGTCAAATGTCTCAAAAACTGCAGTTTCATTTTATTTTTTTAAAAATATATACTTTATATTTGTTTAAAGTGAAGGGTGAATCAGTTCCCTGTTACTCCATTTTGGCCAGAAGCTGAAGTTCCCAGTTGTTTGTTTTCTATAAGAAGGCACCATGTCTTTTGCACGTCATAGACTCAAAGAATTTTAGAGTTCAAGGGACTCCTAGAGGTCATCTAATCTAAATCATTATAGGTACCTGGTAAGTGATACTCATGGATGAACAAAAACATGCAAAAATATGACTTTATGCTGTATAGGAAGACATTTTATTCCAGTTGTGTAAATTAACAATAGTCACACCACAATTGTTAAAACAGAATTGGTCAATGATAATATTAAGAGTAGAGTAATGTTCTGGGCACTGTCACCAGTTAAATTGTCTTCGGCAGGTGCTAGCATTTATCTATATATTAAAATGGTTCCCCTAGTGAATCTAAAGATGAAAAAAAAAATCACAATTTAGTTTTGTTGGCTCATAGTTTCCATTTCAATCCAATGTTTGGACTCTAGGACTCCTTTTCCTTTCCAGGAACCGTTTAAGTAATTGGATGACTTCAGGCTCTAACTGCCTTCTTGCTACTTTTTCCGTGCATCGAGACCCTGGTAATATTTTACTGATGCTTATCTACCTATTCCTTGAAAGAAACTTCAGTTTTGTTTAAAATGCACCTGAATCTAAAATGTTTTTTTTATATCCCTTCCTCCGAGCTCATTACCTGCTTCTTACCAGATGGCACTCTCTTTAACACCAATGCTTTTGAGGATTTCGACACAGTCCACTAAAGTGGAAATTTGAAACTTGAGGCTCTTGTCAAATGTTACTACTGAAAGCAGACTTAAACTTAGGAAAGTCATGCTTTTCTTTTTTTCCACCATAGAAAACACTGCAATGCAAAATGGATTTCTGTTGAAATCCCATTTCTGAGTTGTAGATCAAAGACATGGTTAAAGACTTCGGTAGTAGTGTAATATTGTGATATAATAAATATATATATTTGGTCTTTTTCTCATTTCTTGGCCAGAGCTCTGTCTTAGTTTCCTAAGTGGTAACAGTTACAAAGGCTAAAGAAGGGTCTTTTGTTATTCATAACAAGCACCTTTCAACCACACCTGAGTTTATGTTAATGAGTTGACTTATGGAAAGCTTCTAAGGATGGGGGCCGGTTGCCAGGTTGACCAACCAAGTGCTTAGAATGTTGAAACTTTCAGCCCCATACCCTGACCTCCAGGGAGGGTAGAAGGACTGGAGGTTGACTTAATCACCAAAGGACTGGAGGTTGACTTAATCAATTGTGCCTCTGTAATGAAGCCTCCATAAAAATCCTAACGGAGGGGATTAGGAAAGCTTCCTGGTTGGTGAACATATGGGGGTGTTGGCAGGGTAGCATGCTTAAAGAGGGCATGGAAGCTCTGTGCCCCTTCACCCATGTCCCACCCTATGCATCGCTATCATCTGGCTGTTCCCGAGTTGTATCTTTTTATAATAAACTGGTAATCTAGTAAGTAAACTGTTTTCCTGAGTTTTGTGAATTGCCCTAGGAAATTATTGAACCCTAGGAGGGAGTTTTGGAAGCTCCAATTTATAGCCAGTTAGTCAGAAGCACAACTGACAACTTGGGCTTATGATTGGCCTCTGAATTTGGGGGGGGAGGTGGTATTCTTATGGGATTGAGCCCTTAATTTGTGGGATCTGATACTAATTCCTGGTAAATAGTGTCAGACTTGCATTAAATGGTAGAATACCTAGTTGGTGTCTGGAAAGTTGGAGAATTGCGTGGTATAGAAAATCCATACATCTGGTATCAGAAGTGAAGTGTTGTGAATAGTAGAGTAGCAATAGAGGAGAAGCAGAGACCGTGTTTGTCTTCTTTCAATCAATGTATATTTTCCATTACTAAATGGATTGATAGATACATAGATAGATGATAGATAGATAGATAGATAGATAGATAGATAGATAGATAGATAGAGGAGTTTAAGATAATCACAAAAATTCTAATAGTTTTATGATTCTTTGCACAATCCCTGCCCTCTCCTTTCTGATATTTACATATTTTAGACTTAGTTATTATCATGGTATCAATTTTTAAAAGAGAAAGATAGTTAAAACTAATGGAGAAATAATTCCACACCTCCATGGATTTTCCTATTTTCACCCCCCACCCCCTTTTAAAAAGATATTTCTTTCAATTACTCTGACAATTGAGGGACTTTGGAGAACATGTCATTAAACTGTGTGTTAACCTATTGTTATATTTTATAAGATCAGCTACTTTTAAAGTCAAAATCTCAAACATAATTTATATCCACCAACATCATGTGTTTTATTAAAAATGAGACTCTCTTCCGCACGTGTACAGCCAACCTTGTTCAGCACCGGTGACCCATCTCTTACCAGCTGAACACCAGCTCTTTTTAGACAAAAAGATAAAGTTGGTAAAAGCCGCCTTATAATGTCCCTGACTGTCTATACTACACAGAGTCAAATTTAAAGAGATTATGCTGTAACACCGGTTATTACCTAGGGTGTCCGAAAGATGGCCCTTGTATATGATACTACATACTCATGAGGAATATTTTAGTCCTAGAATTACCATGTATTACGAACATACATTTTGCAGTCTGCTTATGTGTATGTGTATGTGTATGTTAAAAATCAAGGCTGCAAGTAGAAGCATAACGTTGGAATTTCAAAAAGCTGCATGGAGTTAAAGTTTATAGCATGGGAGATTGCCCCTTTATCAGAACTTAAAACCCCACCAAAGCTTGAGGCATGGAAGTTAAATTCCTGTCACTCAAAATAGGAAAAAACAAGGAAGTGACCCTTATTTAAAGGTCTGATGCAATGAGGAAGACTAAAACTTATTTATATTATATCTTCTTCAAGTTGGATATTATATATAGTATAAGCATTCCATCTCATCAAAAGGACACTTCAGGCCAACTATTCTATTATGTCATTTCTTTGACAGGTTTTTTCTTTTTTCCTGTCATTATAGTTGTGCTTTGGTTTTCACATGTACTGTCTTAAAATGAATTGTCAGCAAGATCTAGTCTCCATTACTTCCCACCTGAGCACTGTTAGAAATCTCTTTCTACTCCATCTCATCACAGAAATCCATAATAGCTACTGAAGTCTATTTTCATCATTCATCATTCTATCAGCAGTCTTTTGATGGCCTAAGGGCCTTAACTATACTACATTGATGTAGATCCTAAGCTGTTTGTTCAGCTGTGGAACCTGCATCAAAATACTCCAGGAGGCAAATACAACCTCAGAACAAAACTGTGAATTATACCCTCTCCTTTTAAATAAGCAGCCAAACAACTTGGTACAAATTAGATGCATGTCTCCCTTCAAATAAGGAAAAAATTAAAAGGAGATCTGATTATCTTAAGGGTCAGAAAGTAACAATACTTGTTAATTGGGTCCTCCCAGATGTAAATACCAAAATGGGATTAGACACATAAAAATTTAATTAGGGAAATGCCTGTGACAGAAAAGGTGAAGTGAACCAGAGAAGGCTGAGAGATCTTCTGTCCACAATTCAAGGACAGTGAACAAGAAGAGGGAAAGAAGGTTGGGTGGAAGTGTCTTAGACTACCATGCAATCTAAGGTTCAGCATGGGGGAGATGGGGAGATTATCCTGGTAGGCCCAGTGATGTAATCACAAAGGTTGTTGTAAAAGGGAGTCAGGAGGGTCCAAGACAGAGGAGTAGGGGATGGGACAAGAGAAGCAAGAGGTTAGAGTGATTCGAGGAAGGGGTTGTGAACCAAGGAACCCAGGTAACTCTAGAAGCTAAAGAGACAAGGAATGCATCTGTCCTGAAGCTCCAAAGAAGGAACCATCCCTGCCAACACCATGATTTTAGCCCCATATGGTCACTAGAGACCTTTACCTCCAGAACTATAAGAGAATAAATTCCTTTTGTTTTAGGCCACTAAGTCTATGTAATTTATGACAGCAGAAATAGGAAACTAATACAGATGATAATCAAATCACTGACATTTATAAAACAGTGCATTAGCAGGTATCTGAGCACAGGTATTTTATGTTGTTTATAGCAATAGGCATAAGCTACAGATGCCGGACGTTGGTGCAGCTACTTGTCAAACGTGCTCCCTTTCAATGGGTGAGACCATGTTGTTGTGGTTACTTGAACAGTGTCCACTGCACCAGTCAACTTTCTCCCTCCTGGAGAAAATCAGAAATGAAGTTCCCATTTATTGTTTTCGCTTAATCTTCTGCTATAGTCCCCCAAATACTGCCTGCTTCAGCCACATCATGATGTTGACATGTAACTTAGGTAGCCAGCCCAGCTACGTCCAAAGTGAAGAATGCTGCAGAAGGAATATCGGCCTGAGAAACATGGTTGGACTAGATGACCTTTTAGGTGACCAGCTATCTGTTTTCCAGTGACGAGCCCCAATTTTAACACTGAAAGTCCTTAAACCCAGGAATCCCTCCATCCTGGGAAAACCAGGACGGTTTGTTGCCCTTTCTGAGTTCCCTTAAAACCTAGGTCAGTGCTGTCTAGTGTAACTTTCTGCAATGATGAGAATATTCTATATCTGCACCATCCAATTCAATAGCCTCGTGTGGCTATTGAGCACCTGAAATGTGAACAGTGCAACTGAGGAACTGAATTTTTAATTAGCTTAAATTTAAGTATCCGTGTATACATGTAGCTACTCTAAGGGACAGCACAGCTCTTAGGCGATGCCATGAAAATGATCATTAGTGAGGTGCCTCAGGCACTATCCCTGAGGTAAGTACAGCAGTCCCCTTCTTATCCGTGAGGAATATGTTCCCTCCAGTGGATGCCTGAAACCATGAATAGGACTGAACTCTATACATACTATGTTTTTTCCTGTACATACATATGTATGATAACGTTTAACTTATAACTTGGGCACAGTTAGAGATTACCAACAATAACTAATAATAAAATAGAGTAATTATATCAATACATTGCAATGAAAGTTAGGCGAGTGTGATCTCTCTCAAAATATCTTATTGTATTGTACTCACCCTTCTCCTGGTGATGATGTGAGATGACACAATGTCTATGTGATGAGATGAAGTGAGGTAAATGCTGTAGGCATTGTGATGTAGCGTTAGGCTGCTATAAGGATTACTTGAACACAAGCACTGTGATACCACAACAATTCATCTGATAACCAAGACAGCTATTAAGTGACTAATGGGCAGGCAGCTTTTACAGTGTGGATACACTGGACAAAGGGATGATTCACGTCCCTGGCAGGACAGAGTGGGATGCTGCGAGATTTCATCATGCTATTCAGAATGGCAAACAATGTAGAACTTATGAATTGTTTATTGCCGGAATTTTCCCTTTAATATTTTCAGTTGACTGTAGGTAACTGAAACTGCAGAAAGCAAAACTTCAGACTACTGTATACTGAAAAGTGGTATGATTGCACACTTGTATGACATTCCACTCACCAGCTTTATGTCCTGGATCCATTGTTAGACTGTAAGACAGTATCATAAGGTTATTTAGGAATATTGATAAAACCTACCTTTATCGCACTTGAGGTCAAAGGATAGAAGTAATGATGACCCTTAGAGAAACATGTGATTTAAGTTGTACAGTAAGTCTGAGTTTCAGTAGGTGGGTAATTGTATCCAAGTAAAAACACTCTGGTAGATAGTACTTTATGGGTTTGCTGCTGAGACATAAGCAGTTGTGGATTTTAGATGTAAGATGAGGGAGCCAGTTTTGACCTAGCCTGGTGGTTTAGTGAAGCTAGGGACATTATACCAAGTTAAGTTCCAACTTGGAATGTGGACTGATTTAAAATTTTCTTCTCTAAGAAAAACCCAAGGAACTGAAGTTGCTTTATTGTATCAAAGTGAGCAGTCAGCAAAGAGAAAAACACAACATTATATCCTAAAGGAGAAAGTACTTTCTTGAATTGTAGAATGTTGACACCCTACATCTCTCTGACATCAAAGCTCTGGGTTATAAATCTTACAGATAACTGATCATCTCGAATCCACAAAGGCAAAAGTTGAAAGAGAAGTTGGAACATCAGAAGAGGCAAAGAGAGTCCACGGCCCCTGCAGGAACCGAAGCCAGTTACGGGATGACATATATCTTAGGTTTCTGCAGGACTTGGCTGTCCATTTAAATGCTAATATGCAAGTCTGGCACAGCCTGGGAAGTGAAAGTGCTGAAGCAGGCAGCAACACTGGACATTTCAGAACATCATTGCTGAATATTCAGTATCCATGAGCTGCAGAGCTCAGGTATACTTTTAAATGTCATAGAACAGACCACAACTCTCCCTATGCTCTGCTATGAATTCTTTGGCAATGTGCCACTTTTTAAAGAAAGCATGAGTCAAGTTCTGAGTTTTCAAACGATTTTTACTAAGTTGTTTATTAAGCAAAACAAAAGGTCATCATATACAATTTATATACAGGGTATTAAAAGGCAAATTTTTAAGTTCTTGGTTAAAACATATATAAATATATATATATACACACACACACACACACACACACATATCTTACAGTCTCAATCATCTTCAGCTGTGAGAACTGAAAATTGTCAGGCATTTAAGGTGAATTTCAGAGATTTGTCTCATTTTCTTACTCTGTATACAGCACATCAAAGCCATATTACTATAACATCACAGGGCCAGAAATAGGCAGACAGTTTGAGAGGTAGTGATAACTTATTGAAATCGGTGCCTTGAGAAAAGAAAAAAACAAGCTATCCAATGGCTGAGAGTGGGGTTTCAGAAGTTTAGTTAGGGAAGTATAATTGCTACATGGATAACTGCTACACTCTCCAGAGAGTGCACTGGTTCTTGGCATTCATTCAATATTTACATAGTCTTCCATGTGTAAGGCATTGAGCTAGGAGCTGGGGATGTAATAATAGTAGTAATAATAATAATAATAATGAAGAACACTCATATACTGACTGACCTGTGACTAGTATTATGTAAATGCTTTCTTTACATATATTAACTCATTTAATCCTGTGAAGATATAATTCTGTGAGGTTGTGAACACCCTTGTGAGGTAAGTATTTATAGAAGAGGAAAATGAAGGCATGAATATTATATAACTTGACCAAGCTCATACAGCCTGTAAGTGATGAAAATGGGATTCTAACCCAGATGGTCTGATTCCAAAATCTGTACTCTGAAAACCACTATACATAGTGCCTAATCCTTAATATTACATTCCAGTAATATTTTGACCAATCTTCTATTCCAAATGTCTTTAGGTATTTGGTTTTTCCTTTAAATAAAATCCTGTCTCTCACTAAATTATAAATGCCTTGAGGTTTTCCTCATAATGTGGTGACTTGCCCATATTTGATGTTCCATAAATGTTTGTGGTGCAGGGTAGTGTAGGAGGGAAAGTTTTGGAGCCAAAGGAACCTGGATTGGAATCCCAGCTTGACCACTTCCTCAATGCATGAACTCAGTTTCTTCATCTACAAAATGGGCATGATGGAATTAATGGCAGGATTAAATGAGATAATACTATAACATTTTTAGTATAGTACCTGGCACATTACTGGCTTACAATAAATTGTTCACATTATTGTTTGAATAAATTATTTGTTTTAAACAATTGTTAAGCTTTATTTCCACTTTGAACTAGAAATTAACTGAAAAACATGGAGCCGTAAAAGACCTGAGAGAGTCTAGGCCAAACCTTATCTAGCTGAGGAAAATGAGGTCCACTCAGACTAGATCCCTGATCATTTAATGTCCACTCAGTTCTCTTTATACAGAGATATCCTTCTTTCAACAGTCTTCTATTGAAATAAGATGCCATCCAGGACTTTCATAGCTAGAGAGAAGTTAATGCCTCACTTCAAAGCTTTAAAGAACAGGCTGACTCTCTTTTGAGGGGCTAATGCAGCTGGTAATTTTAAGTTGAATCCAATGCTCATTTACCATTATGAAAATCCTAGGGCCCTTAAAAAGTATGCTAAATAACTCTGCCTGTACTGTATAGGTGAAACAACAAAACCCGGTAACAGCATATCTTTTTACAATATGGTTTACTGAATATTTTAAGCCCACTGTTGAGACTTATTGCTTAGAAAAAAACATTCCTTTCAAAATATTACTGCTCACTGCACTTGGTCACCCATGAGCCCTCATGGAGATGTACAGTGAGATTAATGTTGTTTTCATGCCTGCTAGCACAACATCCATCTGTAGGCCATGGATCAAGGAGTAACTATGACTTTCAAGTCTTATTAATTAAGAAATACATTTTTTAAGGTTATAGCTGCCACAGATAGTGTTTCATCTGATGGATCTGGGCAAAGTAAATTGAAAATCTGGAAAGGATTCACTATTCTAGATGTCATTAAGAACATTTGTGATTTATGGGAAGAGGTCAAAATATTAACATTAACAGGAGTTTGGAAGAAGTTGATTCCAACCCTCATGGATGACTTTGAGGGGTTCAAGACTCAGTGGAAGAAGTAACTGCAAATGTGGTAGAAACAGCAAGAGGACTAGAATTAGAAGTAGAGTTTGAAGATGTGACTGAATTGCTGAAATCTCATGTTGAAGCTGACAGATGAGGAGTTGTTTCTTATGGATAAGCAAAGAAAGTGGGTTCTTGAGATGGAACCTACTCCTGGTGAAGATGCTGTGAAGATTGTTGAAATTACAATAAAGGACTTATAATATTACATAAATATTGATAAAAACAGTGGCTTGCCTGTTTTGAGAGGATTGCCTCCAGTTTTGAAATAAGTTATACTGTGGGTAAAATGCTATCAAACAGCATCACATGCTGTGGAGAAATCGTTCATGAAAGAGTCAATCAATGCAGCAAACTTCATTGCTGATTTATTTTGAGAAATCTCCACAGTCACCTCTCCTTCAGCACTGATCAGTCAGCAGCCATCAACATTGAGGTAAGACCCTCCACCAGCAAAAAGATTACAATTCACTGAAGGGGCTTAGACAATGGCTAGTGTTTTTTAGCAATAAAGTATTTTTAAATTAAGTTTTGTATGTACATTTTTTGTAGACATAATACAATTGCACACTTAAAAGACTACAGTATAGTGTAAACATAACTTTTATATGCATTGGGAAACCAAAAAATTTGTGTAATTCACTTTATTGAGATGTCTGCTTTATTGTGGTAGTCTAGAATGGAATTTACAATATATGCCTGTAGTCAAGTCTCACATGTGTCATCACCCAGAAATATTCATTGAGAGCTATTGTGTACAAGCCAGTGTCTGATGTCATGGGACACAGACACACACAAAAAACCTTAAATCATCGTCACCACCAAGTGTATATTGAGTGCTTTTTGTATAAGCCAGCACTCCAGATAATCATGCACAGATACCCCGAAAATAAAAGCCATTTGTTGGGTGGTTTCATGTATTGAGTGACTTTATTAAAGCATTTAATATATATTTTACTTATTATATTCTCTCAATATCAATATGGGGCAGGTATTACTATCACCATTTTATAGATGAGAGAGTGATGTACAGCATTGTTAAATAGTTGGCGCAAATATCACTTATTTTATGACATGAAAAAAAACCAGATCTTAAATCTATGTCTTTCTGAATCCAAACATTATAAATATTTTTCTGTTTCCAGTTTGTTTGTTTTTTTATCTACGAGGTAGGACCGCATACTTAAAAAAAAAAAAAGAAATCTCAACAATAATGCAAATCTGCAAAAACCAAGTGACAGGTGAGGGGTATGAAGAGTAAGTGTCAAGGAAACAGATGAAGATGAGTATTGGTACTGTTTTACCGAGGTCCATCCAGGAAATCAGAAACCACACCAGGCCTTTTAATGAAGAGACTGACCAAATGGGTATTGGAGGATTGAAAAGGCCAAAGGGAACCCAGAGGCAACCACAGGAATCAGCCCCCACTCCTAGATTTCAGGAACAAAGACAAGGGGTGGGTGGTATCTGAACTTAAAAGCTCAGGGGACAGGCTGTGCCCAGATGAGCCAGTCCTGTGAGGAGGGTGCATTGACTGGCTAAAGCTGATAATTCTGAGAAGGGATGTTAAAACTGGTTCTGGGAAGGTGAGGAGGAACAAAGTCTGAGAACTCCAACTAGTTGCCACTCACTGCTGCAGATGAAAAAAAAGTTGCCGGGGATACGCTCAAGGGCATAGGAAGCACCCAGGATGCCTAGAGGAAGCAGACAAGTCCTTCTCTCCTCCTTCAGTCTTCCACCCGCCTCTCACGCCCCCTATTGGCAGAGCCTGGCGTGGACCCAGCCCGCAAAGCAAGAACTGCCTGCGGGCTGAAAACCTCATTGTTCCTCACCCAGCCTACCCCTGGTGGGGAGATAGGTCATGCGATGCCCCACCTCTGCACTGATTAGTTCATGAACTTGAGGAGAGGCCCATGTATACAGAGTTCAGTCTCGTTTATACCCTCTGACCCACATGGTGCGACTCCACCTGTGATTTTGGCTCATTTCACTCTTGTGGATTAAGGAAGGTAACATTGACCAGGTTGTCCACCTGAGAGAGGGACATTTGTCAGGTTTTCGGCCACAACTTAGTGACTAGTGCATGAATCCACTAACTTAACCCTTTCTATTTTACTAATTGCTCCAGTTACGTTGCTCTAATAGATTTTGTTTCCATTTAGTACAGCTTTCTGATTTTCTTCTATTTTTACAAATAGAAGCCTACCTCTGTTCAAAATTTTTTTTTACACATTACTGCCCTCTGATCATAACTAGTTATTATTTTTATCCCAAGTTGTAGATAAAATTCCTGGGATCTGGGACTTCAGAGGGAAGGATAGTTATAGCAAAAAGAATCCTCAAGAAAAATAAATCAGTGGTTGTCCAGACTGCAGACCGGTGCCAATCCATGATGAAATTTTCTGTAGTGAAAAATAAAGACAATGGCAAATAGGAGAGGCAATAAGGTGTAATGGTTAAGGGTGAGGGCTGTCTGCCTTGTTTGAATTCCGGCTTTGTGATCTTCAGGAAGGTACTTAACCTTTCTGCACCTCAGTTTTCTCATCTTTATAATGGTTGTAATACAAATAGCTATGCCATAGGGAATTATGAGGATTCACTTAGTTATTACCTGTGTACACACGGAACAGTAAGCACTCAATAAGTACTGGTAATATTACTATTCTTGGAAAGTTTAAGGATGCTAATGGTTCTTTCTTGGGGACTGTCCTACATTGAGAAATGATATGGTACTTTTTTTTTATCTGAAAATACTCTTTCTTGAGTGAGATGGAGTTGACAGTAGATAATGACATCTAAAAGTCTTAGAACACTGTCATGAAACACTCCTAAGATAAATAAAGGATGAACAAAAGTCAAACAAGAATTTGCTCAAGGCTTTTGAGTATAAAGTATTAATTATCTCATTCAGTGACATACTGGGTGTCATCTACATGCCAGACTCTGAGACAATGCTGGAAATACAATGATGAGCAGGACAGATACAGTTCCTGTCCTCAAGGTAGTAACAGTCTGGTAGGGCTTTTAACATAACTATTTGATTCTCATAATGACCCTGGGAAAGGGTATTATTGTTGTTATTATTATCATTATCCATGTTTTCATGAGAAAACTGAAGTTTCGTGATGAGAAATGTCATTCCTTGCATCACACAGCAGACAAAATTATTTTGTTTGCTATAACATAATGATATGATGGTATATGTTGGTTTAGTCCTTCTCCCAGGAAATGCATCTCTGCTCTTACAATGGAAGCCTGTGGGAAAATGTGCTTAGTAAACATGTATGAAGGTCAGCTTTTCTGGAACACACCTAGTCTGTGAAATAAGACTTATTATACACTTGGAAGTTTTTTTCCCCAAATAGAACACTTGGCTCAGAAATTTAGCAACCGAGTCTCTAACCTTCTCACCTCTTATTATTTGTTGAGTGGGAAGGGTGTGGATTGTATCTTGTACCACCTCTGGCCTCTTCTTTCAACCTTCACTTGGTTATGACCTTTTCACCCCACCTATCTTCCAAGAGGAGACTTTATTATGCTAATATGCTAATATGCCTCGTGGATCTCCAAGTAGCGGAACAAAGCATTCATTGGTGTTCTTATCTTTCTACCTATTCATTTTTTTCTCCCATTATCTTTAAGCAATGTCTGCTAAGGAATCATTTAGTAACAGTTTAAGATGATAAAAATTTTAAGTATCACAGGAAAGGAGTTCTGAAATGATGGGCAAGGGGGTCAATGACTTTATGTATGTACTCTCCCCTCAAATCATAGCATACATTGGCTTTCAGCTCTTAGTTTTAACTTTGCTAAATTAATCTCCCATGAAGCTATAGTCACTAGAGTGAGATATTCAAGTTACATCCACACCATAAACTTTGGAGGTAGTGCCTTTCATCATGAAATTTTGGCAGTTGCCTTACATACATGATTTTTTCCAATAAGCCCTGTAAATATATTTTCTCTTTCTTATGATTTTATTAACATTTTCTTTTCTGAAGCTTATTTTATTGTAAGAATACAGTATACAATACGTGTAACATACAAAATACATGTTAATTGACTATGTTTTGGGTAAGGCTTCCAGTCAACATATTGCAGGCTATTCGTAGTTAAGTTTTTGGGGCGTCAAGAGTTATACACAGATTTTTGACTGTATAGAGCGTCAGCTCCCCTAACCCTGCATTGTTCAAGGGTCAACTGTACATGGCACACCCATGAATACTGTGTTTGCATGCAACATCCTCTTCTGCATGCCATCTAAGCTCTTCTAGAGACCAGATGTTTGCTATGGGTAGGATTCCTCATGGCCCAAGGGATTGGAAAATGTGGGACTTGGGCACAGAGCTCCAAGTCATCTTACGTAAGGGCAAATGTTAAGTGGTTGGTCTACTTGTAAAGAAAACCTGTGATTTTGGCAAAGCTGTCATCCTCATTCTTTATCATGTAGGACCTCTTTTACAAAGGAGACAGCAATATTTTTTTTCCAGTTAAAAAATAGAATTGCTTTCTGAAATTTTCGTGTTAAAGTTCACGGTCCTGCCTATCTTCTGAACCTACATAAAAATGTCTGATTTAAACTAGGCTGGTGTTGAATTATGATGTTGAGAACTGTGCCACCACACTCTAAAACCTTGCATAATGGAAGCCCTTGTAAAGTCCCTTTTAAAATACTACTTTCTTTTCTTTTTTTTGGTACAAGGGCATTTTATAGAATGTTTCAGATGACTGGATGGGAAATAAACAGATTAATCACTTTATAAGCACCAATTAATGTGACTCTAGATGTTATTGGTGTCTTACTGGACAATCAATTTTTAAAAAGAAATAAAATTTTCTAGGATTTACACTGTTATGCTTCAGCTAATGACTGTTTATTGCTCCCTGGCTTCACTGCTTGCTGATTTATGTACTTAAAACCAAGTCCTTACAATTATTTTCTTTATTTAAAAGTCCAGTTTCAAATTTAATACTCTGCAGTCAGTTGCTCTGAAAGGGAAGACGTAGAAACAAAAAGTGATATAATTTTCCAAAAATGCACTCTGCAGATTAAGTTCTAAGTATAATTTCGTTGGGTAACAACTTCCTTCAGACCTCCTCATACCCCTAGGCTAACCTTGTTATTCAAATGTTTTCCGTTAAGGTCACTTTTTGCTACTCCTTTGAATGTGGATAATCCTAAGGTTTTGCAGTCTTTTGTGCTCTCTTCCTGTGCTTTCTCTGGACCGGCCCCTCAATAGCCATTACATCAACTGACATCTCTAAACTGATGACACAAAATTCATAGCTCTAGCCCCTACTCTCTCTAAAGCACTCAACTGCCTTCCTGACACCTTCCCTGAGAAGTTTCATAGGCATCTCAAACTTAACATGTCCCAAACTGAACTGGTCATCATCTGCTACTCTTTTCTTGTCTATTTCAGGAAATGGCACCACCACCTATCAGGAGGCCAGGCCAGAAACTTGTGAAGTGTTGTAGACTTTCCTTGCCCTGCAAAAATGACCCTCCACAAGTATTGCTCACAGTCCACAGAGAAGATCCTAACAAATCCCCTCCTGCTGTGTGTGGTTCCTGGTCCTCCATCTCACACTGGGTGACGCCATTGAGTTCTCTTGCAGTGTTAAAGCTGCATGGAGGTCTGACGTATGGTGACAGGGGACGTCCCCTTAATCCTCTGAGTAATGTTCTCTCTCTCTCTCTCTCTCTCTCTCTCTCTCTCTCTCAATCCTAGTAATGATTTATGAGGCTGAGTAGAAGACAGCTACCAAACTGCACTCAGCATCATTCCTGTCTTTTAACTGCAACCGTACTTCTTGATCAAGATTGTTCTGAGTTCTCCAAAACATGCTTTAGAATATCACTTTGTACAAATCCAGTGTGTCTGAACGCATTTTAGGCTCAGGTTGGGCTATCGATCATCTGTGTAGACACGTGGCATGTGCAGCTTGAGGATCTGGACAACTCCTGGATGTCTTTGTTTACCAGGTTTGGGACTATGATTTGAGGAGCTGGTTGAAAACCATCACTAATCACTTGTTGAATGACAACAGTTCAAGTGGATGCTCTCCTAACATTTTGAAAAGTGTTTTGTCATTTAACATAGAGAAGTCAGAAAGAGGCTCCCTTCCCATGATCCCTGAAAATAAGGCTCTTTGCTAAACAAACGTGCTGTTTGAGATGTGATTCTTCCATGCTCTCTGCCCACTAAGGAAGAGGACTGTGAACACTTAATTTGTAAAATGTGGCCTTGAGGCAGCAATATGTGTCCCTACCGCCCAGCTGAAAAGGGCTGAGTCACCGACCAAGTAGGGAAATGAGAGAGCGTCAATTGTACATATTGTCTGGCTCTCACGTGGAGTAATTGCTGAGTTTCAACTGATTTCCAAGGGACATTGTTTCTTCAGTGACTATCCTAAGTGTTATACTACTCTCATGAAACAAAAAGTTTGAGAATTTCTTCTGACATTTTCGTAAGGAAGGTAAATAAATTTGCAGAAAACTGCTCCTCCTTTCAGAAAGAGGTTCTGCCCTTTTGTACACACTTTCTTCATTGCCTCAGCCATTTCACAGCTTATGTAGAGAAATATTGGACTAAAGATATTTTCTAATTAAATGAATGAAAAACTAAAGGTAAAGTTAGCTAAAATTTGGCTTTCCTGTGACAACCCCACTTGAATTGCAATAGTTTCAAACAGAGGTCATTTCTTTTTTCCTCCTTACGCCTTGTATCAAGTTTAGAAAGCAATGTCAGGATTCTTTTCTTACTTTCTACCACTTCCTCTATTTTTAAAAAATAATTTATTTTCCAATTATAGTTGACATACAATATTAGTTTCAGGTGAGCATAGTGACTAGATATTTATATATTTATGAGGTGATCACCCCGATAAATCTAGTACCCCTCTAACACCATGCATAGTTCTTACAACATTATTGACTATATTCCCTGTGCTATACTTTAGGTCCCTGTGGCTATTTTATAACTACCAATTTTTACTTAATCCCTTCCCTTTTTTTTTACCCATCCTCCCAATCCCCCTCCCATCTGGCAACCATCAAAATGTTCTGTGTATTTATGAGTTTCTGTTTTGCTTGTTTGTTTGTTTTTTAGATACCATATATAAGTGAAATCATATGGTATTTGTCTTTGTCTGACTTATTTCACTTAGCATAATACCCTCTAGGTCCATCTATGTTGTTGCAGATGGCAAGATTTCATTACTTTTTATGGCTGAGTATATATAATACTATGGAGTATATACAATGGAATACAATATTCCATTGTATATATATATGTACCACTTCTTTATCCATTCATTTATTGATGGACACCCAGGTTGCTTCCACATCTTGGCTATTGCAAGTAATGGTGCAATGAACATATGGATGCACATATCCCTTTGAAGTAGTGTTTTGGGTTTCTTTGAGTAAATACCCAGAAGTGGAATTACTGGGTCCTTTGTCTCTTGTTATAGCCTTTGTTTTAAAGTCTATTTTGTCTGATATAAGTATTGCTACCCTAGTTTTTCTGTTTGTTTCCATTTTCATGAAATATCGTTTTCCATCCCTTTACTTTCAGCCTGTCTTTCTATTTGAAGTGAGTCTCTTGTAGGCAGTACATGTATGGGTCTCGTTTTCTTATTCATTCAGCCACCCTATGTCTTTTGATTGGAGCATTTAACCCATGTACATTTAAAGTAATTATTGATAGATTTGTAAATATTGCCATTGTATTATTCATATTTTTAATCTCTTTTTCTTCTTCTTCTTAAATCCCTTTAACATTTCTTGTAATGCTGGTTTGGTGGTGATGAACTCCTTCAGCTTTTTTTTTTTTTTTTGTCTGGGACTTACTCTTCTTTTTTCTTTTTCAACCTGAGAGTAATATGATTAACTTGATGTTTTAGAAGGACCACTCCAATATCTGAGAGGAGGATGGATGAGAGGAGAGACTGGAGAAGGGAATTAGATGGGACAGATGCCAAATCCAGGCAAGCTGAGGGCCTGACTGAGACAAGCCTCGAGTGCCACATTGTAAGACCAAGTGTGGGAGGAGCCAGGACAGCTCTGCTCTAGGAAGGCGTGGCTTGTGGAAATAAGTGGGGGTGTATGGGGAGAGGAGCTGCTGAGATTGAGGGGCCTTGGGGACATTCGAGGACAGTGTTCAGAGACTATTGTCTTGGAGGGTCTGGTGACTGTGAAGGGTCTGTGTTTTATTCCCCAAAACAGCTCTGAGCTTCCCCACAAAACCCTAAGCTCTGGGTAGCCAGGGTGGAGGGTCTAAGGGAAAGCCAAACAAGATGTGAACATCACCTTTTTCATTTCTAGTTTAAATTAATCAACCTTTTTGGGTCAATGTTAAGTCTGTTTTACTTTTATTTTTCTCTTCCTTTTGAATCCATGGCATCTGATTAGATGATACAGCCCCCTCTCTGCTTCTGTTGGTCACTTACTATGTCTTTGAGGATCAAAGAAAAGGCCCATGTGTCCAGAGTGTAGAAAGCAAGGGGCAGGACTATTCCAGGTGAATCTGGAGATGCCTCAGGGGCCAGATCAGAAGGACCTGGTGGGCTGTGTCGACAATCTTGGCCCTTATCCTAAAAGTAATCAGAAGACTTTTAAAGGTCTTAAAAGGGTGAAACAATACCTGATGTGGTTTTTAAAAGACCCAGGCAGTGCAAAGAATGGAATTGAGTGAGGCAGGAATGGATGTGGGGGAGCTATTAGAGGCCAAGGCATTAGTTAGGGCAAGAGCATGAAAGTGGCCTCAACAAATATGACAGTGAAGGTGAAAGAAGTGTTAGAAGAAAAAGTGGGCAAAACTTGGGGACTGTTTAGATGGGGGTTCATGAAAGCGAGAGAGGAATCTAGAATGATTCCAAGATTTCTGCAAGGACGTACAGAGGGCATGGCAGTGTGGTTGCCTGAGATAGGTAGCAAGAAAAGGAGCAGGTTTCATGGGCGTGAGGGCTACCCTACATTTCCTTCCCCTACTGACTCTCTGACACCTTCTGACAAATTCTAACTGCTGCCAATATTCCCAGGCAATTAACTGTTGCCATAGGAGATGATTCAGTAACTGGCTGCACTTCATATGCATAGTATCCAACTTCAGCTGGACCTCTGAGCAATTTGGAAATAATTTTACCAATTTTAAATTAAATCTTATTCTGTTCCCATTATTGACTTTTAAAAATGTTTTCACTTTCCCTATTTCTGGTCCTATGTTTCCTCCTCAGTTTTAGCAAACTACCTTGCCTCTTAATTTACTTCAAAAATATAGAGGACAAATAATATGATTTTCCTCATTTTCTTCCTCCAAGTTAAAATTTCTCTGAAACTTCAGTTGTTCTTTTTTCTTTCTTCTCTCAATGGGAGAAGTGTCCCTGTCCCTTTCCCAAGCTCTCTTATCCATCTGTTGTCTGATACCACTTCATTCCACTTTTTCTGGAACATTGTTTTATAGACTATCCCCAATCTTATGTCTCGTATTAATGAAAATAGTTTTTTTGAGGTCGGTATTTATACATTCAATGTTGAAAATTTGCAAGATACAGAAAGGAACAAAAATGAACACAAAAATCACCTACAATCTCATAGGTAGTAATGAAAAGAACACTCTTGATTTCTAATTATTTTTAAGTTTCTTTTTCATCATCAAAACCTCTACCTGTGACTCCTGGACATACCAGTATCGCCTCACCCTCCAAGCTGGTTCCTCTTGTATCTTGGATTTTGCCTCATATCTGACTGTGTATTGCCCTGACCAACTTGTCATGTCCCCACTTCTTTCTGTCCAGACCTATTTATTCTCATGGCTTCATTTATTACTTTTATATGGATGACTTCAAGCTGCTATCACTAACCAAGACCTCTCACTGAAATCCAGAATAACATTTTCCACTGCTTTTTAGTCACATCAACAGGCAAGTCACACCAGGAAGCTCAACACAGCCAAAACTATATTATTGGCCAAACCTATTTCTCCTCCTGTGTTTCCTATTTCATTTAATGGTATCGTTATCTTTTATTCAGCTAAGGTAAACAATAGGGAGTCCTCTTTGACTCTTCACTTCCTCAATTCAACACCAAATTCTATTGACTTAACATCATATTAATTACTTGTGTCAGGCACATTGCGAAGTACATTAGGTGCATTTTCCCAGTCAATCTTTTACTTTACTCTGCATTATTCTTATTTTACACATAAAAAAACAGAAACTTTGAAGTTCACAGCTAAGTGATAAAGTCAGAATCTGAACTCAAGCCTGTTTATTTCCAAAACTAGTTATCTTGATGTCTTTTCAGTGTTTCTTTTCCTCTCTTTTTCCACTGCTGTTGCCCTACCTCAGATCATTAAAGTGGAAGCTCTGTTAGCCAACCTCCAATTAGTCAAATCACCTCATTACCAACACTCTTCAATCCTCTTTTTCACTCATCACTGGAGACTAGTAGGAGATTGTCTAGTATGTTGAACTTTCCTGGTCCCACCAATTTAGTTGTATGTTTACCAAGAAACAGTCTTATCTTGTTTGCAAGGCAGTCAATGCAGTTGTATTTTTTATTAATACAATATTTAATAAATATTAGGCGAACCAGTGAAATATGAGTGTGAAAGAGAGCTGTTCCTATGAAAACTAAGTTGAATACTTTGGAAAGACTTGATGAAAGTAGGTGGCTGAAAATATGACAATCCAAATAAGTATGGGAAATATGAACCAAAAATGATTGGGGAAATGTCAAAATTTCTTTAATATTCTGTATTCTGATTGCCTTTTGCTGAAGTTGAAAGAAACATGAGTGTGACTCATGCAAGAAGAAATGATACAAAACTCCAATTAGCAGACCTATAATCAAAGGAAGGGCCTTTGCACTCTATTATACAATTGCTGGATGAATGGGCCCATATGTGTCTTAAGTTAAAATATAATATCTGAGGTTAGTGTAGATCTTATTTTTTTATTCCCTGCTTAAACAAGTTTTGCAAATGACTGACCAAATTCAGTCCCTGGTTTTATTGAATGAGAGACCTTCTAACTTATCTCCCATTATCTTCCTAATAGTAACAGTACTTTTCAGCTGATCCATTAGTCTTCAGTCTGCATTTTTCCATTCAGTTAGCAAATATTTTTAGGAGCCTGCTAATTACCCGCATTCTTAAAACTCAAATCTAAGCCTCTCACTCCTCTGCTCAATAACTCAATGACTCTCCATGGTCTACAAAATAAAGCTAAAAGTATTTAGCACAATATTAAAGACCAGCAATGATCTGGCTTCTACCCCCCTTTTTAGCATCGGCTTCTAACACGGTACTTCATATCCCCTAAGCTTTAGTCACCCACACCCTGGCTTTGGCCCAAATACATGACAACTCTCAGTATTCATTCAGAGACAACCTGGGGTAAACTCTCATAATTTTACTCATTATTGAAAATAGTAGTTTATGGTGGGAAATGGATTTGTTCATAGAAATTATATATTATAGAAAATGCTAAAAACATCTGAAAAAATTTCACTGAATAAACGTCAAGTTGTAAAGTCACGAGTATTGCACAATACATAGTCTGAGGGTGGAGGTGGGGGACTGTTAGCTTGTCTTTAATAACCGTAAGTTTAGACTTCTCTATATTCAAGGTAATTTAGTAAAGGTTTTAAAGTCCACGTCGAAATGTTAACTTGATTGCCTGTATCCAGTTGCCCAAGCAGTACTAGGAAAGGTGCCTAGGTTCTAGGTGACAAATATCAATGGCTTGCTGCGTAATTACTGTCCTTAGTTGTCTGTTCCTCACATTCACATTCCCTTTTCAGGAGTCTTAATCCTGTGGACTGTCTAAGCTGCCACTACAGCAGAGAACTCTTTAAATGTCCATATCAGCCAGAGCACTCTGTCAATTGCACTTTTCTCTTTCCACTTTTCGCTTTTGTGTCTTTTCACTTGGCAAAATACCATCTAACAGAGTTTAAAATGGAACTTTCCCAGCCAACTCACATTCCTCTGCTTTCTGTCTGTGGGGCCACACCCTCCAAGGTCTTAGAGTTATCCATAGCTCTTGACATCTGTTTTGCTCTTTGCTCTTCCTTAGGCCACAACTAGTTGCCAGTTATTTCTTCCTATGAAGACTGGATGTTTAAGGGCTTTGAAAATTCTAAAAGTTCTTGCCCCTTTACAGTCAAACTTCTTGAAACATTTGTCCATACTCACTGTATTCATGTTGTTACATCCTGTTCACTTCTCAACCCAGTGTAATACGGCATCTGTCCCCAAACGTTTACTGAGGCTATTCTCATCGAGGTCATGGATCACTGCCTTGGTGCTAAATGTAGTAGGCATATCTCAGTTGTCAACCTAATTTCTTGTAGACTTTGATATTTAAACTACTCCTTCTACTCGAAATGAGTTCTCCCCTGAGCTTCTGTGACCTCTCTATCTCTCCTGCTGCCCTAAAAAAAACAAAAAACAAAAAAAGATGAAAGAAAAAAAAAACAACTCTGTTTTTCAGAGTCCCGAGTCTTCTTATCTCCTGTCTCTACATACTCCTGTAAGCAATATTATCAATTCCCATGGTTTAATTACCACCAGCTCTATATTTCCAGCCCTGTTGTTCACCTGAGCCCTCAAAATGCACATATCAACTGCCTCTGGATGCACAGCTCTCGACCTGCCTAAAACTGAATTTACAAAAATACAAAATTCCTCCTACTTTTCTTATCTTAGTGAATGGCACCACTGAGTATCCATGTGCTCAAGCCTAAAACAGAGATGCCAGTCTTAACTTCTCTTTCTTCCTTATTCTCCAATCAATATGGAAGCTCTGTCAACTCTACGTTTGAAATATTTGTTAAATCCATCCACTTTTTCCATTCTTTCTGCACTACTATGGTTCAACCCATATGATATCCCCCATAGATTTCTGAGCAGTCTTCTACATGGGCTCTGTGACTCCATGCTGGCCCCTCTCCAATCTATTTTCCAGGCAGCAGCAAAATTCCTCTTTCTATAGACAAATTTAATCCCATCACTTCCCAACTTTTCTGGCAATGTCTTCACACTGCCCTCAGCAGTAATCGTAATCTCTGTCACATGGTTTAAGGGGCCCCTTTGTGATCAACCCTGCTACCCACCAAGCCCATCTTTGCCACTCTCTCTTTCCGTGTGGTGCTTCTTTAAGTTCTCAGACTGCATCAGTTCTCTGCCTGTGGACTTGGGCTATCCTCACAAATCTGCTCCTCTCTGATCAGGCTCTCCTTTCTGCTGATGACCTCTGCACCCTCCCCCTACAATGTATTCATCCAACATATTTTTTGAACACTTACCATGTACCAGGCATTGTTTCAGGTGGTTAGACTAGTAGGGAGCAAAGTGGATACATCGCTGAACTCATGAGGCTCAGAGTTTACTGGACAGACAGGCAAGCAAACTTAGGCCACTGAGACCTTTGTGATGAGGGAGGATACAGGAAACTCCAAGAACCCAGATGAGGGCATCTCACTCGGGCTGGGAGCGGGAGGCTTCCTAAGGGCAGTGTTATTTAAAGCGTTAGACCGAAGATACAGCAGAAATGTAAGAAGCCAGGGAGTTTAAGAAGGATCTCAGATGCAAATCCTTTTTATCTCTTCTGCTGTTTGCCCCCCTTCTCTGAACTCTCCTTCTCCACACCCCACTACCTCCATTCTTTAAATATACCCTCTGGTTGTTTCTTATTATACCCCTGGAAGGTAACTATTTTTCCCTTCACTGATGGCATATATTTTCATACAAGCACTTTCAGCCCTTCAGCAAACACACTAACTCCCTTTCTTCAACTCTCTCCTCAAAGTGAAAATGAAGAAACCTCATCCCTTATGGCAGCCACATCATCCATCTCTTGGATAAAGCTATATCTGCTAAATTGCAGCTAACTAGGGTCATGCCCAGATGTTCCTTTTTTGTCCTTCTGCTGTACATATTTTCTAATTGTCCATTTGTTCATGTTTTCCCATTGTCCACAATGTGAAATTATCTATAAGACATAGACAACCCATGGTCTCCCCTCATTGTCCAAAATAACACAACTATCCTAGTTGTGTTACCAACACACTGTAGTAGTTTTAAGAAGCCTTTCCTCGTAGCTTTGAGATTCCTTTCAGATATCAGGCTGAATGGAACAGCATGGTGGTAAGGTTTCTAGACTTACTTGAGCTTTATTTAGGCCATAGCAATACCGCTTACATACAGTAAAAATCAATAATCAGCTACGCCCACCCCATAAATCTCTCAACTTTCTACTTTTAAGAGGGCATATCATGTTTAAAAAAATAGTTCCTTTAGGGCTTGTTATTTGACATAGTCTCCCATTCAAGAAGTGGTCCCCATTTTAAAAGGTTTTACGAAGAAAAGAAATATCCTAGGACGAATTTGCAGTCACCTCTACTTTCCCCAGGGCAAAGAAGAGGGCGGCCATACCTGTGATTGCTCAGTGGCTGCAGATGACTCTTCCCTGCATTGGGAATGTCATTGGTTTCCCCACTCACTACAGCCTGAAGATTTGGCAGCAGTGCTGGTGCTTATATATAGAAGGAAACTAATTACTTCATTTCATATTTTTGTTGGAACACTTTCCTACTCACTTGCAGATCATCTTCCTTTTCTTTTAACAGCTTCTCTCTGAAGAAACCAACAATAGCATATTTACTGGAAGAGCTGCAGTTGGAGCTCATAAGGAGACAACAGAAGGCTGGGACCAGGGGGTGTGGGCTAGAGGTCAGTGACCACCAGCTCCTGGGTAATTGGCCTCCCAGTTTCTACAAAGGGAGATCTTAATAGAGGCAGACGGAGATGTCTATTTAATTCTTCATATATATATATATATATATATATATACATATATATATATATATATATATGTGTGTGTGTGTATATAGTATATAGTATATATTATGTATATAGTATATAGTATATATTATGTATATAGTATATAATATATACTTGTGTGTGTAATTACTTCACCCATAACAGTAACCATATTTCTATATTTATATAACAGTGACTTCATTCAAGGCTTTTAAGAGTTGTCATTGCTAGTTCTTTTGGGAACTTTATGAGCAATCATTTTCTTGGTCTGAAGCAAAAGAAGAATCAACACAGGGCTTTCTTTTTAAATTTTTGTTTTGGAAAAAAAAACAACAACACATGAGTGTTTTAATCACAAGCACCTTTGTGATGACCCTGGACACAGGTGCACTATAGGCATCTGTGACCTGTAAAGTCTACAGTACTGTAGTCAGTTTTGATGTCCTTCCACAGAGAAATTAACCAGTCAATAAGGAGAAATCATGGAAAGAGCAGTTAATAAACCAAGATGTAGATAATTTTACATACCACCTGGCAATTCGTAATAATATGAAATGGCTGGAAATTTCAAAAAAGTCTCATCTATCCTGAGATTCTCTGCTAATTGTTATTTAACATTTCCAATATATGTTTAGAAAATTTTTTTCTGCCTCCAGCAGCACACAGCAGCCCGCAGCAGCTCACACAGACCCTCTGGCTGCTCACAGCAGCCCAGCTACAGGGAGAGCTATTGTTCACAATCTTAGCTGTAGAGGGTGCAGCTCACTGGGAATCGAACCAGCGATCACAGCGTTAGGAGCTCGGCGCTCCAACCACCTGCGCCACCGGGCTGGCCCACGTTTAGAAGCTTAACAGCAGAACTGCCATATATGGGATTTAATTAAAGGGGTGAGTTGGAGGTGAGTAGGGCTGAATTCAAGCTGTCCAAGAAGCTGTACACTCTGGCTTCCTCTAATTCATAGAGACAGGCTAGTGGAAGCTCTGTTTAAGAAAGAGACTGGATAATAGAGAATTGACAAATAATCTAAATATCCAATAATAAGGTACTGGTTAAAAAATATACATGGAATCATTAAATGAAATCATTAAAACAGTGTATATGTGTGTGTATATATATATATATATATATATAATATGCACATATTATATGTATATCAAAACTATATGAAAAAGCAGGTTATAAAATATAATATTATGTATAACCCATTTTGTGAAACAAATATATGTAAATACACAATAATACAAGCATATGCTATGTGTGTATGTGTGTATTTATATGCACATATACGGAGGGCGCCAAAAAAATGTATACACATTTTAAGAAAGGATAAAACTCTTAAAATTGTAATACTATATACCGATAACAAAAGATGAATACAAGTCATGTTTGACTCCTGCAATTACAAGAGGTGCTCAAAGTGGTTACCATCAGTGTCCAGACACTTCTGATTACTACGAACTACTGCTTGAGCAACATTGACCAAAGTGTCCATGTGGATACATTTTTTTGGCACACCTGGTATTAAATAGTAGTCCCCTGCCCCCATCCACAGTTTTGCTGTCCATGGTTTCAGTTACCTAAGGTCAACCATAGTTAGGAAATATTAAATGGAAAACTACAGAAATAAACAATTCACAAGTTTTAAATTACTTGCCGTTCTGAGTAGTGTGGTGAAATCTCGTGAGTCCCCCTTCACCCCGCCTCAGAATGTGAATCAGCCTTTGGCATCTCGGCAATATATGTTCTCCCGGCCCAGTTAGTCACTTAGCAGCCATCTTGGTTATCAGATTGTGTGGCAGTTTGACAGTGGGTGTGTTCAGATGACCCTTATTTTACTTAATAATGGCCCTGAAGCACAAGAGTAATGATACCGGTAATGGTGGTAACGCCAAAGAGAAGCCATAAAGTACTTTATTTAAGTGAAAGGTGATAGTTCTCGACTTAATAAGTCAGTTTTTCGTCTCACATCAACACAAGAAGGGGGAGTATAGCACAATAAGATATTTTGAGAGAGAAACCACATTCACATGACTTTTATTACAGTATATTGTTATAATTACTCTATTTTATTAGTTTTTGTTGTTAATCTCTTACTGTGCCTAATTTATAAATTAAAGTTTATCATAGGTATGTATGTCTAGGAATATAAAGGAATTATGTATTTGGGACTCCGCATTAGTTTTATTAGGAAAATGAGAGAATGGAGGTGTGTTTAGATGTGGTTTCCATTCCCTGACTTCTCCTTGTGGAAGAGTTACATTCTGGTTAATCCTTGAGATCAGAGGTTGAGGCTAATATTTATCAACCCAGATTAGCATTTCTATCGGGCATTGTACTAGTACATTTAACATTCACATCACTCCTTTAGACAGGTATTTACCATTTAAGGAGCTGAGGCTCAGAAAAATTTCTTAACTTCTGTATGCTCACACAGCTAGTAAGGTGGTGGTACCAAGATTTATACTGAAGCGTTCCGACCCCAAAGACTCTGCTGTTTGCAATTAAGACAGTTACAACATTCTATGGTGGTAGGTGGTGTTATTTTTCAAAATTATGACTGAAGTAAGGTCAGCTTGAGGAAAGGTTGCTAGCAAAGTTTGTTAAAATAAGTGAGAGAGAGTGCACGCCTTACAGGGGTAGGTTATTATCTCCTGATAGGCACGAGGTTGGCAGGTGCTCTTCAGTTACAGTACTATTAAAGAGTACTCATTCTCATGCCCTCCCATTGGATGCATTGCATTGGTACGGAGATGCTTTAGTAAAGACAACAGTCTTTATCTAAAGATCTTGGGGGGACAAAAATCACATCTTAAAGTTTGGAATTGTCTAGGCTTTGGCTCAATTCTGAACGAACAGTAGTCAGAAACAAAAGGGCACAGTGAAAAGAAGCCTTTGCATTTGTATTGAATTGCTATTTTATGCATGCATCAACATATGGACTTTTGGGCACTTAACAAACATTTTACAGATCACATATTCTTATAAGAAATGTAAAGACCAAAAACATCTCCCGGAATGACTACAATAGCCTCTGGTTACATTTGACAGAAATCAGACTATAAAGTGGGTAAAAGTTTTATTTGTTTAAAGTGTTGTTCACTCTCTAGAAAATACTACCAGCATCATGAACTTTAGTAAATATAGCTTTCTGACTGAACAATATATAGGTTGACTAACCATCGTGGTTTGTCTGGAACTGAGGGGTTTTCCCAGGTGTGGGACTTTCAGTGCCACTGAAACTGCCACTAACCTGGGGTAATCCCAGGTAAACCTGGATAATAGGTCACCCTACAATAAGAGCAAATATTTCAGTTTTTGTTTTATACGCTAAATTCACATGAAATTTTAAAATGCTAAGAAAATAACTTCTATTTTTAAGCCACAAACTTTTTCTATTCAATTTATTTTTCTTATTTTTTTTCTCCTTTTTAAAAAAATTATTATTAGTTTCAGGCGTATAAAACAATGTAATAGTTAGACATTTATACCCCTCACAAAGTGATAACCCCCTCCCCTATTCTACTACCCCTCTGACATCGTATATAGCTGTTACAGTTCCACTGACTCTATTCCTTATGCTGTACTCCACATCCTGTGACTATATATGTATATATACATGTACATATATATATTAAATTATAGTTGACATTATTATTCAGCTTCAGCCTCAGGTGTACACTGCAGTGGTCAGGGACCTACACCATCCATAAAGTGGTCTCCCTAATATGACAAGTGTCCATTGGATACCCTATAAAATCTTTACAACATTATTGATTATATTCCCCAAACTGTCTTTTGTATGCTTGTGGCAATGTTGTGGTTATCGATTGTGCTTTCTAATCCCCTCACCTTCTCCCTCATCCTCACCCCCTCCCATCTAGCAACGCTCAGTTTTTCCTCTATATCTCTGAGATTGTTTCTGATTAGTTTGTTCATTTGTTCTATTCTTTAGATTCCACATATAAGTGAGATCATATGGTATTTGTCTTTCTCCATCTGACTAATTTCAGTTAGCATAATGTATTCAATTTTTTAAATTACACATTTATAGAAACTTAAAATTATTCCTTTTGTAGAAATAAAATAATGCAATAAAATATTACCTTTTTTATAAACTGAAGGTGTTTTTTTCATAGCTCAAAGGAGTGATTTCATTTCAATAATTTCATTACTTTAAAGAATGTCAAAGCTTTTGCTTTAAAAATAAAACAAATAAGTAATCCAACAAATAAAAATAAAAGGACAAAATGAAATGATTCCTGAAGCTAATATTGTGAGAGAGAAGCTATAGTGATATGAGCTAGAGTCACTGCACTGGCAGTGCTAGTGGTGATTCTGATTAGGGCTCTGACCTGGGATATGATGAAAAAAAGGACTCAAAGAAGCAACTAGGTATATCATTGTAATTGGAGATACAGCAGATAGCTGCATATATGGATTGCTGAAAGGAAATGATGGGATGGAACAAGCCACTCAGCCATTTCCTTGTTCTCAGGCCACCTTGACAAAAGGTCAAGCTGAAATTGAAATAGGAAAAATAGGGGGCTAGAACCCTAGAAATGTACACTGAGACGTGAATATTGTCCTCTCTTTGTACTTAAGAGCAGGCTTCAGGCAATTCAGATTATTGCATTAGAATTTAATAATAGCTGAGTGGTTTTTAAAATATATTTTAGAAGGAACATTGTACGTGCTTGTGATTCATTCTAATTTAAAATATAAGGTGTTCTATTTTCATTCCTTGCTTTTATATTGTACTAACTGTACATAAATTGAAAATGATTAACTTTTGTACAAAGCAAGATGACATTGTGGTTGTGATTTTTTTTAAAGACCATATTTTATATACACTAAGAAAAAACAAATTAATTAAATTTACTGTGTGTTATTAGTGGGAATTATTTCCAGGTTGGAAATTAATAAAATGTTATTTTATTTTTCATTATTTCCTATTTCTGCAAAATAAAAATGAATTATTTTTAGAGTACAGATAATAATTTATTGATAAACATTATTTTTCAAGGAAAATAAAACATTGATTACTTTCATATCTATTAGAGGAAGTGATAAATTAATAAGCATTTCTTGACCATTGGTATTACAAATAAGGAAGACAGTATGATCCATACCCTCAAAAAGTATAAAATATGTAAGGGAAGACAGACTGAATCTGAAAAAAAGAAAATCATAAATATTAGATAGTGATTATAAAAGTCAATGTTATTTATTTTGTGATTATAAAGGCCATTTTTATTCATTAAAATAGTAATTTTAATATTATTTTGTCCATATACTACTTCATACATATACTGATTATTAGAATTTACCTGTATCTTAAAGTACAAAATATATTCCAGAAAATGTCCTCCCAAAAGCTTTATGTGTAGGTTCCCAAAATGGCATTTAGTCTAAAATAATCTAATTTGCCCCAAACATTTATGAATGCTCAACCCATCTTCTATCACTTCCATGCACTTCATTTGTTACCCATTTCACTAACAGATGTTTGTGCTGAATCTCCCTATTTTATTGTGTCAGTGGAAAACCAAACCACATGAAAAAAGAGAAAAGGGCCCATTTGCAAAACTTTAAAAATCGTTTCTGAATTCTAATTGAATCTGCTTTGATTACAATTCTGATCACTTGAGTTAGTAATTTCATTTTGGGCTGAGTCATTTCATTTTGGGCTGTGATACTTTACTCAACTGCAAAATGGAAATACAGTGGATTACCTTTCTTCTTAAAGGAACTATACAGTGAAGGTGATGCTATCCTCCACTGGCTACAGTGGTACCTCAGTTTTCGAACATAATCCATTCCGGAAGACCGTTCGTTCTGAAACGTTCGAAAACCGAAGCACAGTTTTCCCATAGAAAGTAATGCAAAATGGATTAATCTGTTCCAGACCTTTAAAATCAACCCCTAAAACTGCATATTTAGCATGAATTTTACTATCTAATGATACAATAGATCCATAAAATTTACAGCGTTCGTAAACCGAAATGTTCGTCAATGGAGACGTTCAAAAACCGAGGTACCACTGTACCTTGTTAAAACAAGTCTTTCTGATTTACATCATAAAAATGGTGGCGTGAAGTGAGCCTCTTGAAATCGCCCCTGGATTTTAAAACAAATTGAACTACTATAATTCCAGAAAGGACGCCCTGTGCAGCAGACAGGCAAGACTAAGGCATGCACTGAAATTACCTAAAGGTCGGCAAATTGGGCAAGCGAGAGAGGAGGGAAGCAGGAAGTGCAGAGACGTGGGCCCGGGGACGCAGGATGAAGACCGGAGCTCAGAGCTCCGAGCTCCCTGCATTTTGGAGCTACCACAGCTGCAGGAGAGGGAAGAACTTGGACTACTAGTGCTCCACTTATGGCCCATAGTCCATCCTGAGGGATCAGAATATAACACAGCTGAACCCAACTCTCACAGCAGAGACCTCAGAGCAAAGACTGAGGGAAGAAGGCTGAAAATGGCAGTTTCAGCCCTCACTGCTGAGCAGAAAACAGAAGCCTTAGGCAGTGAGCTTAGCTGCCCTCAACCCCACACTCCCAGTGCTAAAAGTGAAATGGTAGCAGCGTCAGATGAGAAGAACAGAATACTAGTAGTTCAGAGAACTGTGGCCTGTAGCCACAGACTTGCAGCCCAGCTCGTTCTGGCAAAAGGGAGGGAGCTGTGGAAGCAGGACCGGCTGTGATGGTAGTCGTGACCATTGCTCTGAGCCACCTCTCACAACCCACCCTGCCCCTGTCCCCACCTATCTGGGTGGATCCCTGCAGAAGTAAACAGGGCCGCTGAAACACACAGGCTCTGAATCTGGTGCAGGAAGAGCTTTGGAACTTCAGAAGCTCTCCACATCCCCCCATGGAGGAGGCGCCAGTATGACCCAGGTGAACTGCTCACGGAGGAGAATCCCGCCTTCCGGGGAACCCCCCCATTGTGTGAGAAGCCTGAACAGTGCAGAGAAACTATAACACTACACTGTGAGAGAGAATAAAAGAGTGCAGTCAGAGAGAAAATAAAACATTCTACCAACACCTATTGGAAAACAAAAGAAAGACCGCTTTCTATCAACCTGTTGCAGAACCTACTCCTGTAGATGCCTAGGAAGGGAAATAATAAAGCATTAATTGCCATGAATAACCAAGGTAACAAGACGGCTCAGAAAGAAAATGAAAAGTCTCCAGAAAACGAACTTAAAGACTTGGAAACATGTGACTTAAATGACAGAGAATTCAAGATTGCAGTTCTTAAAAAACTCAACGAGATGCAAGAAAACAGACAGGCAGTTTAATGAACTCAGAAACACAAAGAAAAAAAAAGTGAACATTTTACCAGAGATTGAAATTTTAAAAAAGAACCAAATAGAATTTCTGGAGATGAAGAGATCAATAAAAGTGATGAAGAATGAAATAGCCAGCATAGGTAGTAGAGTTGACCAGATGGAGGAAAGAATCAGTGACATCGAAGATAGACATCTGGAAATGACATAGATGGAAGAAGAGAGAGACTTGAGACTTAAAAGAAATGAAAGAACTCTACAAGAATGTTCTGACTCCATCAGAAAGAGCAATATAAGAATAAAGGGCATACCAGAAGGAGAAGAAAGGGAGAAAGGAACAGAGAGTATATTCAAACAAATAGTGAAGAAGAACTTCCCAAACTTGTGGAAAAAACTGGATCCTTGAATCCAAGAAGCAAATAGAACACCTAATTACCTGAACCCTCAACAGGCCTTCTCCAAGGCACATTGTATTGAAGCTTTCAAAAATTAATGACAAACAAAGAATGCTTAAGGCAGCCAGGGAAAAGAAGATGGTAACCTACAAAGGAAAGCCCCTTGGATTGTCATAAGATTTTTCAGCAGAAATTCTACAAGCCAGGAGGGAGTGGAATCAAATATTCAAACCATTGAAAGAGAAATTATGAGCAAAGAATAGTATATCCAGCAAAGATATCCTTTAGATATGAAGAAGGAATAAAGACCCTTCCAGACATACAGAAGCTGAGGGAATTTTCTAACACATGACCTGCACTACAAGAAATACTGAAGGAGGCTATTTTGCCAGCATAAATAGGGATAATTTGTGACAACAAAAACATAAAAGGCAGGAGAGTAAAGGCCCAAACCGGAATACAGGAATGGAGAAAGTAAGCATGATGAAGAAAATGGAATACTCTAAATATCAAACTTTCTTTTACATAAACTTAATGGTAACCACTCAAAAAAATCCAGAACTGAAATATATAACATAATAAAAGAAGAAACAGAGGGAAAAGTCATAGAATACCACCACATTGAAATAATAGACAGCAATAAAAAGGCAAAGAATGGAGACACAGTCTTACCAGAAAACCAAAGATAGAATGATAGGAAATCCTCACATATCAATAATCACCCTAAATGTAAATTGACTGAACTCACCAATAAAAAGGTACAGAGTAGCAGATTGGATAAAAAAACTAAACCTAACCGTATGCTGTCTCCAAGAGACACGTCTCAGGTACAAGGACAAGTATAGACTCAAAGTGAAAGGGTGGAAATTGACACTCCAAGCAAATGGTATCCAGAGAACAGCAGGTGTAACCATGCTGATATCATGTGAAACAGACATCAGGATTAAAAAGGACAATTCATAATGATAAAGGGGACTATACAGCAAGAAGACATAACAGTCATCAATATATATTTATGCCCCCAATCAGGGAGCACTGAAATATACCAAGAAACTACTAACAGAACTAAAGGGAGAAATTGACCAAAACACAATTATAGTAGGGGACCTAAATATATTATTGACAGCTATGGATAGATCATCCAAACAGAAAATAAATAAATAAATATCAACCCTAAATGACACATTAGAAGAAATGGAAATAATTGACATTTATAGAGCACTTCATCCTAGAATATCAGACTATACATTTTTTTCTAGTGTACATGGAACATTCTCAAGGATAGACCATATATTGGGACATAAAAATGGCCTCAGCAAATTTAAGAAGATTGAACTAATACCAAGCATATTCTCTGATCACAAGGCTTTGAAATTGGATATCAACTGCAAAAAGAAAGCAGGAAAAACCACAAATGTGTGGAGATTAAACAACATACTTTTAAAGAATGACTGGGTCGAAGAAGAAATAAAAGCAGAGATCAAAAGTTACATAGAAACAAATGAGAATGAAAATACATCCTACCAAAATTTTTAGGATGCAGCAAAAGCAGTTTTAAGAGGAAAATTTATATTATTACAGGCTATCTCAAGAAACAAGAAAAATAACCTCATGTTACACCTTAAAGAACTAGAAATACAACAAATGAAACCCAAAGTCAGCAGAAGCAAGGAAACAATAAAAATCAGAGCAGAACTAAATGAGATAGAGAACAAAAAGACAATAGAAAAAAATTACTGTAACAAAGAGCTGATTCTTTGAAAAAATTAATAAAATTGACAAACCCTTGGCTAGACTGACTAAGATAAAAAGAGAAAAGACACAAATAAACAAAATCAGACATGAAAGAGGGGAAGTTATCACTGATGTCACACGAATACAAAGGATAATCCAAGAATACTATGAAGGGCTATATGCGACCAAATTCAGTAACCTAGAAGAAATGAACAAGTTCTTAGAAACGTATAGCCTTCCTAGGCTGAATGACCAAAAATTGGAAAACCTAAATAGACCGAATACCAGTAAGGAAATTGAATCAGTCATCCGAAACTGTCCTAAAAGCAAAAGTCTGGGACCAGATGACTTCACTAGTGAATTCTACCAGACCTTCAAAGAGGATCTAATACCTGTCCTACTGAAACTCTTACAAAAAATTTAAGAAGAGACAATACTCCCTAACTCATTTTATGAGGCCAACATTACCCTGATACCAAAACCTGGTAAGGATAACACGAAAAAACAAAATTACAGACCAATATCTCTGATGAATACAGATGCAAAAATCCTAAACAAAATTTTAGTAAATCAAATGCAACAATGCATTAAAAAGATTATACATCACGACCAAGTGGGGTTCATTCCAGGGGCACAAGGATGGTTCAACATACACAAATCAATGTGATACACCACATAAACAAAATAAAGGACAAAAATCATATGATTATATCAATAGATGTAGAAAAGCGTTTGACAAGATACAACATCCATTTATGATTAAAACATTTAATAAAATAGGTATAGAAGGAAAATACCTAAACATAATAAAGGCCATATACGACAAACCCTCAGCTAATATAATTAACAGTGAAAAACTGCCAGGTAGTACTAGGATCATTGCTGGGAAAAGTGAGACATTGACTCAATTCTAGACCTTAAAATATTGCAGACCCTTAATAAAGCTAATTAAGGCCCTCAATTTAAGACCTTCAGTTTTTTTTAGGACTCTGTATTTTGTACCTCTCTTGAGTAAATTCCCTAAAGTTTTCCAAATATGCTTTATTATTCTTAAAAAAAAATGCCTTTGACATATTTTAATGAAGTTTCTTACAGAGAAAGGGCTTAAAAATTTCATTCTCTGGCTTACAGTTTCACATAGCAAGTTCTTTTCTGGAACTCATGGCTTTCAGGGGCAGTGAAATGGAAGAAAATACAAATGGATTCAGAAAGAATTGGAAGAGATTTGTGAATGGCAGAGCTATTCCTAGCAACTAAGAGAAGCTTAAGGGTTTGGAGTGTGCATTCTGGTAAGGAGTCTACAAAACAGGAGTCCCACCATGGGGTGAAGAGAATTGGGGGAAGGCCCTGCAAGTAGGAAGGACAACCAAGTCCTCCCTGCCCTGCTGAGGTTGTGCTGGCAACAGATGACAGAGCTGCAGGAACTCTGGATCACCTAGTGTGGCAATTCCTGTGTTCTTAGTCGATTGTATTTATTCTTTACTGTGCTCTGAAGAGCCTGGCACTGACTTGCCAACTGTGCTGCACAACATGTAGGCATTATGGTTTTTGTTTGTTTGTTTGTTTGTTTTAGGGGTACAAAACAATGCAATAGTTAGACATTTCACTCCTCACAAAGTGATAACTCCCCTCCCCCAATCTGTTGCCCCTCTGACATTGTATATAGCTGTTACAATTCCATTGACTCCATTCCCTATGCTTTACTCCATATCCCGTGACCATATATATATATATATATATATATATATATATATATTAAATTATGGTTGACATTATGGTTTTATGCTGCCATAAAACAACTGCAATGATTGTGGTAAGCACATTCATTTCTTTTCTGATTATCAACATTCGGGACGAATAATAATTGAAATGTTTGCTTTTTGCCTGGATTGAAGATCATATTCTGCAAATGATTCTCAGGTACTTTATAAATAAATACTGCATGCAGCAACACGGAAATGTTTGTTTTTACACTAGCCGGGGTTGAGCCAAGCAGTGCGTTCACACAGAACTCTTCGGAAATCCTAATTCTAGACCCTTGTGCAGATAAATTTCTCAGGTTACAAGCTGCTCTCTCCCTCCTCTAAGAGTTTTTTTGTTTGTTTAGGGGTTTTTTGTTTCTTTGTGTGTTTTTTTGTTTTTTTTTGCTTTTTGTTTTATGTGGTTTTAAGTGCTTGTTAACCTTCAGATTATCAGGGTCATGTCCTATTGCCCTTGGGTTAATCTTGCTATCCTGGATTGGAGCACAACTCTAACTCATCAAGTTGCACAACTGACAAAGTGAGACCTATGATGAAACATCAGGAAAAAACTATTTACAGATGAGCTTGTCCTGCTCTGGTCCTGTGCTCAGATTTCTCTTTTCGACCCACTCCCAATCATCCACATACCCCCATTAATTATTTCACACGAGGGCATTTTTGTTTTTTTTCCAGTTCAGAGAATATTGGCAATGGCAGCACGATTAGTACAAGTTCTGGTGGTGGGACACCCCGTTTCAGCCCATTTCTTTCAACAGTGCGGCCTGTGCCAAGGCCGGCAACAGCAGCCCTTTGGAAGAGCTTAATTAGTGGCAGAGCTCACATATGCACAAGGGACATTATGATATGTCCTCTCTGAAGGGTTATTTCTATTCAAATTCTAAATCCTGAAAAATGAAAGTCAAAATGTTAATAAGCTAATAAGCCTCACTGTAATTTTTTTTTTTTTTTCAGATTTGGAAACTGATGTTTTAAATTGCAGAATTAACACATTCGCCCGTTCCTTTCTACATTAATTAATTCGTTTTGAAAAGTACGGATGATGGAGATTGTGCAAATTATAATTTATACCATTTCCCCATTGCCCTGTGTGCAGGTTTACAGCATTGATCTGCCTCTTCCGCCTTCTCTTTGTTCTCCTTAATTTTCAGTATAGCCTGGCTATGGGCTCGCTTGTCTTTCTTTTTTATTTATTCGCCTTCCACAATCCAGACCAAGACTCAGCTATGTTCTTTAGCTGCTATTTAGTCCTCAGCAGAGCAAAGTTCTACTTTGACTTTTGAAGTACTTGTCTGCCTTCAACACTTCACCAGTTTCTATTATTTTGATTGGGTCAGCTTGACACACTGCATCATTTCTTAAGTTGTTTACTTGCATCCTTGCCTGTGATTCTATTTGATTACATATAAGTTACAGAGTCCTTTTGGCCTCACATTCAAACAAAAAATTGTTCTTGTGAACTGTGTGTGTATGTGTGTGTGTGTGTGTGTGTGTGTGAGAGAGAGAGAGAGAGAGAGAGAGAGAGAGAGAGAGGCTGAGAGCGAGGCTACTAGTGAGGTAAAGGGTAAAGAAGAGGACAATTGGAGAGGAAAGCTTCTTATGCCTGTGGTATCAGTAGCTCCTCTCAATCCAAGAAAGGATTTGAAATACACCCTCAGCACCCTTGCACTTCTACCCCCCCCCCCACCCATACTCCCCAAGGGACTCTGGAATCAGCTGACACTCTCCCACTCAGATTTCCCAGAAAACAGGGAGGTTCCCCAGACATTGCTGTACAGACCAGCCTGGGTTTCTCTTTAAATCCAGGCAGTCTTGGGCTGCTTGGGCAAATAAAAGCAAAGGGATTTCTGGAAATAGAAATTTACTTTGGTAAAGCCCAAAACCTGTCCAGGCTGATTTTTTTTTTTCTTTGTCAGGTTGGTACAAATGGTTAATTTTTCAAATCTCCCCAGGAGCCTATTCCATATGGGGAAGACGGATAAAATGGGCAGAGAGGATTATATAGATGCTCAAATGTTCCTGATTGAAAATGTGTGGAAGCGAGCAGGTCAAGATATTTCCTTTCATTGATAGCACACTGAAGGTGAATGGTCTGTGCACAGTAGACACTCAGAGAATATTTAATTTAAAAATATTTAATGTTTATTGCTTACCAAAAAGCTTTTGGTGTGGGGAAATATATATACATATGTATATAAGCTAAAATGTTTTGAAGTAGGTTTCAGAGCTCCGTAAGCAGCAGTCAGGCAGAGATATGGACTAACCAGCGCTCAGCAAACCCCAAGAATGGGCTGGAATGAGGAACACTGGATGGTCCTGCTCAGCTTGTTCTTCAGGGGCTGCTGCATGGCCAGTGAACTGGAGCCTCCAGTGTTCCACCCTAATTTGGTTTCATCACCCCAGGCTTTGAAGGGTGACCATGAAAGGTGATGGCAGCCTCATGTGCCATGGTCACTGACCCGACATCTGCCTAGGCCCCTGAGCTAAGGAAGCCTTCACACTCCCGGACCCTAGTAACTCTGTGGGCACCTCGGTCCTGGTCGGGATCTGCCTGGAGGCTGTTGTCTTTGCTGACCCAAGCCTAACAGGAAGCATGAAATTGGGCAGAAGCTATTTGCCTTCTGTCCACCCCCACATTCCTCAGCCCCCCTCCTCCGTACTCACAGAAGCATTTCTCTTTTAAGGTTCAGTCTGGTCTAGTACCACTGCCAATCAAACCAAAACAGAGGGAAGCTGAGAAGTTTTTGCCCTCTCCTATTCCTCCCACCCCAACCTTAGCAGATGAGGTCTGGAATTCATCTTGCAGATATAGATGGCAGATCCAGAAATCTGGGAATGATTTCTATCCTACCTGTGCCATACTGGCCCCTCCTGTATAACTGTGGTATGCCTTGGACTTTTGTTGAACATATCAGCACCCTGAAATCCTTCCTTACACCTCAGCTCTGTCGGCTAACAGGGTCCTGCCACCCTGCCTCATTTTTGCTCTGCCCTGTTGCATAGTCTTTCAACAGACTGATCAGTGGGCCCCTTAATGCTGCTTTTCACCGATTTCATGGGTCCCCACCCCTGAAGTCCTGCTTCTCATTGCTTTGCTGCTCCTTTGGGTATCTACCTAGGCTGGACTAGAATTTGATGTGGCCACACCCACTTTTGACTGCATATTTGGCTACTTTCTGGGAGGTCAGAGCCATAGCTGGTTCAGTTTTCACGGCTGTACTTTCTGTTTTCTCTTCCGGTCTACTGATATTTGCCGCCAAAGTCCCAGCACATGTTCATTCATCTGTGTACAGGATAAGAGTACAGGCCTTTTCTACTCGTTAGTGCTACTATCTGACACACTGTCCAGACTTCATGCTGGCCCCAGCAGGCTGTAGGCCTCTTCTGCTTGGCTGGCCCCTGGTCCTGACTCTCCTAGCTGAACCTCTCCTGTAACTAGTTATGTCCTGGCAGGACAGAAGACCCTTTAGGCCATTCTTGTTCTTAGTGATTCTTTCACTTGCCAACCAGCATCATGGTGAACTCCATGATCTGCACATAACCAGGTGAATCTGGCCAAGCTGCCTCAACATTATCAGTGCTTGATAAATATTTGTTGTTATTGATTTTATTTGAGCTGCCAAATTGTGGTGTGCCTTGTTGTAAGTTCCACTCTCTCAATGAAAATGAACCGAGGTAAGTGAAATTGGGTGATAGTTAATGGCTTTAAAATGAAATTACTTATGAAAAATGTCAATAGTGTTTCTTTATAGAAGTTTTCCAGTGCATTTCTTAACTACTAAGAGAGATGGAGGGACAGAGAAATAGTGTCAAGAATATTACTAATTGAAAAGTATGCAGATATAAAGACAAAGTATATTTAAATCAATAGGATTGGACAACCAAAGTTTTATTCAGCCATAACAAGTCAGTAAGAGCTAGATTAAAGAAAAGCTGCATTAGAGACTAATTTGTGTATCACAGATGAAAATTTCTATATTCTCCTTAAACCTCCACCTCCATGTCCTCTTAATGCTGGGATAAAAGTAAGCCACTGTCAACCTCATCCTGCATTCCTTTTTCCATCCTCACAGTGTGTCTACACTGACTCCTCAGCTTTTTCTCCTGGAGGCAGTAGGGTGAAATGGGGAATAAACATTGGATTTGGTGCATAAAAGGTTGTATTTGTCACTTTTTAGCAGAGTGGCATATAAATAGATAAATTGCTTATCTAAGCATAAAATAAATTGTTTCTAAAGGTATCTGTACAATGAAGACTAACATCTGTGTAGGTGCTTGTAATAACCGAAAGATGAAATTTATGTAGAGTACCTTGCAGAGTTTTTGGCTTATAGCAGTTTCTTATTCCTTCTTTCTCCCCTTTCCATCTTCTCTCTCAAAGGAAGGGGAGCCCATTTCCAAGGCTGTCACCCATCCTGCGCTGATCTATTGTCCCAGCCTCCCTATTGCCCTCTCTTTCACATGCACACTATCTCCCACTCCCCAGGGGCCTTCTATCCTGCCTTTGAAGGACATGTATAAATCCCATTCTGGAAAATAACTTCTACCTAAAGTTTTTTTTAATTTCTAATGCCAATATACTAAAATGAGTGGTGTGTTTTCACCAATCTTCTCACCATATGTCATCTCCTTAATTCTTAATTGCAGAGACTTTTAAGTCCTTCTAGAAGGAAATTTCCAGAGTCTGGAATGCTGTCCTTCTGGCTTGGTGGAATTATAGTAACTTTGAATTATCTCCATGATCATCAGATGATAGGAATGTTTTCGTAAGTATAAAGAGTTAAATATGTTAGAACTATTGCATTGAAAAAGCTATCTTATAGAAAAAAAGAAGACACAAGAAATTCAGATCATAAAATTTGAAAACTGTGTAATCTTATATTTTCATCAGCACTGAAAAATAGTATTTTTGAAGCAAGACATAATCCCTAAATTGTTCAATATAATATTCTATAGGAAAGGAACTTTAGATATAGTTGATAGAAAAAGAGAAAGAAAGGAAGGGAGGGAGGGAAGGAGACAGGGAGAGACAGAGAAGGAGAGAGAAAGTGAAAGGTAGTGTATTGAATTGTGTTAGTATCCCTTTAAGAACCATTATTTTTTTACCTGTTTGGCATAGAAACCCTTCCAGAAACATCATACATTATACATTTGGTAAATTAAAGCACTTTAACCTAATTGCTCCTTTAGGAGCAAATGACCCCCGTTGCTACTTTGTTTGAAACACCTGATGCAATCACCATGGAAAGAGTGTACTCAGTTTCATACATTGCTTTGTAAATTTACACTTAGTTCAAAATTATGTGGAGTTTCAAGGTGACTTTAAAAAAAAATTCTAATTAAGCTAGTATACTGTAGGCATTGCTTACACTTACACATTTGCTAAAATTTGTGAAGGTGACTTTGGTGAATGGATTTTTGTCTTTAAATAGATTTGGCTTGCTGTAAATGCAAAATGACTTGTGCAGAATCAACCATGGAAATTCACTGAGTATGCCCTTTGCGCTCATAATATTGAAAATCACAGCATAACCTAAAAAAACTTATTTAGTTAAGAAATCAGTGTGTGATTTATAAAGGCACCAGGTAGAAACCTTATCAGGCATCCATGCCCAGCACACTTCTCTGTTATTATTTATAGAGGTAGATTTGTGGATTGGATTTTCCTTTATTTTTGAATATATAATTTCTTAGACGATTAAAAATGTGTAAGCTTCATATAGCTTAAAAAATAACTTTCTGTAAAAAGATGAATAATAGTTTAAAACTACTTCTTTATTCATAGTATCTGTGAATGTAGAGCTGGAATGGACCTTAAAAAATAATATATTCCAATGCCCTTATTAGACTAAGGCAAGCAAAAAGAGGCCAACTAGAGATCAAGTGACTTGCCAAGGCGTGTTTCTCCCTGCAAATTGGTGATCAAACTAGTCTAAGAACCTAGTTTATGAGAGACTTGATTCCATGGGGAAGGGGAGGCACATACACTTTAAATGAAAGGATTTTTAAAGAATTAAAAAATTATTTCATCCAGTTCACAGCAATATAATTCAGAAGAAAACATATTTAACTTGGAAAACCATTACTCTTAACAAGTTAATTTTCTGTATATATAGAGTATCCTTTCCAACTGATTTTTTATCATTGTCATATTTCTTTTAAGAGATTACCTACTAGTTTAACCTAGCTTTGGTGGTTATTTATAACTAAAATGAATGAAAGCGGTAGAATTAGACTATTAGACTATTCTTTCATTCTAACTTTTCACTCACATTGCTCTGTATTATAGTATACAGGGTTTTATAGTATAAAAACAGAGGATTTGCTTATGGTGCTATTTCTCTGAAATATGATATCTCCTTGCTGCATGTTTCTAGTCTACCTTTTTCTCCTATAATAATCAAAGCCAAGGAATATGGAAAAAACCAGGGACTTTGGCTTAACACATATTGGTGGCACACACCGCTACTCTCAACCCAGCTGCCCCACTAAGGGGCATTGAGAAAATCACAAGTGAAGAAAAGATCCAGGGGCCAGGTTTGGTACCTACAGTCCATCAACAGGAAAACAGAAGACCACTTGAAAGTGACCTTAGATGTTATAAACCAAGATGAGTCTGGGAAGATAGAACAATCAAATGACAAATTAGGAGCAGGGGAGAGGCCAGAGCCACTGGAGAGGGCTGTGAGAGGTCAGAGGGAGCTGAAAGGGAAGTAAACACTGCGAGGATTTCAGTACCCACTTAGAAACACTGCTCTGTAACTGCCATATAATGTCTGTGAACAACTGGCCTGCTCTTGCTAGGCTGGGCTAGGTATGCTGCCCCACACCATCCTGACGACCGGCATGTCTCCTAGTTTTGAGTTTACTATTTGTTAAAAATATTAATAAACATCTATGTGCGTGCAAAGTATTAAGACCACAAAGAGGAATAAGACAAAGTGGATCACAAAGAAAACTCATATACTATATTGAAAACCCACCACGTTCCAGGCATGGTGGAAGGTATTTATATACACTGTCTGTTAATTGTAATCTCCAAAAAGATATATTGAAGTCCTAACCCCCAGAAAATACCTCAGAATGTGACCTTACTTGGAAAGAGTGTTTGCACATGTCATTAGTTAATGTGAGGTCATACTGGAGTAGGGTGGGCTTTTAATCCAAAATGATTGGTATTTTTATAAGGAGAGGAAAAGAGACACAGAGACACAGGAAGAACATGATGTGGACACACAGGCAGAGACTGAATGGATGCATCTCTAAGTCAGAAACACCAAAGACTGCTGGTTGTCACCAGTATCTAAGAAAGGTATGGAGCAGATTCTCCCTCAGAACCCTCTGAAGGAAACAACCCTGCTGGCACCTTGATTTTGCACTTCTAGCCTCCAGACTCTGAGACTGTGAACTATTGTTTGCAGCCACCCAGTTTGTGGTACTTTGTTACAGCCACCCTCAGAAACTAATATGCCATCTAAGTTAGTCCTTATAAGAATTCATTCCACTTAAGAACTAGATTTATAACTTGCCTCATTCCATAAGAAATAGCTTTGGGATTAGATAGAACTGAATTCACATTTTGAGTTAGATAGAACTGAATTCCCCAGCCACTAACTAGCTATAAAATTTTGAAAAAATTATTTAAACTTTCCTAAGCATACATTTGTGCCTATGTAAAAGGAAGACCATTCTATTGGGGTTCATATTTCTTGATTTACACTGGCTGCTAGGAAGCTAATAACCAAATTTGTAACCCAAGTATACAGGATCTCAGGCACACTTTTTGTGTTTAAAAATCTTTTGGTATTGTATAAACTTTTGTAAACTTCTGTCAGTTTGGTTGGGGTAATTCAATTAAACAAACAATTTTAGATAAGGCTGATGCCAGTAGAATACCATTCATAAATTAAATGACAGGATTGAAAACATTCTACTGTGGTCTAAATGAGTGGCCTTCAAAGTAGGGTGTTAGACCCCATGAGATGAACTATTGGGGTGAGGGAAAACATGTTATATTATAATTATATTTTTATATATCAGAAGGAATAACAAGAAAGGAGCTAAGCTTTCCTAATGTTTATTAAGTGTTGACAATGACGCCATCACTTGGTCCATGTTAGTGGGAGCTCATAACTGTCTGCAATACACACCCCCGTTCTTCGATGAAGGCCTAGTGTAAAATGTTGCAATTGATGCGTGCCCACCTAACTGGACTTACACATCACATACTCTAGCACTGGTTAAACTTACTCTCACAAAATGAACAAGTGGCTTAAAAAGAGTACTGCAAACAAATGGTAGATGAACTGCAAGCCACCAATGAACAAGAAAATTGCAGAATGGACACTTTTCCTAGCAGAAAGCTCTTCTTCAGTTACATTGTGAAATTAAAACAATGATGATTTAATTAGATATGGCAAGAAGTTAGCCCCTGACACTCAAAATTATCAGTAAGATTCTGTGAATTTATATCAACTATCACTAATGAGCCCAAAGTATATAATGCGCTTTGAAATATTAGCGGAAAGTAGCACATATTAATTATTTTACAAACACAAATGCCTATATTGGGAATTATCGCTCAACAATATTTTCTATAGTAGTGTCTAATTATAAAAAGTTTGGAGATCAATTGCCTAAACAATGAGCACCTGCTAATCATCACCCTCCTCCTAAATCTCTCTTTACGCTTCCTTACAGATTTGTTTCTATAATTACAAAACCACCCCAAGGGAGAGTCACCAAAATGTTTTGCGTGCTGGATCTAATATGGTAGGTTCAGAGACATAATTTATTAACAGGCTTGATATTCTTTTAGTGTCTACAGTGCTAGTGGAGACCAGCATTGCCCAATGGAACTGTATACAACGACAGAAATATCTGGAGCTGTGCTATCCAACGCATCAGCCACTAATGTGTGGTTATCAAGCACATGATATGTGGTGAGTGTGACTGAGAAACTAAAGTTTTCATTTAATTTTAAGAAATATAAAATGTTAATTGAAATAGCCACATGTGGCTAGCTGGCAATATTGGGCAGCACAGCTCTAGAATAACGAGGTTCTTGAGAGAGGTTACTGAGCTCCTCCTAAGATTCTCCAGCACTTAGCACAGTGTCAGATACATATTTGTCAAATGAAATAAAAAATCAGTAAATGCAGCATGCATTATAGGAAGACAAAGCACACGTCCCGGGGCACACGCACATCTCGTTATAATGACCACTCCACATGTAACCTAATATGGAAGCATTTACTTAGAAGAAGAATCATCAGCAAGCCTTTGCTTGTGGGCCAATTCATATAAGGTAGAATTCTAAACAATTAATTTTCTGTATGATTAAGCTGAGTTACCAAGCAGGTAGGCTCCCATAAAAGCCTATGAAAACTGGTTAGAGCCCTGCCAGGGCATGAGTTCAGTAAGCTCACAGGCTAACTTTCTCTTAAGGTGGCTGCCCCTCTGGGTGAGGTAGGCACACATTTCCACTTTGAGCCGTGTGTTCCAAGTTGCCTCACTGAGGCAGTGGCAGGCACTTGACCCAACAGTGCTGTCCTGTCACTAACGTGTTGTGGGGACAGAGCCCCAGAAAGCAGTTTCCAGGCTCTCGGCCTCACATAGAAAGGTGCTGGCTCAGGTAGTAAATGACCATCAACTGTGATTGGATGGCCATCAGCTGTGGCAGGTTGGCCGTCAGCTGTAACCAGTGAGCCATTGGCCACTAATATAACTGCCGTGGCTATGCTAGCAACAAATGGGGGCTAGCAAGAAGGTGGTGGCTGAGCTAGCAAGAGCCGATTGCAGTTAGCACGGTGGATTGCAGCTAGTAAGTGGGGTTGGTTGGCAGAGAGAAGTAGTTGTGGATAGTGTGGCTCCTGCCTCCTGTGTCTCCAACCCAGCCGCCAGCGAGAATATAGTGGTATGACTCCCCAATCTATGGCTCCGTGGGTGTTCCTTTTTGGCCTCACCATATCCTGCGTTCTTATGTGGGGAGCGGAAGCAGAGACCCTGCAAGTCGCCCCACATGACACCTGTGTTCTTGTTCAGGGAGCTGGAGCAGAGACCCTGCATGACACCCTGCATGACATGTGTAGATAAGGGAACTGGGCTGACTGCATTGTTGCCAAGACTCTGCACGCCAGATTTCCAGGTCTGAGTACAACAGGGGAAGGCTGAGGGAAACGCAATTCACAGTCAGCAGGCACAGGCAGCATAGGCATCTCCAGAGTCCAGGTCCACTTGCTGCATAGTTTCAGTCTATTTTTCCCTCCCGTAATAATCAAAGCCAGGGAGTATTGAAAAAACACAGGGATTTGGGGTTATTAAACATGAATGGTAGACATCACCAGTCCCAGCCCAGCTCCTACTCTAAGGGGCTTTGAGAAAAATCACAAGTTAAAAAAAAAAAAAAAAAAAAGGTCCAGGGGCCAGGTTGGGTACTGGCAGTCCATCAACAGGACAGCAGAAGACCATTTGAAAGGAAGACTAGATGCCATAAACCAAGATAAATCTGGGACGTTAGAACAACCAGACAACAAATTAGAGGCAGATAAGAGGCCAGAGCAACTGGAGAGGGCTGTGAGAGATTGGAGGGAGGTAAAGACTAGGATGGTTTCAGTACGCATTTAGAAATGCTGCACTCTATTTATCATAGATTGTCTATGAACATTTTTTTGGCAAGTTATCCAAGTGATTCTTTACTTATTCACATTTTCAATAAAGGCTTAAGGAAACAGACAAAAACACAAAGGCCAAAAGAAACATGAATGGCAACAGCCTCAAAACAAAGGATTTAGTAACAGGAAAGAAAAAGTCTCTAGTCTGCTCGTGCTGGGCTAGGAGTAGGTCTGCCACCCACACCATCTCGACTTCCACCAAGTCTCCAAGTTTTGGGTTCATCATTAATTCAAAAAACATGAATCCAGATATTGTGATTTTTATTTCTGACCTCTAATATGTCACTAACCAAAACTTAGACCTTCATTCCTACCATTACAGTGATCAAATATAATGTAATAACTAACCCAGGTTTTACCTTCACCCATAACAGCCCTTTAAGGAGAATCCTTTCTTTGCCCTTCTGGTTGACACGTCCCTTCAACCTCTGCTTTCAGAGCACAAACTTCCCCAAACGTATCCCAAACTGTCATGCAGCAGTAGGAACACGGCTGTTAGTTCTCATAGTAGTTAATATTTACTGAGAACCTATTATTTCCAGGCACTTTGCATATATTATCCTTCTTAATGTGCATAACAACCCCTGCGATGGAGGTAGACATAGCCTACTTTAAAAGGATAATCCAGGATTCAGAGTGATTAAGAAATATTCCCCAAGATGTATAGCTGCTACACGTCACAACCAGGGTTTGAATCAGGTTGTTCTGACTTCAAGCTCAAGCTCTTTTCTGTATGCTGCGATTGTTCAGATCTAATGTTGTGTGGTCTTTTACCTTGCCATTGTTGCATTAGCACATTACCAACTCACTAATCACATGGCTGCTTCTTAGCCACAAATAACTGTACTCTTTTTTAGCAAGTTGGGGCCACCAGATATTTTGATCTTTTTGAAAAGTTTGCAGTAAATGCAAAGTAATGATGTACAAGCCATCCAACTTTTAAAAGTGAGAACCTCGGCCGGCCCCGTGGCTCAGGTGGTTAGAGCTCCATGCTCCTAACTCCGAAGGCTGCCAGTTCGATTCCCACATGGGCCAGTGGGCTCTCAACCACAAGGTTGCCAGTTGGATTCCTCGAGTCCCACAAGGGATGGTGGGCTCCGCCCCCTGCAACTAAGATTAAACACGGCACCTTGAACTGAGCTGCCGCTGAGCTCCCAGATGGCTCAGTTGGTTGGAGTGCGTCCTCTCAACCACAAGGTTGACGGTTCAACTCCCACAAGGGATGGTGGGCTGTGCCCCCTGCAACTAGCAACGGCAACTGGACCTGGAGCTGAGCTGTGCCCTCCACAGCTAAGATAGAAAGGACAACAACTTGAAGCTGAATGGCACCCTTCACAGCTAAGATTGAAAGGACAACTTGACTTGGAAAAAAAGGCCTGGAAGTACACACTGTTCCCCAATAAAGTCCTGTTCCCCTTCCCCAATAAAAAAAGAAAAAAACATCTTTAAAAAAAAAAAAGTGAGAACCCGCTCTGCTGATGGCTACCTCCTATACCTTTAGCTCTTAAGCTAGCACCTCGTTGCAACGATTCCTTAATGTTATTGAAGCCTCCAGTCCATTCATGCTGCCACTTTTTCACAATCTTCATTACTCTTCTAACTTAGCTTCTCTTTTTTATCTAGCTTATAATTTATGATCCATTATTAAAATAATTTACTTGAAAACATGCTCAGTTCTCTGGCCCCACTCTTCCTCTACGTGCCTGGCTAGACCAACCCCTCGTAAGTCCACTGGTCATCTTGCTTGTGCCTGTGACTACCAAAGATTGTATCACAACTGTCTGCTGGTGGCACTTTAAATTTGTGATCCCATGTCTCAAATATACCCTCATTGTTGAAAAAGGACCCTACTACCTTTCCCTAATAGTGTTCCCTTTTTTAAGTCTTTGAAATAACCATTTTATATGTCCTCTCACCCCAAACCTCCCACACTCTCTCCCTCCCCATTCTTAGCGGATGACTTAGACTCATACTTAATTGAAAAATAGCTGAGCTAATATACAAGAATGCATGCATCTTATCTACTCACCTCAGTTGGTGCCCATCTTCTCTCTGCCTTTCCTCTTTTTGAAATAGAGTAGATGTATCTTTTCCTATCAAAGGTCAGTCCTTCCCCTCGTACTCAAATCCCACCCACTCTCACCTTTCCAAGGATTTTTGTTCTTACAGTTCACCCCCTTTATTCTACACCATCAATGTCTTTCTCTGCACAGGATCATTCCAGGCAACATACAAACAAGTTCTATAATCTCCCAAATTGTAATAATCAAACTTTTCCTTGACTGTCGTGATTTCCTCTGCTGTATTTCTCTGTTCTTTCACAGCAAACTTCTCAAAATACTTTCTCAGCTTTTATTCACTCTGTGGTTACTCCCTCAAGTGCTTAACCACTCACTGAATCTGCTCTTGTTAAGGCACCAACAATCTCATTACAGTTTTCGCTAGACCCTGTGTACATTCCTCCTGTTTTCATCGTATTCACTTTCCTCTCAGTAATATCTGACCCAATTGCTGAATCCTTCTTGGATAACTTTCCTCTTTGGCTTTTAAGACAATCTCCTGCAACTAGCTCTGGCCAATCCTTTCTTTGTTTCTCCTCCATTACCTGATTTCTAAATATTGGTACATACCAGAGCATAATACTGGACTGTCTTCTAAATCTATGTATACTCTATCCCGGTGATCTCACCCAGTCCAATGACCTTAAATATCAGCCATCTACAAAAGACTTCATCTGCCATCCTTCTGACACCGTTGCCTGAATTCCAGACTTGTATAATCAACTGACTATGTCACTGCCATGTGGATAGCATAGATATCCCGTGGCACTTTCTATCAGAAGCCTATCCAACATCCTCCCTTCTTCCTTGTTAACAGAAACTGCGATTTTGTGTAGTTACCAGGGCGCCATACCAGTGTTGAGGACATCCAGACAAAACTTGATTAGTCATAGCCCAATCGTGATAGTTCAATTCCTATTGTCAGCGACTAGTTTAAAAATAAAAATGTCCATGCAACACAATTCTGGCCAATGAATGGAAAGGAAAATCTGCAGAGCCTCCAGGGATATTATCCTTGCTATTAGAAAGGAATATGTAAGTCAGATCCTATTTCTTCCCTGTTTATCCCATGTCCTATTGTCTGCAAGGCCCTGTACAATCAGACCCTTGCTTATGTGTTTTATTTCTTACCATTCTTTCCTTTGCTTACTCACCATGATGGTCTCTTCTCTACTTTTACAATATCACAAGATTTCAGGGTCTTTGTCCTCTGGTCCCTCTGCCTAAAATGCCTTTCCACCAGTTCCTTGCATGGGTTACTCCTTCTTATCATACAGGACTTAACTCAAATGTCATCTGTTTTAGAAAGACTTCCCTGGCTCATCCCATTATGATTTATTTACTGTTTTATCACACTCTAAAGTTGCTGTTTTTATAGGTGTATTTCCTTATTTGTTTATTTCCTGTCTCATCCATTAGAATATAAGGTCCCTGAGAAGCTTATTTTTGAGGGACTATTAATCTTTCTTCAAGGCTGTGATCTTGTGTGATACTTCCTATGCCTAGAACAATGCTTGGCACATCATATTTGCTGAGTCACTGAATGTGTACTGACTTCTAGTATTGAAAATATACCATAGACTTGACATGACCAAATAGTACATTTGAAAATACAGTCTGATTAGCAGGCAGTATATACATTATTTCTGACTATAATTGAGCTCAGACTGGTGATGTGGCACCAGAATGAAATTAATCCACTAAGTGTCAGCTAGAGTAGCTTTGACTCAAAATAAAAATTCTTAAGCAACAGTTTCTCAATACTTTTCTGAAGTAAGGAGGAAAAACGAAATCAACAGGTAGGTTCATTGTTTATATATTTTTTGAAAGGAGAAGAAGTTATATTTGTAAAATAGAGGTAATGTGTATTCTCTGGTACCTCTAACACTGAAGCAGAGATGGCCAAAGAGAGATAAGTTGTTTTAGTCCTTTCAGGTTGTGATAATAGAATGCTTTAGGCTGGGTAGCTTACTTAAACAACAAACATTTATTTCTCCCAGTTCTGAGGCTGGGAAATACAAGATCAGGGTGCCAGTATGATGGGGTTCTACTCCTGGTTCACAGACAAACTGCCTTCTAGCCATTTTCTCACATGGTGGAGACAGAGAGTCCTGGTCTCATCATCCCCTTATAAGAGCATTAATTTCATCATAGGAGCTCCAACTCCATGACCTAATCTAACCCTAATTACCTCCCAAAGGCTCCACCTCCACATTCCATCGCAGTGGAGATGAGGGCTTCACATAAGAATTTGACACATTCAGTCTATAACTTGGAGGTATTGTGAGTAACATGCTTCTTTTTCTCAAGGCCCAAAACAAAACAAACGTTACCCTAGATTCATTAACATATATTATGTTTTAAATTGCAGCTAAATCATAAAATTAATTTGTTAGCATTAGGGAAATGTTTTTTGAAGTTTTGGATGAGGTATAGTAGTTGGATTAACAAGGAGATTATGCAGTGAGACTTCGGGTTGCAGAATTGAGTTTCAGAATTTCTGATTGTAAATTCACAATTTTTCAGTATAAATAATTCCAAGCTACTTTTTAAAATGATACTGGAGACAAGGTATTTTTTTGGAGAAATGGCTGTTTAATACCTGTGTTCATTTTAAAATTGCCTTATTTGTCTTTTCATTGTTGAGTTGCAAGAGTTCTTTATATATTCTGGATACAAGTTGTATTTCCATATGAATTTTAGGATCAGCTTCTCGATTTCTGGAAAGAAAAAAAGGGCAGCTAGAATGTTTATAAGATTGAATTGAATCTGTAGATTTGGGAAATACATCTTAACAATATTAAGTCACTCAATCCATGAACATACAACGTATTCCATTTATCTAGATCTTTGATTTTTTTCAACAATATATTGTAGTTTTCAAAGTACACGTTTTGCATTTCTTTAGTTAAACTTATTCCTAAATATTTTATTCTTCACAACAACATTGTAAATATAATTGTTTCTTAATTTTGATTTTGGATTATTCATACTAATGAGCGATTATGCATTACTAATTGATAGAATCACAATTGTTAATTATTAATGGATAGAAATACAATTGATTTCTGTATATTGATTGTGTACCCTGATACTTTGCTCATTTATTAGTTCTAGTAGATTTTTAGTAGATTCCTTAATATTTTCTATATACAGGCTCATGTCATCTGCAAATATAGTTTTACTTTTCTCTTTCCAATGTGGATGCCTTTTATTTTATTTTCTTGCCTAATTTTCCCTAACTAGACTGGGCTGAAGAAAGAAGCCATGTTCTTGGACGCACTCAATCAGGGTAGAGCTTCCATTACATTGAACTGGAAAGTGGAGAGCAAGACCTGGCTCAAAGGCCAGACTCACTGTTCTTAATGAGATTTAGTAGATTTTCATATATCAACATATCTCTATTTTCTGTGTGTCCGTAGGACAATTTCCAGAGTCTTTAAATGGTTGTTGTTTTTATCATTTTCATCAGGTATGATTTTTTTTCACTGGGGAGAGGGTCCATAGAGCTCCTCGGATTACCAATGAGAAGCGTTTCTCCCTGATATAATGCATTAATTTCTTATAGCTGCTGTGACAAATACCACAAATTTAGTGGCTTAAAACAATGCAAAGTTATTCTCCCGCAGTTCTGAGGGCTGGGGTCCGATATCAGCTTCACTGGGTAAATAAAGTCAAGGTGTTGGAAGGCCTGGTTCCTTTTGGAGGTTCAAGGGGAACACCCATTCCTGGCCTTTTCCAGCTTCTAGAGGCTGCTGGCATTCCTTGGCTCAGAACCACATCATTCACATATTTCTTACCATTGTCACAAAGCCTTCTCTCTGACCCTGACTCCTCCTCTATTCTTTTGCAAAGGACCTTTGTGATTATATCAGGCCCACCTGGACAATACAGGATAATCTCCTTACTTTAAGATTTTTAACTTGATCACATCTGCAATTTTTCTCTTGACATATAAAGTAGCATTCTCAGGTTCTAGGGATTAATATGTAAACATTTTGAGGGTGAAGGGAGAGATGCAGTTTTTCAGAATTGTACAATTTTAGTGTTTGGAAGGAGCTACATGAGGAAACTGTAGCTTGGATTGGTTACAATCATACTGAAGGTTGCATAGCTAGTGTGTGCCACAGCTAGAACCAGCTCTCCAGGCTCCTGTTTTAGAATATAAAGTTTGAATGACTAAACAAAAATAAAATTCATATTATTTATGGATTCTAAGCCATAAATATAAATCTTAAATTGGTGAATTATGAAAGCACAAAATTGTTTTTTATCAAAACTAGCTATCTGAAAGTCAACTTACGAGTAATATATGCAATTCAATCATTGTATTCAAATTTCACCTTTTATAACATCCTTCGCCTTTTAAAGATAAGGATTGGCTGCAAGCAAGATATTTCCCCAAGTTAATTTAATTCATGTTCATGAATATATGAAGTAAAATGTAGTTATTACCATATGCACTGTGGAATAAACATATGCACATTTAGATAATTTATGGATAATGTGTCCTTTGTTGATTCCAAATGAGACAAATCATCCACAATTTCAGGAGGAATCTGGAAAATTTAATTGAATGAACTGTGTATGATGTGGGAGGGTCTCTTCCCAAAAAATATTTTCACTAATTTAACTTTATAAAGTGTGATCCTCTCCAGTGCTATCCTCTAGGGTTGTTTTTTCCCCCAGCTCCTGAAGGATGTTCATGGCATGTTAACATTTCTCTTGTGACATAAAATTACCCAGGGAAAGAACTGATTAATGATTGCACAGAGTACTTTGGGGGGAAAAGTCATCCTGAGAGTTGGAACTGTTCCTTTTAACAACAGTGTCTGCACTTAGAGTTTTTCAAAGCCATTTAAAAAAAAAGAAGAAGAAGAAAAAAAGAAAGAACGAACCTTCTTGCCTCCACGGATGCCTATCACAAGTGCATCATCGTCACTCAATGAGAAGTTGAACAATAAATTGTTGTCAGTTATAAGCAGTAGTTACGGTGAAGAAGCTGGCCCTTGAAAGGGATAGATTATGCTGCCAAATAGATTTGATCTGACCCTCTTGTCAGCATGTAAAATTCTCTCTGTAGTATCAGCTCAGAGAAAGAAACAACGGTAGCATGGGGGTGTTTTCTGGGCGCAAAACTGGTTTCTGTGGAAAAGATCCTTTTTTTTTTATTATAGAATATTCTTTACTAGACTTATTTACTACTATTCTATAAATACAGTGCAAGAATAGATCAAACATTTTCTCCAATGACTGAATTTAAAGGCCTCCTTTAAAAGAATCATAAAACAAGTCTCTTTAATCAAGAAAAGCCATTGTTTGATGTATTTTCAAGTGACATTCAAACCCATTGAGAATGTTTTTGAGGTTACAGATTGGGTGGGAGGAATTGTTTATGATTGTTCTGCTGAAAGTTCTATCGGTGGCATAGAACTCTCTGTCCTGGAAATAAACAAGGAGAAATAGTGACATAGAGGGCAACACATGCTAAAAAAATTATATGACAAGGTTTCCAATCTTCATTGTACTCTGTCCTTTAAATGATATGTGTGTTTCAGTGGGAAAGGACAAACCTTTCAAGTTCTAGTTAATGCTGTTAGAAAATTCAGCCTAGACAGTAACTAGATATATTAATCAAATTATATTTAATACATATTCACAAAAATGAATTTCATAACAATTCCTATGCCTATGGAAGTTATACCTGTTATTTACATAAGGGGAAAAATATCATTAATATGATGGCATTTTGAAATAATGGTCTGTTCAGTTTAAAAAGTCTTTATTGTAGTATAGTATATACAAAATTATAGATATCATAAATAATAAATTCTATTTTAACAAACAATGCACCCCTGTAACTAGCACCCAGATTTAGAGACTGCTTCCAAAAGCCCCCTTTATTTAATCTCTTAAAAAATGATTTGATATTGTTCACTTAGAAGTTTGAAAGGTTAACTGAATAGTCATTTTTCTGACTCTTTTTTTCTTAGGCAGTTTAGAGGGACTCAAAAGTATTTCTTCATACACTTTCAAACAGATGAAAAAGTACACTAAAAGGGAAAAAGAGATAAATACAACCTTTCTTCCTTTTCCATTCAGTAAAGCAGGGGAAATTTCTAGAAACCCACAACAGAAATAACCAGTTTTCTGAAGACGACTGAATTATTCATCTTAAATTCACAGACTCTTAAATACTCACTTGAGGGAACAGGTGTGGAGCACAGCCCAGGCTACTGGAGGCCACCACTAGAGGGCGGCAGAGGTACCACCCCAGGCTCTGAGGCTGTCTGGGGACTGTTGTCGCTTGGGCCTCTCAAGGCCCAGGCAGGGCACTAGTAATCACCAGGACAAAAAAGACTTTCTGGACAAAGTGCACTGCTCACAGGAAGCCAGGAAGGTAAGGAGTAAACAGAGGGGTCTGAAAAAAAACTCGAGGTTAAGCAGAACCTGAAAGTACCTGAGCTGGGACCCAACGGGAGGAGCACAGAGATTCTCAGAGATGGCATACCAGACTGTGGGGGCAGAGGGTTCACTTCACAGAGATTGTTCAGGGACTTACCTGCCATTTTAGATACCAACACAGAGGTATAAGGAGTGTTCTCAGTTGCAGAGATATAAATGGTGAGGCTCGGACCAGAACACCCATCTCCCAGCTTCCAGAATTCATTTTGTTCTTTATTATTACTCAAGTCAGATCATTTTACTATTTTGTATTACTGAGTTGTGTTGGAAAGATGTTATAGTTCAGGAGCCTGCAAAACACAAGTTGAAGACTTAGGGCCAGGCAATTTTGAAAGTGTTGTTTGAAGGAGTTTGGTAGAATTGCTGTGAAAGCAGTCACGTTACTGTTCAAACAGAGCTCATCATGCTAATTTTATCCTCAGTTGCCTAGGAAAAAATGAGGATTTAAGTGTGAATGAAAAGGATCTAGGTACAGAGATATGTCCATCAACACTCTGTTCTGGGGTGTATGTGTGTGTCTCTGTGTGTGCCCAACACTCTTGGATATATTGTAACTATTGTAACGCTATTATTTACTTTTGATCGACAGGATTCAGTTTTTGCATATAACAACTGAAAATAATAGAAAGCTTTTGTTTCAAGGGCAATTTGTGGATGCTTGCCATTTTACTTGCCTTTAGAGGATACAGGTGACTTGTTTTACAAAAATGAGTTTGTGGTCTGGATGTGTTTTGAAACCCAGGTTACATGGTTAAACGTAATTAGTTTTAAGCTAAAGAACACACCTGAAAAATGCAAATGGTAGTTGGAGCCTCCTTTATCTCGAACAAGCATAAACATTACTAGAAACTTGTAAAACTTAGTGGATGAGTTAGGGCCGTTCAATTAGCTCCACATTATCAGGCTTTCTAGCTGTGGTTGGCTAGCTTTTTCTTCCACTTTATACAAGCCAAGGTCATTGGTGTAATCCTTATATTAACACTTTAGCTTTGGTCTGTGTCACACCTATGGACTGAGTACCTCTTCCTACTTTTCTGTTTTGTAAATGAATGTTTCTGAAAATAAGGGAGGCCCTAAAAAAATAAATAAATACATAAATAAATAAATAAATAAATAAGGGAGGCCCATGAAAATTGGGAGAGTTTGGGAGCTTTGTAGACAGGTTAAGACTGTTTTCAGGTTAACACTGATGGCAAACTTTAAGGATACTTTTATGCCTAAGATTTGATTCCGTGAGTTAAGCACTTCTGAAAAGAAAAATCACTTAGAAACAACTCAAATTGCATCCCTACTGATGGTGTGATGGTTTTCATGTGAAATGTGTTTTCAGTGCACATTGAATACAAGAACAGTCATGGGGAGCTCTGGAGGGGTCTAATCCAAGTACAAGCCAAGTTTGGGCCAAAGCTAGGCTGGGCTCTGAGGTGCACCGGCCCAGTGTGAAAGGGCGCGTAGATGCGCCTGATATGGTACCTGATGTGCACACATGCAGCCACATCCCAGGCAACACCAAAGGTCAGATGTAGCGAAGCTGAATTCTGTCATCAGATCCAACATATGAGTGTAGGCAGCAGAGCACATGCCATAGCAATTGGGGCAGAAGCTGGATGGACCCTGCAATGGAAATGGGAGAGAGAGGCAGGGCGAATGATGTGAGAGGGCCTGCTATAAACAGGAAAGCATGCCTGAGGGTGTGTTTTTAGTGTCTGTTGACCGTGTATGTGGCACACAGGCCAGAGGACAGAAACAGAGCAGATACCCAGTGTTATTAGAGAATGACATATTTCATTTTAGTGGATTTTCCAAATACCCGACACAAACCCTTTGAAATGTGTACATTCATCATTTCCAGGGAAACCTTTTAAATGGATTGTATAGTTCCTGACCTTTTAAAGCAGAGTTTATGAGTTTAATATAAACCTTACTAGATGGCCATCCCTGACTGTACCGTGCTTTAAAATAGTGGAGCCGTCAGGTTTATTAAGCTCTAACAGACTCCTTGTCTATACAGGAAACATGAAGTCTCCCCAGACTTCCACATTTAAAAAAAAATCTTGTGGGTTTTCTTTTTTTTTTTTTTGGTATGCTTTTTCCTCTAGCAGTGTGATGGTGTTTCTTATTACATCTAACCCTTCTTTGTTAGGGCTCTTCCTTTCTCTTCTGCCAACTTATTTTTGATTTATCTGTTCTGGGCTGGAAAAGCAGATATTCAGATTTGTTAAAATTATGTGTAAAATAAGAGAGGGGTCCTGAAAAGATATTTTATGAATTAAGCATGGACATCAAACTTCAAAAATCTATTTAGACTACTCACAATCCTGTTGGTGCATTTATGTTTTGTTTTGTTTGTTTTTATATTTGAGATTGTCAGGGTTGATCTCTGAATATGGGAAGTAGTTAACATAATCTGAAATGTTATTAGACACTATACATTTGCTGTCATGTATTTTCTAGATCCGTGACTGGCACAGAATAAGGGGTTAACATATTTATTGTATGAATAATACAGTAATGAATGTATTTATCAGGATGTATGTGCAGTTTCTGTGCTATAAAATTCAGCTACATGCCCCATTTAGCAGAAAGCATGTAAAAGTATTAACTAAGAATGATGTAGATGAAGGCCAGTGATGCTGATATCGTTTTGCAGGGGTCAAAATCTCAAGGTCAAGGGCAACACTGGCCAGCACAATTTCTTGTTTTATGTCAGTGCCTGTGGATCATGCATGACCTCTCCAGTTCACTGGCCTCGCCACTGCTTTTCGTTTTACACTTAGCTAAGTCATAAAGTTAAGTTACCTGCTTGGTAGACCCTGAGGGTGTTTGGATTTTTAGGTCGCTGAAAGTTGAGTTGCCATCTTATGTAATCATTACTGAATATTCTCTGTGTATAAGGACTAAATGGTGAGGAACATGTTCATAAACCCAAACTCTTGATTCCCCTCCAATCCCAAACCTACTTTTCCCACAGTCTTCCTCAACTTAATAAATGCCCCTCTTCAAATGCCAAAAACTGTAGAGCTGTTCCTCTCTTTCATATCCCACGTTCACTCCATCAGCAAATCATACCACCTTTGAAAGCTATTTAAAATGTAAGTATTTATCACCCCCATTGCTACTGCCTTGGTTTAACCTACCACTGCCTTTAGCCAAGGTTATTGTAATAGCTTCCTGACTGGTCTGCTTCCATGTATGTTCTCTTACAGTTCTCCCCACCAGGAGATCCTTTTACTATGGAAGTAATCACATCAGTACTCTGTTTAAAAACTTCTATTAGTGTCACATCTCATTCAACATAAAAGCTGAAATACCCTCTCCATGGCCTATACAGCCCAGCACTTTTCCTTATCCCATTTCTCTGACCATCTTTCTTACCATCCGTTCCCTTGTTTGCTATGAACCATCTGCACCAGCCCCTTATTGTTCCTGGAACATGCCCAACATGCTCCCACTTCATGACCTTTGCACTTGCTTTTTCTCCCATTTGTACCCTCTCCCACTAGGTAACCAAGTAATGTATTTCCTAGGGATACCTCCTTCAGGCGTCTGCCCAAATATTTCCATTTTAGACAAGCCTTCCACAACTACCCAACCTAAAATAGCACTCCCACATCATTTTATAGCCCCTTTATCCTGCTTAATTTTCTTCACAATTCATTACCTGGCATTTAATATTTATTGATCTCTTTTTCTAAAAAGGTAATCTTCTAGAGGTGAGGGACTTGGTTCATTATTGTATCTTGAGTGTGTGAAGTGAGGCCTGGTTTTTAGGGGCTCAATCAACATTTGTTTAATGAAAAAAAAATGAATAAGTGAAAGAAAAGATGGGCAAAGAGATTTATCCTTTCAAGAAACATTTATTACAGCCACTGTGGAAAACAGTATGGAGGTTCCTCAAAAAATTAAGAATAGAATTACCATATGACCCTGCAATCCCTCTTCTGGATATCTACCCCAAAAGTCTGAAAACATTTATTTGTAAAGATATATGTATCCCTATCTTCATGCAGCATTATTCACGGTGGCCAAAACATGGAAACCACCAAAGTGTCCTTCAATAAATGATTGGGTAAAGAAGATGTGGTACACATGTATGATAGAATATTACTCAGGCGTAAGAAAGGATAAAATAGTGCCATTTGTGACAACATGGATGGATCTTGAGATTATCATGTTAAGCGAAATAAGTCAGACCAAAAAGGACAAGAACCATATATCATTTCACTCATATCTGGGATATAAAACCGAAAGCAACAAATGAACAAGACAAATAAACAAAAACTCATAGACACAGACAACAGTTTAGTGGTTACCAGAGGGTAAGGGGGGAGGGGGTGATAGGAGAGGGTAAAGGGGATCAAATATATGGTGATGGAAGGAGAATTGACTTTGGGTGGTGAACACACAAGGCAATATATAGATGATGTATTATAGAATTGTACAGTTGAAACATAATTTTACTAACCAATGTCACCCCAATACATTAAAAAATAACTTTAAAAAAAGAAACATTTATTGTGTGTTAACTACATGTCAGACACTATTCTAGGCTCTGAAAACACTCCAATGAACAAACCAGAAGAAATCTGTTCTTGTGGAGGGCAGTTTTGGAAATGAATAGAGATGAAGTAAGCAGACAGAGAGGCCACCTAGGACAGTGGTTAGGAGCTCTGATGTCAACTCACCTGGGTTTGTGTCTCCTCCCTGCCACTTACCCAACTCTCCTGAACAAGTTACTTAAACCTTTGATGCTTTGGTTTCTCTCCATCTATAAAGTTGGGGTGATTTATCCATTGCATAATGTTGGAGGATTTTATGACATAGCACACATAAAGCACTTAACACATGATAAGAATTCACTAAATATTGACCATCATTAGAGTAAATGAAGACATGAAAGCCACAGTAGTGGCTTTCAAGTTGAACACCATCTATACAAGGTTTTAGGAGAGAACTGAGGTGACCTGGTGTCAGAGGCTGCAGTGCTGAGTTTAGTACTTTTATGTTCAATACAAGAAGAGAAAGTCAACTCAGAACAAGACACATAAAGCCAAACCGAATGATTTGCTCTAGAAGGAACTAATGTATACCCGGACACGGACAGATGGAAGTCACATAGTAGTAGCAGCAGAGGTTTCGTTTTTCTGTAGCAGGAAAACTAGTAAATTTATACCTATCTTGTTGAAGAAAAAAAAAAAATTTCCATTGAAAAGGTGCGCTTTACCACTTTTCCTATCTTTCAGAGCGTCGAAGACAGATCCATAAAATTTATTTTGCTACTATAAAAATTAAAATTGAGAATATAGAATTAAATAGTTAATTTAATAAACTGAGAGGATGTTGAAGTTTCTGTTAACATTTTTTTAACGGCCTGTTTTGGTTTTTCCCAGAATGCCTTTTAAAACATTCTATGGAGGATTGCCATAGGTATTGCTATCCCATTCAAACACAATCACATATGGGAACACATAGTTTCCTCTGGAAGTGCACCTCTGTCATAACTGGAAGTAAACTCTGGCAACAGCTTAGTTTTTTTGTTTTTCTTCTCAGCATAGTATACCCAAATGTCCAGCAGAATTAAAGGAGAGCCTAAATTATAAAATACATAAGGTTATCTATGTATATATTTCACATCTCTTGAAGAAAAAAAGCTAAAGCTTTTGGAGATTCAGTGTTCAAAGGGTTACCTGAAAAGGGTCAGACACTTCTGCTTTAACTCTGAGTTATTTGATTAATGCCAGTATTTACATGCAGGACAAAAATCTTGCAATGAATGTTTCAAAAAAGGAGGAATTAGCAAATCTATGATCAGCCTTGGTGAGAATTCTCTTGCATTAATTATGCCCAGGACAGCTTGACCATCCATTTTGCCAAAACTGGTTTGTCTCTGGGTTCAAGCAGGAAGAGGAAAGGCAGATGTGTCAAGGGGAGGCTCCAGGCTGCTCTTTGTGCTGCTCTGCCTGCTCAGGGCTGGAAATGCACTTTGGAAAAATGGCAGAATGAACACCTGCAATCTTAGATCATTCTTTCCTGGATCTCAGTCTGACAGCATCAGCCAATCTGCCCTGAAGAACTGTCAGGAGATGTGAATAGTCTCCTAAACAACTTCTTGGGGCAAAAACAGACACAAAAGATGTGTGTGTGTGTGTGTGGGGGGAGGGGTGGGGGGTTGTCTCTCTTGGCCATTTTATGACCTGATTACAAAAGGCAAACTTAAAACTAGTAAAAGCCAGCCCCTCCACTGGTCAATGACGTCTAGTCCCTTCTTATCTATTGAGACACCTTCCTTCTGGGCTTGACCGATGTCAGTAGTGTCTGGTCTTGGTGGTGAGTTGTAACCAAGAAGCAGATGATATTCGAGATTACATATGGACACTGGAGTGCTGTAAAATGCACCTATTTCCTAGGCACTACCTATTAAAAAGAAATAAAGAAAACCTCTGTACTCCATAGGGGCTCAACTTTGATATTAATATTATTAATGGCAGCTACACAAAGCAAGGCAGCCAGAACTTGTGAGACTTACTAGCTCTATAAGTTACTGGGCAAGTTATTTGACCTTCCTGGCCTTAATTTCCTCTTTTGTAAAATAAACTATTGTAAGGATTAAATGATAAAGAGCTTAGCACAGTGGCATAAAGCAAGTGCTCAATAAATACTATTATTGATTTATCCAAGTCTTACCTTAAATATTTCTTTCTTAGATAGCCCTCCTTGATCACACTGTCTAAAATAGTGTTACTTATGTCATTCTTTTATCCTGCCTTATGTATTTTCTTCATAGATCTTATCTGTGTGTGTGTGTGTGTGTGTGTGTGTGTGTGTGTTTGTGTAGTCTGTCTTCACTACTGGAAGTAAACTTGACAAAGGACAGGAACTTTGTTGGTTCACTGCTAGGTCTGGAATAGTGCCTGGCACATGGTAGGCACTTAATAAGTATTTATTGGATAAATGAATGATTATATTCTACCTTCTCAGACCTTTAGGCAAAATCATGCTGTAATCACCGGAAGTAAAAGATAACATATTTAAAGTTAGTAAACCAGTTTTTAACAACTCACACTTAAAAATACTTTCTATGACAACTAAATTACTAGCACTAAGAAATAACTTATGACAAATATAAATTTCTTTCCGTTCACTCTAATTATGGCTAGGAGAACTGCTGGCCACTATCTTCCGAGTGACTTTTTCAAGTTAAAAAGCGTTAATAAATTTCTCGTCAGCCTCCTTGTTCCTCGGCTGAGATATCTCAGTATCTTTACTTTCTTATGATTAAAAATGTGTAGTTCTGTATGATTCTCTTCTGAATTTCATCCAAAATCTTCACATCTCTCTTTGGGTTGGAGTTTAGTAGTGGAAAATGTATTGAATTAGTGACCACTGCACCGCATAACTGCTCAATTATCTCACAAGTCCTACTGCGGTTCTCCTATTTATATACCCAGGGATTGTGCTTTTGTGTTTTACTGAGTTACATCACTGACCTGTGGTCAGCACATTATTCGCAATGACCTCAGGAACTTTTTCTGCCCAACTTGCACATACCAGCCAGTTCTGATGAACAAGGAGTTTGTTTTAGTACCTAAGTTTCTCCATTTTAATGGGGCTTCATTCTGGTTTTGGCCACTGTTATAAATTGTGTTCCCCCACCTCAAAAAAAAAATGTATATGTTGAAGTCAGCCCATTACCTTAGAATGTGACTGGTTTGGGAGATAGGATCATTAAAGAGATAATTGAGGTAAAATGAGGTCACTAAGGTGGGCCCTGATCCAATGTGACCTTTATCTTTATAAGAAGAGGAGATTAGAACAGAGACACCAAAGAAAAACTATGTGAAGACAGGGAAAAGGCAAGCATCTACAAGTCAAGGAGAGGCCTCTAAAGAAACCAACCCTGCCAACACCTCGACCTCAGACTTCTAGCCTCCAGAACTGTAAGAAAATAAATTTCTGTTGTTTGAGTCAGCCATTCTGTGGTATTTTGTTATGGCAGGTCTAGCACACTAATATATCCACTTGGCTTATGAACCAAGTATCTTTGAATTCTGATCCTGTCTCCCAAAGTGCTAGATTCTGCTTGCAAAATGCAATCTGCTATTCTACTGCAGTTGATCTCTGGCACCCTGTTCCCTTCTGGGGTTATGAAATTAATTCTACAAGTAAAGTACCCAAAAGAGTTTACTGCACACAATAGGATCATGAAAAGTAAATTAAACTCTAGTTTTGCTTCTAGTTCATGGTTGACTACTCTAAAAGATTTCTGGGAAAGCACCCAGGAGCAGTTACGTGTACTGCTTTACGTGTCAGCATTAAAGGTATCACCAGACACCCAATAATGGAGGATTTGTAATGAAATGAGCTTATGGAGGGAATGCTGTACACAGCAGGTAAAACCAAGGACTGAACTGTAGGAAGCATCGGGACTGGTAGAGGGAAGAGCAAGAGAAGTCAGAAATGGAGCCAGGGAAGGCATCTGATGAGGCAGGAAGAGAACCAGGAAAATGCTGGAGGAGCTTACCAATCAAAAGCCAGGGAGGAAGAAGGAGGGTCACTTCCATCCTCCTCCACCCCCATCTATCGATTAGCATCCCTAGTACCATTGGCCCCTAATGACTTACCTCAATAAACCCAACAGACATTTGCTGTAGACCCTGTCTTTTTCATTTTAACCATCTGGCAGCACTTGACATTGACAATCATTTCCTTCCTTTTTGAAACATTCTCTCCTTTTGTCATAATACTCTTTTCTGGTTTTCTTCCTGTTCCTCTGGTTGCTCTCCCACTGCTTTTCAGTTTCCTTCTCCTTTAGTTACTCTTCAGGTGTCAGCTTTATTTAGGAATCTGCCTTTGCCCCACTTCTCACTCAACACATCTCTCTCACATCAGCCACTTCCAGAGGTCTCCACCCTCATAGGTGGCACCCTATTCCCTAAACTTTTCCCCATACTTTGTCTCTTCCCAGTATTTACTCTCTCGGTGACCCATTCTCAACAAGATTCTATTGATAACTAGTATTGTTTTTTAATAAATCAATTTCATTTATACATTTATTTATTTGTTTATTTCCTCAACAACTGTATACAAAGTGGTATATGCCAGGCACTATTTAAAGCACTGAACTATAATGTTAATGATCAAATAAGGTTCATTTACATTTTACCAGAAGTTTTCAATTCCTAAGTCTAAAGGAATAAGTAATGATAATAAGAGTTGCATACTGCATATATATATACATATATATGTATATATATATACACACATGATGTTTATAACAACTCCATGGAATAGATTGGGGAAGTGTTTTAACCTCAGGAAATTCAAGCTCAGTGATTTTGATATAAATGTCTTGCTAAAAATTGGCAAAGCCAAGACTTGAACACAGGTCTTTTGGCTCCTAAGCTAATACTAATTCCTTTCCACTCCGGACGCTGTGTTAGAGCTAACTGTAACTCAGCTTTGAATCTAGAGGGAGCATGGGATTTTCATGGTGTATTGGTTTTCTATTGCAGCTGTAGCAAAGTACCACAAACTCTATGGCTTAAAACCACATGCATTTATTCTCCTCCAGTTCTGGAGGTCAGAAGTCTAAAATGAGTCCCACTGGGCTGAAATCAAGATCCCTTCAGGACTGTATTCTCTCCAGAGCCTCCAGGGGGAGAATCTGTTCCCCTGCTTTTTCCAGCTTCTGGAGGCTTCCCTCATTCCTTGACTCATGACCCCTCATCACATTGCCTTTTCTACCACGGCTTCCTTCACTACTTCGACTTCTTCCTTGTCCATCAAATCTCCCTCTAGCTCCTCCTTGTGAGGACCTTGTGGTTGTATCATTGGGCCCACCCAGATAATCCAGGATAATCATGCTGTCTCCAGATCTGTAGCTTCATCACATCTGCAAAGTCCCTTTTTCCATATAAATTCACATTCACCAGTTCCAGGGGTTAGGACCAGGATATCTTTGGGGACCATTATTCAGCCTACCATGTATGATACCACATATGATGTTCTTTAAACTGTACCTTGAGGGGACTACTGTTTTTTAACAAAAAGTCACTCCAGACCTCAGGTTCCCTTTCCCATCTCCTTGCATCCAGATAAGTTCATCAATGCTTCATTCATTCAGCCCACAAACATTATGGAGCTCCTGGGTCTGTCAGGCACCATGTAAGATACTGGGCGTACACCAAGCAGACAGTGGTAGTGAAGGAATGCATGAGGTATCGTTAGAGCTTGTTTTGTCTGAGCTACTCAGCAGAGGTTTCCCAGACATGGAGTTGCTTGCACTCAGTCTTGAATAGCAGTAGGAGTTTGTCAGGGACATACAGACAACTAGAAAGCATACAGGCAAAGGGACAGAAACTGTCGAAATCCCAGAAGTGTGAACCTCAGACTGTATTGCAGGAACTGTAAGTCATTCAGTACTGCCAACAAAGTGTATGTGTGTGCACATCCGTGTGTGTGTGTGTGTGTGTGTGTGTGTGTGCATGTATGTATTAGGGACCTCAGATAGAGATGGTTAATTATAGGGAATGGCATAGATTTTTTAGGCAGTTTATTCATTTATTTTAACGAACATTTGAGTTTCTCTGAAAAATTCTAATTTTGCTACATCTCTATCCAATGCCACAACATTTTTCTTATATCTGCAGTTAATAGTGGAAAGAAAAGCTGCACCTTATTGAACATACACGAAAACCTTTGCATAGGTACAATTATGTTAAAGGCTAATGTGGTAAAACTCTGTCTCCCTGAATTGAAGTTTCGCTGTTTCAAGGAAAACTATCTTCAACCGAGAGGGGTTTAATTCTGATCCTCTTTAATTCTACTACACATCGTAAAGGGAAAGCGGCGAACATGGTGAGCAAGGGAAATTCAAATTTGTAAAGGGCCATTTAAATAAAAAATCAGATTGGCATAAAAAGAGTCCTGTTCTAATCTCATTTTGAATGCAAAGCTCTTGCTCTCTCAGGACCTGGGATCAGGCTTCAGTCTGAAAATGCTCTCATTTTACTTAATTTACCTACCTGTGTACAATAATTTCATGGTTAATATGTAGTTAATTTCGCTCACCAAAAACCACTTGCCTGGACAAAATAGAGTAAAAAAAAAAATATTTTGGAAGTGTTCATGGCTGTGTGTGTGTGTGAGTGTGACAGACAGGGATTGACAGAGAGACAGAAACAGAGACAGAGAGAGAGGCAGGAAAGTCAGTCCTTTATTTCTCAATCATATTTTGGGAGTTATTTTCATTAAGTTTTTGTCCTTTAAGGTAGTATACTGTAATGTTCTTAAATGGAATACATGAATGCTAGAGTTTAACCTTTATATTTGAGTAGAACTATGGATGGGATTCTACTTAAATGTCGTAACTCACCTATATAGTCAAGGATTCCAAATGTACTTGTGTCCTTCCTCTCTCTCCTTCTTCATGTGTACTTTCTCTGCCTTTGCTTAGGTCTCCCTATCCTCAAGAAAACAAAGCACACCCCCTTACCACCATCAAAGCAATCAAACAGCTTCCTTTGATCTTGTTAATATTCTGCTTAACATGATTGCCTTTTTTTTTTAACTCAAAACTTTGTGGTCTCACCTTCCTCATGACCTCCTCACATCCTAATATATAATTTCTGTCCCAATACTCAACTAAAATTGCCCTTTAATAATATGTATTCTTAATTACCAAATGTGATATTTGTGCTTTGCCTCAGTTTTTCTTCTTCTTGACTTCCCTGGCATTTGATTATAAAATTTTATCCCTCCCTTGACATCTCTAGCCTGCATTATACTGGTTGTCTTCACTCTCCTCTGCTTTTTCTGACTCCTGCAAGCCCCTAAAAATAGGTGTTTCTTAAGGTTCTCTTCTTTCTTTAAAGACATTAGTTACAGTGAGGATCTTACCCACACCCACAGTTTTGACTGTTAAAGGAAGATGGCTTCCCAATTTTCCTTCAGTCTTGGCCTCCGCCACCACCTCAGACGTCTTATGTTTAAAACCAAACCCAACATCCTTTCCTGAAGCTAGTTGAGCCCTGAGACCTCCTCCTTATATCTGATTAAGGACACTATCATCTTCCCAGCCCAAACTAAAAGCCTTGAAAATTTCTGTGGCTTCTCCCTCTCTCCCATCTCATGAGATGCCAAGTCTCATGGTATCTACTTCCCTAAACCCTTCTCAACATTGACCATCCCATTTGTGTTATCCCCACTTTAAATCAGCCTCACATTGCCTTTTTCCTGAACCATTACCCTAGTTTCCTAATAAGCCTCCCCCCATTCTCTTCTTTCTTTAATCCAACCTTGGCCACTGCCAGCTCTAAGCCTGTGTTCAAAAGTCTTCAATGGCCTTGCATTGCCTACTTAAGTAAAGCCATATGAAGTTGGCGCTAAACTGCATCTGTTAGACTATGGTATCTAGAATAAGAGGGGTAGTAGACTGCTCTACTGCACATTAATGTCTTCAGAATTGTGTTGTATGGAGGTGTTTCACCTAAAGGGCATATAAGAAACACAGAGGGCCAGCCCGGTGGCTCAGGCGGTTGGAGCTCCATGCTCCTAACTCCGAAGGCTGCTGGTTCGATTCCCACATGGGCCAGTGGGCTCTCAACCACAAGGTTGCTGGTTCAACTCCCGCAAGGGATGGTGGGCTGCGCCTCCTGAAACTAGCAACAGCAACTGGACCTGGAGCTGAGCTGCGCCCTCCACAACTAAAACTGAAAGGACAACAATTTGAAGCTGAATGGCACCCTCCACAACTAAGATTCAAAGGACAACAACTTGACTTGGAAGAAAGTCCTGGAAGTACACACTGTTCCCCAATAAAGTCCTGTTCCCCTTCCCCAATAAAATCTTAAAAAAAAAAAAAAAAAAGAGAGAAAGAAACACACAAGTACTTCAAAAGAAAGTGTATTTAAAAAAAAAAAGAAACACAAAGTTCAGAGTACAGCGACAAAGATGTGGAAAGATCTATGACCATGTCATATAGCCAGTGGTTAAACAAATGGAGATATTTTGCCCATTAGAACCACAATAAATTTTTTTTTTTTAAAGATAGCTGACTTCGATATTTGAATAACTGCCCTTGGAAAAAGACTTCTTTTGTTCCATGTGGCCTAAAATGTAGAACTTGAACAAATAAGTGGAAGCTATAAGAAAAATGATTTTTAGCTCAATCTAAAGGGAAAAGGGAACTAAATAAAGTTGGGACAGAAATTCTCAAGACATAGCAGATTTTCTGTTATCAGCAGTTGTTATTTAAACTGGTTGTATTTGTAAGAAAGTAACAGAGTTGATTCAAGAATATAATTCTTTTCAGTCATGCAGTTGTTTGTTTGTGTAGCGCTTTCTTAGCCTAGCATGCAACACCAACCCATTTTTACAGCTTTCCCTCTCAGTTTCCATACATGCCCATGCTAGTCCCTATCTGTAATTTCCTTGACTTACAGTTTTTCCTTTCAAAATTTTATCTATTTTTCAATGACCAAATCAAATGTTACCTTTCCTAGGAAAATTTCCCTCCTCACACTTCAGACAACACCATGAATACATAAGTTGTTCTATTTCAAAACTTCAGTACATCATTTGTTCATTTCAAGGCACTTAATATTCCTACAATGTTATTTATATATATATTTCTCCTTTTACCTAATAGAATGTCAACTTTATGAATCAGGAATTGTCTTTATATTGTTATAACTTCTATAGGAACCAATATAATGGAATTCCTTTATTCAGTCAACATATTTTTTTGTTTGTTTGTTTAAACTAAATCACCTCTAAGGAATCTTCCAACTTAAAGAGAGCCTATGAATCTGGTTTTAGAACTTACTTAATAATGAATATACAAAAGACCTTTTTGTCCCCATATTGACTATGAGTACAAGGAATCAGATATACTGATATCAAACTGGTTTTGTAAGAAAGTTTTAAAAATCTGATTCTGAAAAAGTAGGAAACTTTATTTTTCAAGAACTTATGCGACATTCCTATTTTGATATTCAACACATGTTCCTGATAAAATTTTGAACATTAAAGGACTTGTACATCTGGTTACATTTTTATAAAATTAAGTGACACCAAATCAGAGCTCTACAAAGTTAAAGTTGTATAATTAAGAACATCAGAAAGGTAAACAGTGAACTCTGGCAAGACATAAGAAAGGGAACATCTTATTGTGATATACCAGAAGTTTATTCATTTATCTGTATCATTTCTTCCTGGTGTTTATAGCAGTACAGAACATTTTCATTGGTGCTCATTTCTGTTTGGCAAATTGCTGCCAAAAGTCCAGATGTTTCTAAGTGTGAATTCATTGAAACTTGTGTTGTCCAAATTTTAGAAGCAGGGTTGTTAGACTAGGTTAGATAGAACATACAATAAAGCAAAAAAAGAAAAGATTTTAAAAAAGAAAAAAAGAGAAAGAAAAATACAAACAAACAAAAAGCCCAGAGCAACTTACATTGAAAACAAAGCCTGAATTATTTGTTTCAGCTGCTCCCGCCACACCCCCTCCCCACTTCCTCTTCCCCATCTGTGTTCAGTTCTCAAGCGACTCAAATTAGGGGGTACTAAAACCCAAATTATGAGTTGAAAGGCATGACTTTGGCCTCCAGGAAAATCCAAATATATGGAATCTGGTAAGGCAGTCTGATCAGGTCAGAAGTCTCTTTTACTTTTGATACTTCTTAGGAAACAATTTGAGTCGTTTGACTTTCAGCCATTAAAAGGCCCTTAGTAAAAGCATGAAAGAAAGCTCTTCCATGTAGGTCTGAGACAGATGTGATGATGCCAAGAAAACGAAATGCTGTGACTCCTTGACCATATTGGCACCTCAGGAATTAACAAAACTCACTGATTTCCCTCTAGACACATCTTATGCTTTCTGCTACTGTGTGCGTCTATCCTCTGATTTCCTCCTTCCTCTTGGCCGAAACAGGAGAATGATGTGTTTCAAAACCAGTCAACAGGAAGGTTGTGGGTACTCTCTTTTTCAGTTGGATGCATACTCTAAAGAAAGAAAAATTTAGAATTCACAACTTCCAACAGTCATGCTGCCCAATTACAAGTCTGATTTCATACTTTTCTGGTAGATTGATGAAGAGGCTAAAAGATATTAAAACTTAATGTGCCCCCATTTCCCTCCTTTCTGGTATTATTAATTAAAGTAAATTTCTAGATATAAAAGGAACATGATTTGAAATAAAATTATTAATTAAAACAATCTGATATTGTTTCCTAAAACATGCTTTTTCACATATGGCCCAAGCATTGACAGACCGTTCAGGAAAGAATTAACTTGGTTTTCAGCAAGAGTAGAGCATGAGGACTGATTAAGCACTGATTTTATTTTCTTATAAATGTGTATCTTGTGTTCCAAAGGCATTAGCTTTGCTTTGCAGTAGAATTGAATCTTCCCTAGGGTTTTAATCTTCATAAATGTACCAGTTCTCTGTAGTAACATGGATAGGATAAGTGGTGGCTATTACAGGCTGAGCCTTGGTATACAAGGTCAAACAATTAAGTTCGCGAACTCATCCTAGAAAAAGTGATACATGTCTCATTGCTGAATATCACTACGGTCACCTTTGAAGCATTCCCCTTGGGAAGCTATGCACTGATGCCAGCGCCTAGTCCACCCTTTAAAGCAATTTTGGAACTGTTTTTCTGGAATGGCCATCAGAGCTGTCATCGTATTACCCTTGATGTCCTGAATGTCATCAAAATGTCTTCCTTTCAATATTTCCTTTGTCTTTGCATAAAGAAAGAAGTCATTGGGGGCCAGATCAGGTGAGTAGGGAGAGTGTTCCAATATAGTTATTTGTTTACTGGCTAAAAACTCCCTCATAGACCGTGCCGTGTGAGCTGGTGCATTGTCATGATGCAAGAGCCGTGAATTGTTGGTGAAAAGTTCAGGTCATCTAACTTTTTCACGCAACATTTTTAGCACTTCCAAATAGTAAACTTGGTTAACTGCCTGTCCAGTTGGTACAAATTCATAATGAATAAATCCTCTAATATCAAAAAAAGGTTAGCGACTTTGTTGCAACAAGTTCGAGAACCTAATTGTGAGACCGCATATAGTACTTCTGCCAGGGCAGGGACTCACAGAGAAGCAGATGTGGGTGGGATATCTGCCCACTGACTAATTGCTTTATGCCATCTACACTGTCTAAAGTCTAATTTGTAGATTAGAAAGCATTTTTGTAATTGTTCTATGTGGAATATTTAAATCTCATTACCTCTTCCTAGAAACTTGGCTAGTAGCTGGAACATCAAAAAATAATCAGATTCTTTATTTTTAATGTAAAATATTTACAAAATGAAACATGTAATGTATTCCCAAAAGTATACGTGAAGTACATGTCATTTAAAAATAAGTAAAATGAACGAACTTTACCACCCAGCTTGAGAAATAGAACAAATAGAACATTAACAATGTCTCAAAGTCACCTGTGCACCTGTCCCCAATCCCACTACCTATTTAGGCACCCTCAGCCACTACCCTGAGTTTTGCGTTTATCAGTTCTTTGCTTTTATTTGCAATTTTACCACTCAGGTATGTATCTCTAAGATGTGTACGTGTGTGTATAATTTTGTGAGTTTTTAATTTTATATAAAAGACATAACTTTTTTCCAGTGACTTGTCCTCTTTAACATGTTTATGAGATTTTTTCATGTAGGTATGTGTAGCTCTAGTTAATCTATTTCTGACTGTTTTATAAATGGAAATGTTATTCTTTCTCCTATTGATCAACATTTGGGTTGTTTCCAGAATTTAGCTATTATAAGTGATGTTTCTATGAACATTCTTGATGTATCTGGGACAGTAATTGTTGGATTATACATGTCTTAGCTCTGCTAGATAATGCCCAGGTTTTGTGTTTGTTTTTTTTTCATTTGGTTTCCAGCAGCATATAGGAGTTTCTGCTCTTCTGTACTGTCACCAAAACTTGATATAGTCATATTTCTTAAGCACATTTGTGGGATCTTAATTGGTATCTCATTGTATTTTAATTTGTATTTGCCCAATTACTAATGATGAGCATAATTTTTGTTTAAAGTCCACTCAGTTCTAATTTTTGCCCATTTTCCTATTGAAGTGCTTCACTTTTACTTATTGGTATACAGGCTTTCCTCCCTTTTTAATTGTGATATATAGTATACAAACAAAACTACATGAACTATCCATGTACAATTTAATAAATAATTTTGAGGAAATGTTTGTGTAAGTACAATCTATGTCAAGAAATAGACATTTCCAGGACCCCAGAAATCCCACATGTGTCTCTTTATAATTCTACCCCATCTTTTGCTCCAGAGGGAACCACTATCTTGATTTTTCTAATAATCATTTCCTTGCTTTTTGATAGTTTTACTGTCTATATATGCATCCCTAAAAAATATAGTTTAATGTGGTCTATTTTGAACTTTATACTGTACATACTCTTTTAGGTTTTGCTTCTTTAGATCAACACTGAGACTTTGCCTGACCTCATATCCTATCTTGAAGGGTCCAGGATTTAGATTCCATCTTACTTTCGTCCTACAGCTTTGCCTATAACTCAAATTTACATTGAATTGTCAATTGAGATTTAAATAAATTAAAAAAATAATACCCATCTAGATCCATTTATGTCTTCCATTTTATCACAATTTACAAATTTCTTTGTTAATTCTAGATGAGTCAGGATATTTCACAAAATTGCTAGTTAGTTGCTATGGTAGCAGATTTATTTTCATTTTATTGCTACCTTATTTCTGAACATTTTAAGTTTGGTATAATCATGAGTTACCTTTAATACACCCACACTTCACATCTATTATCTCAGAGACATGGCCAGGTCTTTTATAGTCTTAATACCAGTCTATATATAGTCTAAATATATACTTTAGGAGGTCTTCTGGGTTCATGGAAATAAAATATGTAATAGTCACATAAGTTATAAATATTCAAATTTTCTGCCCATGCCACGGTGCTTAGTAAATACTAATAAATAATTAGGACCCAAGCATATTGTCTATTATATATAAACTAATTTTTAAAAAAACTTTACTGATTTTTACATAGTTTTCTTGTTCTCTGTCTCTCTTTCCTAAAATACCCACAGAGTTCAGTTCAAATTAGTTTAGTTCAACAAGTGATTACTGAGGGCCTACGCAATATCCCCTCTAACAACAAAAAAAAAAGAAGAAAGAAAAAATGAATTGATTTCTTCTTTAGTGGATTCATAGTCCAGGTGAGAAGACATACGTATAGTCAAATAATTACCATGTAGTATATATAAGGGCAATAATAGAAGCAAGAACAAGGTGAAAGTCCCATAGAGGAGAGAGTGATGAACTCTATTAGAGTTCAAGGCGTTAGTGGGAGATATCGAAGAAGAAGGAAACATCCAAACTGGTTTTTGAAGGAGGAATAGAAAATTTTCAGCCAGGGGAAACAGATGGCCAAAAGTCTGGAGGTTACAATGAGTTCAGTGAACTACATGTGAATCAGTATTGCTGGAGCTTTAAACACAGAGGGAAAGCATGGAGATAAGCCTCCAAAGTCCAAGGTCAGATTACACAGGGCACTGTATGGCTTGTCAAGGAGCTGGAACTTTATAAGCAGTAGGAAGCCATTTAAGTATGGGGACATGATCAAATCTGTTTCAGAAATATTACCTTTAAGATGTTATGGAACTTAAGTGGTCATCTGTATAATAAGTGTTAGTATTGGCTTGATTGACAGTAACAAAAAACAAAACCACAAAACACTGCTTTAAAAAGCTAGTCCAAAGATCCAATTTAGGACTGATTAGTATCAGAGGCTCCATGGTGTCAAAGACTCAATGTCTTCCTATATTGTTGCTCTCCTTGTGTGGCCCAATCTAATATCAAAGATGGCAATATCCACCTTCCAGGACTCAAATTTAAGTAGGGACATGATAGAAGAGGGCAAAGTGTGCCCACCAACTGTTTTTTTAAGAAGATCCCCAGAAGCTGCCAACCATTGGCCAGAACTTAGTCACATGGTCACAGCCAGCTGTGAGGCAAGCAGGGAAGTAAAGCAGGGGGAAAAAATGGAAATGGAGGGTAACTGGCAGTTTTTGCCACTGAGAAATAAGACAGTGGAAGCAAAGGAGGCCAATAAAAAGACTACTGCGATACTGCAATGAGAGCATAAGGACTGTTCAGGCAATAAGCATGAGGATGGAAAGTGAAGGCAAGATCTGAGAGCTGTTTGGGAAGCAGAAGGGGTTAAGAGTTTAAAAACTAGTGGATGGGGTGATGGCTCTTCATTTCTGGCTACGTGACCCAGTAGATAGAGGTATCACCATGGGGAATTTCACCATCATAAAACAAATAGAAGGGGGTGGGTCAAAATGGCATTTGTACTGTATAAAGACTTTCTGCCTTTGACACTATCCTTTCCCCAGAGCTTCCTCCAAATGTTTGGATTTTACTTAAAAGCAAAAGGAGAGATAACAATTATCCAACTAGCAGGATGCTGGGCCTTTTCCTTTTATTCAAGACAATAGGATAAGAAAACTTCCAGGCCTGTCACCAACTAGATGAATGACCAAAGGCAAGTGAGTTCATCTCCTGGGCCTTAGTTTCTGCATCTGTAAAATCAGAAATTTGCACTAGATAATGTCTAATCTCTCATCAGCTATAGAATTATTTGATTCATTCACAGACCCATCACCCATGTGAATCAACAGCACAAAGTGAACAACCTGGCGTCACTCTAGCCATGCATGCCTTGACAATGGAAAAAGTAATTGAGGCAATATCATAAGTTCAAGTAAACACAATTTTCTGTCTAATTGTTTCACATCTCTTTTCACTTAGCTGTTAAAAACCTATTTTAGTATGGTCTGGGGTATTAAACTTTGGTAAATTTACAAAGTCTTTTATTAAAGTGGAGGAGGTTTTGCCAATTGCTTTTCAAGATTAAAAGGTCTTACTTGGGGTGAAAAGGATTACTTTTTTTATTAGGTACATTAGTGTACATGTGGTAGCTAAAAATACTTTCCTTGAGTTAAGTATTTTCCCTTTTGGTTGAGTACACATTGTTCCACCTACTACAAAGGATTAAAATGACCTGTTTCATCACAGAGCAAAGTGATGGCGGCAGCATGTGATTTTTTGGCAGAAAGAACACTTTGTAATTGCTAATTTCCTTAACAACCAGGACCCAATGACACTGCCTGGTTTTATAAAATGCCAATGAATCTAGACTAACAGGGAGTTTGCTGCGGACGAGCCTTTTGGAAGGAGTGTTCAAATCCGAGACCTTGAATGCCTTATGGAGACATGAAAGAGTCCACAGGACACAATTGGTAGACTCAGGTGTTTGCTTTGGCCTGCGCCTCTTTTCTCATCTCCATTGTGTTCTCTGCCAACTGGCAGCTGTCCTCAAGGTCAAAATCTTTTTTAAAAAATCAGCAACTTAAATGAGAACCAGTAATGCTTTCAGCAGGTATAATCCCTTTTACTTCAAAAGTGTTTCAACTAGTACTTCTTTTAATACAAAAAAGTTTGGAAATCTCATATAAATGTAATATTTTAGAACTCATATCTAGCATCAAATTTGCATTTCTCAGCCAAGAAAAAAATGTTCCATACTGAATATTAGATCCCAGTCTACAATGAAAATATACATTTTCTAGGTGGCCAAAAGAAAACAATGCAAAAACGACTATGATGATATAACCAACTTTCAAGCCACAGTTTTATGTTTCTCAAGTTGCCAAATAATCTTCAACCCTGTAGGTTGTTTTCTTTAATTAATCATTCTTTGCATCTGACAAACAGACTTTAAAATTAAAATTTCCTTATGCTTTATCAAAGCATTACATTTAGGCACATTTGCAGGATATGGAACCTGGAGTTCTAGATTATAGCTGATCCCCCGGAACACTGCATCCCTGATTAGGCCTATAAAATACCTTTGATTATAAAAATCCATGATTTCTCAAAATCGCAAATACTCTATAGGACTTTTGATGACCAAAACCTTGAGATGTGTGCAGGAGCCACTGTGCTATAGGGAAAAGAGAACAGGCTCAGTAGTTACACTGAACAATACTCAAGGCCAAGTTTGTCCCTTCCTAGCAAGGTAACATTGGGTAAACCAGTTAGCCTCTCTGTTACAATTAATTTGTAATTGTTTCAATTATACTTTAAGTGAGAAAAACCATAAATATGTTGCTTATGTTAAGTAAATACCTATTTATGTATGTATATCTATCTATCTATTTATCTACCTACTACCTATTCACAGCTTAATTCCTGTAGTTGCTCAGGCCTAAATCCCTGGAGTCATATTGTCTCCTCTCCTACTCTCACACCTCATATCTAATCTACCAGTGAATTCTGCCAGCGTTTCCTTCAGAACACATCCAGAATCTGACAGGGTCTCATCACCTCCATTGCTACCCACGGTGATGCCCAACGCCATCAGCTCTCCTTGGATGATGGCAATGATCTCCTCCTCTCTGATCTCTCTGCTTCTGGTTCTCCTTCAGGCTATTTTCAATACCGAAGGAAAGTCCTGTTCTTAAAACAGAAGTTGGGTCCTGTCATGCCTCAGTTCAGGGCCCTTGGATGAGTGTCCTTCACTCTCAGAGTAAAGTTAATATCCTTTCCACAACCTATCAGACCCTGAGACCTTGGTATGGGAAAGGGCACAGAGCTTCCATGACCTCTTGAGTCCCCAAATCTCCAAGTGTTCAGCAACGTGGATTATCTCTGTACCCTGTCCTTTTGGGTTTATACAGAGACTTCATTTCATAGGCATGATTGATTAAATCATTGGCCCCTGGTGATTGAACTCAATCTCCAGCCCCTCACCCCTATCCAGAGATTGGAGGTCAGGGACTGATAGTTCCAACCTGCTAATGACAACATTAGCTCCTCTGGCAACCAGCCCCCAGCTTTTGGTTGGATACCTAGGAGCTTTCCAAAGTTACCTCATCGACGTAACAAAAGACACTTTTATGGCTCTTGTAACTTAGGAAATTCCGAGAGCTTTAGGAGCTCTGTGCCAGAACCAGGGACAAAGACCAAATACATATTTTTCATTATAAATCACAATATCACACCTCCCTATTTTCTAGGCCTTAATTTCTTTATCTGTATATTGGAATAATTATAGTTTATACCTCATGTGATTGTTGTAAGGATCACACAATTAGTATATGGAAAGTACTTCAAACAGTGCCTGTCATAAGAACAAATTCTAGAAAGCTAACATAAGCATGAAACCCTCTTGGGAAACATACATCTTTAAAAAGAGGGACACTGCTTGTACTATTCCCAATTTGAGAAACTCAGGAGTAATTCTCAAAGCATTGTCCTTATACCGCATCGGTAAAATTCTTGTTTAAAAAGCAAATTGCTGAGCCCTACCCGAGACTTCCTGAATAAGAATCCCAGGAAAATCTTATTCTTAACAGGTACCTAGGTAATTCCTTTGTACTTTAAGGTGTGAGATACAGTCTAGAGAGAGCACCTCTCCACTGCTATAAATTATCCCAGGTAACTCCAATATACCCTTCCTTTCTATCCATCCCCTGTGCTACTGTAAGGATGGTTCAAGTACAGGATACCACCAAACTGATTTGCTATTGGCCAAGAGTTTCTTAAGGAGTCATTTATTAACTTATTCAACATCCCAAGTACTCCCATTGACCTATCCTACCTAGCTGGAACTCATTTATAATAGCTTCATTTAAAGAATAATTACCAGAGAAGCTCAGCAGTCCCTTACCTTCTAAAGGGATGCAATTAATGGAACTCTGCATGCGTAGCAAGTTTCAGCTTTTCAAAATCGTAAAAGAAAAGCTATCTGATTGGTGCTGGGGCTAATTTGGTTTGTGTATCTCTTGAAGGAGTGGGCCTGTCTGTAATTTAATCCTGATTCAGGACACTTCCATAGTTTCTAAGACTCACTTTTAAGTCTTCAGTTAATGCTACATTTGTATACAGCATCTATTTCAGCTCCAAATTTGGAGAAATTCCAAAGTCTATGTAGATTCCCAAGAGGTAAACCTCAAAGTCAAAGAAGCTTAGTTCAAAGCACAAGGAGAGGAAGAAACCTGAGTTCTCTGAGTCAACAACATTCACTTACCAGGTTTCCCTGAAAATAGGACCTAGTCGGGCAATCAGTTCTACTGTATCTTTTGGAGCAAAAATTAATATGAGACCCGGTCTTATATCATATTATATAAGAGCCGGTGTTATTTTACTTTTTGCTCCAAAAGGTGCATTAGCGCTGATTGTCCAACTAGGTCTTATTTTAGGGGAAACATGGTATTTAGCCAAAACTTTTAATTTATAGGACCCAGGCTGGGGCAGGGAACAGGAGCAAGGATCCCAAGAAATCTTTCAGAATTATGCAGCTTTTCCATTGGTTCAGACATGTTTCCTGCTAAAGCTGACAGTGAGATTATTTTTAATTAATTATAGAACCTTCTAAGCAAGTGTTTGGGCTGATTCTTTATAGGTTTCTGAGCAAGACTGTCATTTGGAGACAGACTTCTCTAATGTGAGTTATGTCTTTGTATGCAATTTACTGATGAACAGATATGAAAATAATAGCTGATTTAATTGTTAAATTATGAAATGATAAGTTTGAAGGTAAACTTTGCATTTCAACTTGACCATCCCCTGCTGTCATATGTAGACAGGGCTATTTAGATCTGCAAAAAAAATGTGAAGCAGACAGTACTTGATAGCAAAGGAAGGAAACCCACTAAGCACTTGCCTGGAATTTTCCTTTTGGCCACTATAGCATTCTTATTAGAGCCTGAAAATCCGTAGAGAGCTACCACGTAATCTTGTTCCTCAGTAAGGAAACACTTCATACTTGTTGACTATGGGACCCATGATACCCGGTTTTTATCCCTTCACGTGGGTGAAGAGGAATAGGAGTAGAAGAGAGAAAAAAGTCAGGGGAAAATAAAAGTAAATACATTTTCTAACACAGACTTAACTCTTTATAATATCAATTGTTCTTATCTGTCAACTTTCATGTTAGAATTAGATGCCTAGGATAATAAAATTTAATCAAAAGAGTGATATATTTGGAACAATTTTTGTTTTCTTAGCTTTATGACTCAATTTTGTGACTTAGAGGTAGTCAACTTCTTTTTGTCTCAGAATCAGCTTTCCTGGTCCTAATAGGTTCAAAGGGTCAGAGAAATCAAATAATCATGATTATAATACCCATCTTGATAGCTGACCTACCAACTGCATTGCGTAGTTGCTCCTTATAGTTCATCAGCACAAGAGATGCCTTCACTGAAAATGGATTCAGATGTTTTAAAACCAGAAGCTTTGCGGATAAAACAACATTAGTTTCTGATTTGACAAAGAGCTGTCTTGGGCCTCTGTAATCAGCAGAGATATGTGGGAACACAGATGTTGAGGGGTGAAGGGAAGGGATGAAGCTGGCTGTGAAGAACTACACATTTGACATGAAATATGATCTGAAACTTGAAGGGTAAGTCGGAGTTTTCCATTGGACAAAAGAGGATGGGGCATTTTAGGCAAAGGAAACAACTATATTAAACAAAGCCTGCATATGAGATATCTAAAATAGTCAAATTTACAGAATCAGAGAGGAATTGTGGTTTCCAGGGGCTGGGGAGAGGGAATGGGGAGTTACTAATCAATAAGCATAAAATTTCAGTTAAGCAAAATGTGTTAGTTCTAGAGACCTGCTGTACAACATGGTACTTAGAGTCAACAAGTATTATATACTTAATCGTTTGTTAAGAAGGTAGATCCCATGTTAGGTGTTCTTACCACCGTAAAATAAAATTAAATATAAATATTAGGTTGGTGCAAAGGTTGTGACTATGTTTTGCAATTATTCTTAACCTTTTAAACCTCAATTACTTTTGCACCAACCTAACAAATAAACAAGCAAACAAACCAAGGCTGGGCGGCATTGAGAAGTGTTTAGCAGCCTGTTGTGGTGAGATTATGGGGCTTGCGGGGAATAATGGCTAGGGATGATGGTGGAAAGTCATTTAGGCCAGATCATGGAGCCTTAGCTGAGGAGTCTTCACTTCCTTCCCTGCACATCAGAGAACCTCAACAATTACGTGTATGCTTGAGATTATTTGGGTGGTACTGTAGAGGACATACTAGTGGGAGAAGACCTTTTAGAGGCTATTTCAAGAGTTTAAGAGAGATGCGATAAGAGTCTATACTGGTATTGTTGCAAAGAGAAAAAGGGATGCAAGATGCATTTTAACTATATGTAATGCCTGGTTGAATAGATTGAGGTGGGGAAGAAAGAATCAAGAATGAGTCCAAAGCACTTGGCTTGAGAGCAACTTTGTTGATTTTACTTGAGATAATACAGGCAAATGGAGATAACATCCCCAGTAAGTTTGGAAAGTGAGCAAGATAATGATCTTGGTTTTGTACATACTGTGTTTCCCCGAAAATAAGACCTAGCCAGATAGTTAGCTCTAATGCGTCTTTTGGAGCAAAAATTAATATAAGACCCGGTCTTATTTTACTATAATATAAGGCCAGGTCTTAGCTAACATAATATAATATAAGACCTGGTCTTATATTAATTTTTGCTCCAAAAGACACATTAGAGCTGATTGTCCAGCTACGTCTTATTTTCGGAGAAACACAGTAGTACTCATATGTCATGCAGAACACACAGATGGAGAAGTCAAATAAGCAATTGGAAATATAGATGACAGTTCCTATTGTTCTATGCCATATTGTTATGGATATGGAGACACACACACACACACACACACACACTTACTTGACAGACAACACACAGCCTAAGGAGGAAACACTTTGAAACGAAAATATGTAATTACTCCTCCTTTACAAGAACAGTCTGTTCTAGTTTTATGGTTTGAGTCAATTTATAGATAGCATGTCATAATTTATAAACATCAAAATATAGTCACACACTGAGTTTGGCTTATTTGGATATTTTATTGTGCGTGTAAGTTCAAGGTTAGGTCATGATTGCCTTATAGGTGAGTTTGATTTACAAATATTCCTGAGACAGGTCTTTGAAGAGTGTTCTTATTATTTTACTTTAGTGAATGCCAAGACTGCATGTTGTTGTATAGTAACAGACTGTATCTAACACTCCAGTACTGCCTGGGCAAATGACTACTGGGCGAATGGCTCAGTATTGGTGCATAGTCTGAATCAGCTCCAGTTTACACAAATGGTAGTGAGTCTCCATATCAATGAGCAGTATAGTATTAAACAGCACCCTCATTTACATGGTTTGGCGTTAAACCAATTCACATATACATGTAATATATTGTGTGGTCAATATCTCAATCACACTGAAGGCACATTGTATTTCTGTTTGGTTACCTGTCCTTACCAGGGTCCCCAGGGAAAAATCTGCAGTGAGTAGTTTGTTTTGGACACATTCTCACCTCCCTGTGTCACTGCTGTCTCTGCTTTCAGACACCTAGGTCCTCACGCTAACCCTGCTTGCCCAACGGCCACCACTGAAGTATTTCAGTCAAGCCTGCCCTTTGCATGTACCCAGGTCACCTTTCCTACTCCTTTCTGGTGTCATTTAAACTCCCATTTAGAGTAGCACCACACTTTAGGGATTTAGCTTTATTCACAGCAGTATAAAAATAATCAGCCAAACTCCCCAAAGCGTGTGTGTGTGTGTGTGTGTGTGTGTGTACACATGTATGCCCCATAATGTAAAATGTCTGCTTTCATGAATGACCTGCTCCCTTTGTGATGGGGAAAGAAAGACAACAAAGCAGGTAAACAACAAGGCAGGTGAGCAAAGCAAGAAGCCCGTCAGCAGAGTGAAGTCAGGCATCAGTAGGTAGAAGGACTCAGCATATGGGGACTAGAGAAATGGGTTCTCACCATCTCTTCCCCAAATCCAGGTATTCTCCTACCATAACCTTGGCAAGGCAGGACAATGAGACCAGCACAGACCCTCTCAGAATCTACTCTGAATGTAGACGTTACTTCCTGACTGGTCTCTGGAAGAGATGCACTATTGGCCTTGGTCAAAATGTCAAAGAGAGAGAGGTTTGTTTTTACTTTCTATCTCCTTTATTGAGTTATTTGCAGACCTTCTCCATGCCTAATGTCAGCAACATATTGTGTTCATTCTAAGATAATATTTTTTCACAATTTAGCACCTTTAAAATTGGGATGCGTCATATGATCAATGGCATCCTACAGGTCTGACAATTAAGTTGTGAACTTGTTGCAATGACGTTGCTAACCTTTTTTGGCATCAGAGGGACTATTCATTATGCATTTGTACCAACTGGGCAGACAGTTAACCAAGTTTACTATTTGGAAGTGCTGAAAATGCTGCATGAAAAAGTTAGACGACCTGAACTTTTTGCCAACACTTCATGGCTCTTGCATCACGACAATGCACCAGCTCACACGGCACTGTCTGTGAGGGAGTTTTGAGTCAGTAAACAAATATCTGTATTGGAACACCCTCCCTACTCACCTGATCTGGCCCCCAATGACTTCTTTCTTTACCCAAAGATGAAGGAGATATTGAAAGGAAGACATTTTGATGACATTCAGGACATCAACGGTAATATGACGATAGCTCTGATGGCCATTCCAGAAAAAGAGTTCCAAAATTGCTTTGAAGGGTTGACCAGGCACTGGCATCAGTGCATAGCTTCCCAAGAGGAGTACTTTGAAGGTGACCATAGTGATATTCAGCAGTGAGGTATGTAGCATCTTTTCTAGGATGCATTTGCGAACTTGATTGTCCGACCTTGTATGGCATTTGCTGTTTCCTGGATTGTATTTCTTATATAAGCATTTATATCCAACAGTTACCTAGGGCCACTACTGACCTGAAACCACTTTCAATTAAATTTCTTCCTGAGGTTTTTGCCTCATGTGTTTTAATTTGATTGGAATTGAGACATTATACCTATGTGAGTAATAGCTGTGGTTCAGAATCTCAAGCGAGATTATTCTTTCTTTCTCCTCCCAGTGTTAAAGTTGACAAATGCAAACTGTCCCATGGGGATCCCAGCTTTATGCCAGGCTCTCTTATTAGATTCCCTATCTTAGACTTTTTTCCTTGTTAGTTGACAAAATCAGGGAGCATCTTATAGCCAAATGTATTTAAGAAATTTGATACTGGATTTGAAAAGGTTCACCAGGGACAAAAATTCTTCCCAGTTTCTTACTTCTGAGCAGCAACGCTGCCTTCTTCAGGTCTTTGCTTGTCTTTCAGAGCCTGCCAACACCTTTCAAAAAGAGGCAGGTAATCACCCTCCAGAAGAATGATTCACTATGCAATTTGTAACTATAATGGGATTTGTTAATTTGTAATTTTATCAAGATGTAATTTGTGAGTAAAGATTGTGATAGAGCTATAATTATGACTCTGGTGATTTTGTTCATTGCTTTTGCAAATACTTATAAGATATCTATTCTGTGCACTGGGGAATGAATAAAAATGCCCAAGAAATGGTTCCTGACCTCAGGGAGTTTGGAGTCTATTATAATTGATAAGTCATGTGCAAAATAATTGTAATGTAATGTGATGTAGAAAGTAATGATGCCAGAGGAAAGGAATGGAAAACATGCCCCATGGATATTCAGGATAGAAAGAAGTCATTTCTAGTTTAGACAGAATCAAAAAATACTTTAGGGAAGATGGGGGTTACAATAGTAATAAAAATAATAATGAGTACCATTTTAAAATTCTTTATTCACTTTATTTTATTTTATCCTTTATGAAATAGATATTAATTCCATTTTACAGCAGAGACAAATGCTTTGGAAGAATGAATAGATTTTTAGAGGTAGAAGCAGTGTTGGGAGGGGTGTTGTTCATCAGTAGAGAGAACAAAGACATGAATGTGGAAAGAGAATGGACATATAGAAAGGTTCTACAATACATGGTTTAATTTGCATGGAGCATTGGATGGGTAAAGGCAAATAATAAGAGAGATCAAACTGAATATTTTGTTTCAACTGGGTAATGGAGGAATAAAAGGGAGTTATCATGGAGAGAGAATAAAATAACCTGGCAGGTAGTTTATTGTAGGGTAACAAAGGAAGAAGATTTGTCAAAGATGAGGAAATGATTTGGGGATTGTGTGTCCGGGAGAAAGTGATACTAGGATAAGAAATAGTAAACACAAAAGAATATGGGACATAAAGAGTCTGTCCTAATGGACTTAATTATAAGTGCCCTAACAGTGCCTGTGGTGGTAGAAAAAGGGCTTGGGAGAAGGGCTAAGCAAGGTGTAAGATGTAATCAATGGTGGCAGGGTTCATAAAGTTCTGAACATCAAGGATAGTTTTCCTGGTGGGATAATCTTAGACCAGGATGTTTCAAACTCAGATCCAGTTCAGAGAGGTACCATGATGTACCGAAGGGGATCCTCATAGCTTGGACCACCTCAGAGGTGATGCATGAAGTAGGTGAAGACTAACTGTCATGAGGGAAGACCTTTCATGGCACAATGAGAGAAGCTGAAAGAAAATTGATCCACAAGGAAAAGGATTGATTTAGGCTAAAATAATTGATTTAAGCCAGTTTTGTCCCACTGCTATAGTTAGCAATTTCCTAGGGTACAAGTTTGACCTTTAACAAGGATACTTTCCATTATACTGTCTGGTGGAAAAATTGCGCACCGAAGACCTGGGCAGAAGAATCAGCTAAAGAGCCTTCTGGGTGGGACTTTGAGTTCTTTCAGTGAAAGACTGAAATATTATGCTAGCAGCCTATTTATGACTCTGTTCATTTCAAAGCATGACCTGAGGCATGAAGAAGTAAAAAGATTACATTTCTAGACCCTGTTTATTCATACGGAAGCTAGTTGATATCTCCTGCCAGCCTGAATTCTCATTAATTCTAGGACTGGTCTGAGATCTATTTCCTCTGTTTCCATCAGAAGTTCCTAACAATTAGGGGCAGCTGAATAGGGATGGAAAAGTCTGAGACTTGTGGTAGGAGTTGCAATTGCTGGATTAGAATTTAAGAGGAAAGTATAAGCTAGAGATTTTAGAATCATAAATTTGTAATAGTTGCAGATGTGAAAAATGAATAAAGTTGCAGAAGGAAATAGGAAAGGGAAAAAACAAACAGAGGTAGAGCCAAGGATTGACACAAGGGGATCCTCTGAACTTGGAGAAAAAAGAGGAGGAAGGGGAATTGGACAATAATTTGGAGGGAAGGAATACAAGAGAAAATGATGTTATATAGAGACAGAGAAAGACAGAGTGGCCAATCAGGTCAAATGTTCCAAAAAGAGACAAAGGATCAAAGCCATTAGATGGATCTAGTAGGAGGTCATTGCAACCCTTAAGAGCAGTCATGATTCATCATGAGTGAACAAATCATATCACAGTAGATTTAATGTAAATAGGCAGTAAGGAAATGAAAGCAGTATAGCCTTTTCTCCCCAAAGATATTTGGCTGTGGAAGGAAGGAAGGAAGGAAGGAAGGAAGGAAGGAAGGAAGGAAGGAAGGAAGGAAGGAAGGAAGGAAGGAAAATGCAAGCACAGTAGCTCAAAGTTGAGAGAAATATTTCTGTTTAATTTTCAAATCTTTGAAAATTTGTCTTTGAAAATAAGTCTACCACCTCTAACTTTTTATTGTCTTACTGCTTCTATTTCATGCTCTGGGACTTGGATCCACAGGGTTCTGGATTCAGTCCCAGTCTTTACCTTTTCTATTAAGCACAAGCTGTATGATTTTGACAAATTACTTAATCATACGTGTTTCATGTGCAGATGATCCATTTCTCTTTGTTGACTTTGTGATCCTTCTTCCCAGGTGAGGAGCTGATTAGGTCAGTCGCATCACTCAATGCAGAACACCCCTTTTGCAGAGAGTGGCCACCAAAACATTCTCAGAGGCACTATTCTATGTGTATAGGTTTTTATAAGATTAATAATTATGAGTCGGGAATAGTAATACCACCTTACACTTGTATCATTCTTTAAACATTTACAAAGGCCTTTCACAAGCATTTTCTCATTTAAGTTATGTAACATACTATGTGAAAGCAGGAAGAGATGAGTGAAGTAGCTATAAAAGATCTAGATAATGAGACCAAATAAAAATAGCCAAGTAGCAAAATAAATTTGGATCTCACCTTAAATGTGACGTACAAACTATACTTGTATGTGACATACAATACTAAAGGGAGTCTTTCTTTTCTTGACTAAATATACCAGTGTAGTAAATAGTAGAGCCAAATGGCATGCAAATGTTTTGTTTAAACAACATTAGGATAAGGTTTTAGTAATGGCTCTCCAGGTAATTTGGACTAACTCTTCCACTGAAAACAAATAGAGAAGCTAGAAAAATGCAACATTAACTAAAGACACCAGAAAGCTATCAAGTCAGCCAAGTATTGTGAACACAAGATCCAGAAGAACAAAAGATCTAGAGGGATAACCCATCTTTACTGTCATATTTACCTTAAATGAGTCAGATTGTTTTAGGAAGAGTTGGTTAAGAGGATGAACAGAGATTCTACAGATTTATGGACATAAAGGACAAAATTTGGGATTCAAGGCCCAACAAAGAGAAGAAGCCCTGGGGACATTTCCCTCCAGACTTTACATTGGAACCTTGAAAGTCATACCCCAGGAGTAAGAATAAACTAGAAATAGACTGGCCTTCAAAGACTAAAACCCAGCTTCAAAGTATCTTAATCCCTCATTGACTTAATTAAGTTCATATGGACTTTTTAGTGACTCTACCCACCTAATATATATTCTCTGAAGGAATATAACATGACTTTAGGCCTAAATTATATCTATAATTTTTTCATAAATTACATTTGGTACTCAATCAAGAATAATCAGAAACATGAGGAAACAAGGCAGGTGCCTAAACACAGACAGAAATAACAGATACAACGAATTTATACAACTCAGTAGCAAAAATAGCCAATAATCTAATTTTAAAATGGGCAAAGGATCTCAATAAACCTTTTTCCAAAGAAGACATACAGCAGATACATGAAAAGGGATAGGTGCGCAATATCACTAATTGTCAGAGAAATGCAAATCAAAATCACTATATCATCTTATACCTGTCAGATGGCTTTTATAAAAAAGACAAGAGATAAGTGTTGGCGAGGATATGGAGAAAAAGAGAATACTATACACTGTCAGTGGGAATGTAAAATATAGGCAACATCTGCAATCAAAATGATGAATTTTGATATACTTCTCTCTGCAATTTTTATAAATTAAGGTCTGACGATTAAGCTCACAAACTCATCCTAGAAAAAGTGCTACATACCTCATTGCTGAATATCACTATGGTCACCTTCAATGTACTCCCCTTGGGAAGCTATGCACTGATGCCAGCGCGTTGTCCAACCTTCAAAGCAATTTTGGAACTCTTTTTCTGGAATGGCCATCAGAGCTGTCGTCATATTGATGTCTTGAATGTCATCAAAATGTCTTCCTTTCAATATTTCCTTTATCTTTGGGTAAAGAACGGTCATTGGGGCCCAGATCAGGTGAGCAGGGAGAGTGTTCCAATACAGTTCTTTGTTTTCTGGCTAGAAACTCCCGAATGGACAGTACCATGTGAGCTGGAGAATTGTTGGCAAAAAATTCAGTTTGTTTTCAGGTCATTTTCATCTATCTTTTTCACACAGGCTTTTCAGCACTTCCAAATAGTAAAATTGGTCAACTCTTTGTCCAGTTGGTATGAATTCACAATGACTAATCCCCCGATATCAAGAAAGGTTAGCAACATTGTTGCAACAAGTTTGCGAACTTAATTGTCACACCTCGTAAGTAGGAAAAAAATCAGCAGAGATACAAATGATCTGCATAACAATTTTTACAGTTAATCTAATTGAGACATATAAAACATTATACACAACAAACTCAGAGTATGCACTTTTTTCAAAAATATATGAACATTTCACAAAATGGAACGTATGTTAGTCATGAGGTAAACTCAATAAAATTCAAAGAACATAAATTATTCAGAATATGTTCTCTGCCCACAGAGGAATTTAGCTGAAAATGCTTAACAACAACAACAACAATAATAATAATAACTAGAAATTCTTCAAATGTTTGGAAATTAACCAATAGCTATCTTTAAAAAAAACTATGTACATTTTAAAAATACAGTGAAGTAAATAATAATGAAAATACTATATATTGAAATTTGTAGAACAGTGCTAAAACTATGCCTAGTGGGAAATGTATATTTTCTAATATAGCCATAATTGCCTATATTAGAAAATAAAAATGGGCTACAAAGCAATTATTTAAGTATCCATCGCAAATCTTCACAAAAAGAACAACAAAGTGAGCCCAAAGAAAGTAAAAAAAAAAAAGTATAATAAAGAAAAATATACAAATAATCATATAAGAAGATCAAAAGCTATAGTTGGTTCTTTAAAAAGATCGATAAAATTAATGAAAAAAAGAGACAGATAATCAATATCAGTAATGAAAAGGGAGATGACATGGATTCTACCAACATTCAAAATACATTAAGAGAATATTTGGAAAAATTTTGAGCTAAAATACGGCTTACCAAAAACTGACAAAGAGGAAATAGAAAATATGATCAGTCCTGTAACTGCTAAAGAAAATGAATTTCTAAAGTCCCCAGAAAGTAAAGTCCAGAAACCAGAATGTTTCATCAGTAAATTCTACCTGGGATATAGGAAAGTAATAATGCCAATCATTCACAAATTCTTCTAGATAACGGAAAAAGAGAAAATTCTTAACAAACTTGTTTTATGAGACTAGCATAATCTTCACACCAAAACCTGATAAGGATAGTACAAGAAAGGAAGATTGCAGATAATCCAGTCTTTCCAAAGTGATTTGTAGATTCGGTGCAATTCCAATAAAAATCTAAGCTAGTATTTTTACATTGACAAGACGATTCTAAAATTTATATGGAAATCAGATAACCTAGAATAGTCACGATAATATTGAAAAAGAACAAATTTGGAAGACCTATACTCTATACTATATAGTTACACTATATAGAAATTATATAGACAATGTGGTTATGGCACAAGGACAGAGAAATAGACAAATAGAACAGAATAGACACCCAAACATATGTGGTCACATGATTTACAGTTGAGGCACCACTGTCTTTCAATGGGGGAAATGCTGTCCTTCCAGTAAATAATGCAGGACCTTTTTCTTAACCACATGGAAAAGAACTACACCTTGAATCTTTCTGTATACCATACATAAAAATTAATTTAGTGTGAATCATAAATGTGAAAGGTTAAAAGAAGTAAAACTTCTAGGGAAATAGTCTAAATTTTCATGACCTCAAGATAGGTAAACATTTTTTAAATAGAACATAAAATAATTAAGCAAAAGATATTGATAAATTGGACTTCATTAAAATTAAGAACCTCTACACATAAAATGCACTATCCAGAGAGTGAAAAGACAAATCACAGTCTGGGAGAAATACTTGTAATACTTAAATCCAGCAAAGAATTTTGATCTGGAATATATAAAGAGCTCCTGTGAATGAATGAATGAGTGAATGAATGAATGAATGAATAACACACACACACACACACACACACACACACACACACTCACATACAAATAGAAGCAAGAAACTCCTGAAGTGTGCTGTAATTAATCTAATTACTGATCCATTAGGATCAAATAAATGGCTACTTAAGGCATACTGAGAACATAATCTACTCTTGGCCTGGGTTTGAGGCTCTCTACAGTCTAGCCTCCCCTGTCTCTCTGGCTGTGCCTCACACTGCACACTCAGGACACCTCTCTGCTTCAACCATTAAAATGCCTGCACCATGTCTACCCCTGCATTTTGATGCTTACCAGAGAATTACATTCAGTACTGTCTAGTCACAATAAACAACTAATATGCATTTATTGAATAAATGCATGTGTGAAAGAATAAGTTAACAAATGCCTCTCTTCCTGTTCTCAGCCTTTTGAAATCTTATCTATCCTTTGAGGTCCACCCATATTTCACTCTTTCTGTGAAGCCTTTCCTAACCAAAACAGCAACAGTAATCCTTCCCTGAGTTCTTCTAGCTCTTAACAGAACTGTTCTTTCGATTCTTAACACATTCTATGATGCATTATTTTTATTCATATTTGCAGATACTACTGTCCTGTCAAAAGAATAAATTCCAGAAGAGCAAGGAATATGCCTGACACCTGTTTGTATTCTTATGAAATATCTGTCCAATTGCTTTGTAAACAGTGGTGCTCGATATTTTTCAGGGAATGATGTAGTATGATGGTGACAAATGCAATCTCTAAAGTCAGACAGACCTGAAGTCTGGCCCTGGTTCTGTCACTTCACAGCTGTGTGACTCTGGGCAATTATCTGACTCCTATAGGTATCAATTTACTCGTCTGTGAAAGGCAGATAATAATACATCCTTAAAAGGATGAAATGAGATAATATGCAGAGTACTTAACACAAATAGAAAATGTGATAAGTGCTAGCTAAGAGTAGTAGTAGTCACTACTGATTATGTTTGACTCTGGATAGTGAAAGCATTTAAACAGAAACTAAAGAAGAAACAAACATGAACTCAGAACAACAGAAACAAAACTCAGAATAATAGAACAGCTAGAGAAAATTTCAAGCACATAAAGATGTCCAACTTGTCTTTCTTCTACTGCAGACTAATAATGTACATGTGACCAAAGGTCTTTCAGAGATCTGTTTCCTAACCCTGCATGAATTTTCTCATTTCATCTCAGACGTCAGCTATCTCACCTTTTCCTAATATACAGGGTCTCAAACAAATGACACAGTACTATTTCAGACACGGTATTATCCACCAAAAGAACCCAGTGGTTTCTTTTGTGATCCTAGGGAAGATTAGAGGTGTTCTCTTACAAAAGACATAACTTGAACCTCAGGGTCCCTAATATTCTTAGAAGCCTCCCAATTTCTTCTGTTCTCTCATTTGCACATGAGGAAAAAAGCTACTAACCAACATTAATTTACCAACTTAAATTTGCTTATACTTCAAATTGTCAGGAGACTAACGAAGGCAGGTTCATGTAGACAGTGTCATGGGATTTCTCAAGAATAACTAATACCCTCATAGTGAACTGTACGCCTCCTTGCCACCTATTGCCATCATCAGTAAGAATAATGATAACAGGAGCTATCATGATCATATTTGTGGCGTGCATGGTGACCAGAGAGGAAGAGAAGGCAAGGTTTAGGCCTCCGCTTGTCTTGTGTGGTTCTGTACTGAACTTGGCTGGGCTCCATACAGTCTTCTATTTGTGCCTGAAGCCGTGGGTAAGGTTCATGCTTCTAAAAGCTCTCTTTCATATTCCTGTAATCCAGTGCTTCTCACACAGGGCTCTTTTGGGGCTCAAATGTTTCATAAGTTGTAGAGAGGGAACATTCAACTATAGTATTGAATCATGATTGTTTTACCCTGTTTGCAGAGGGGGAAAAAGTTAGTGGATAGCATTTCTCAAGTCAAATTGTTCTCCAGTAATTTTTTATTAATACAAATCTTGGACTCCAGACACCAATGTTCTGCTAATGGTTTCCTGTAGATGACAGAAGAAAATGAAATTGGAAATCCACATCAATAAGAAAACTCAAAACCAACCATTTGTTCTTGGTTTAGCAGTTGGTTGGGTGTTTTCTTTTGTTTTAAGACATGTGAGCTGTTGATTGTGAGTTTCTATGGTATATAAATAATGTAAGATGGATTTCTTTTTGCTAGTACAAATATATGAAAATAGTGTATAGATTAAATAAAAAATATATTGATTTGTATTTTTAAAAATATTTTACCAAAAACATGGTATTCTGCAAATAAGACCACGTGTTCTGGATCTCTGCCTCCTGAACAAGGCTGAGATCCCACCTTAGAACAACACTGTATTCCTCTAAAGAACATGGATAGAAAAGATTTGTAGATGAAGGCTAAGCCTACCATACGTGTACCCTATATGTAAAGTAAGTATGCAGTTATTTATGAACCGTTGCTCAAATTGGTATGAATGTCTGAGGATTCAAATGACTGTTTGAATACCACATAGGCAGACCTAAGATCTTAGTGCTGTGCTAATAGAATTTTTGATTGAGAAGTCCCATGAAGGTATTTGGAAAAACTATCTGAAACTTAAATCTCACAATAAATGGTCTTTTATTCTCTCTGTGAACACCTCCAGTAGGACCTTACGGTAAAATAATAACAGCTATGTCCGAGGCTGTGTTGTTTACACGTCAATCTGTGAAGGAAATGAATCAACCCAGTACATTATTTTACTAGCAAGATGCTTTACAACAGGAATTTATACTATATTTATGTGGGTGCAAATGTGAAACTATATTCCTATATATACAAATTCTTTGAATCTTAGATAGTGGAACATGTCATGTTTTAAATCATAATCCACAACTGCATATTACTCAATTTGGAAAGTCCCACCCATGGCCTGAGAGGGAAGGGAAATTCTCTTTATATATACAGCCTTCATTCACACAAGGCATTTTATTTATATACCAATTTAATAAAATCCCCTAGTGTGCAAATGTTCTCCATATGTGGAGACGGGACTAGAAGACATAAAGCCAGTTCTTTGTGTTTTTCAGTTTTAAAAATTATGTACATGTAATGCTTTGCCTGTTGTTTTTTAATTGTTGAATGTGGTATTTTGCCACTTTTCATTTTTTTCTTAATCAAGGTAAAAGATCACAATATAAAATTCAGTTTTCATAATCCTATTTTACTTTATATCTACTCTTATGGAGCTTAAATTTCTCATGCAGAATTCTGGTGTTTTCCCAACAGAGAGTAAAGCCAGACAGAAAATTGACCCAGAGTCTGGAAGCTAGAGGAGAAAGTCATTTGAGACCAGAGTAGAGAGAAAAATCAGGAGTAGATAAGCTGGTTCAGGAGTAGATAATTGATTAGGCAGTTAACATGGAAGGAGTTAGGAAGATACTAGACAGGAATTATAGCAGAGAAACCGAGTATAGTGAAGGGGCGTTTGTAACAAATGGATGTGAGAGCAAATCCTGGGTCTGCCATCTACTGGCCATATAACCTTAGAAGACATATTCATCTCCCTGAACTTACATTTCCTCATTTGGGAAAACGGGGAAATTCCCATGTTCCAGAGCTGTATTGAAAGAACCTATGTAAGGGCTGTTGCACTCCACAAACACTAAATGTTTCTGTCTTTCCCTTTCAGCTCTTGCTTGATTCTATTTTCCTGAACTAGAGACAGCCATGATAATGATGCTATCAATGTTTGAAGTCTACACATCCTAAAATGGTCCTGCCTTTCTTAGCCTTTTGACTATAGAGAATTTCAAACATCTACAGAAAAAGTAACACATAATGAACCTCCATGTACCCGTCAGCCAGCTTCAACAATTATGTCATAGCCCATCTTTTTCTTCTATCTCCACTCACTACCCTCTGTATTATTTTGAAGCAAATCCATACATCATATCATTTTATCTATAAATGTTTCTGTATGTGTCTCTAAACTATAAGGATTCTCTTTAAGAAATAAAATCATAATGTCATAATACATCTAAAATATTTAACAGCTATTCCTTAATATCATTAAATATTCAGTGTGCTTAAGTTTCCAATGTCTAATTTTTTTACAGTTTACTTGAATTAGAATATAAATTATATCCACAAATTATGAAGGCTGTTTTTTGAATCTCTTAACCTATTAGCTAATGTGCTCTTCGGTTCTCGGCGTATATGTAAGTTAGAGGATTCATCAGATTCAGGTTGATTTTGTTGTTGTTGTGGTTGCTACTAGTATTACCTATGTCAGGTAAGTTACATCAACCACATGAATACACCAAGTTGTATTACCATTGATGATGTAATTTTTCCAAACTGATGAACAACTCTTGCAAAAGGACTGAACAAACCAGTATACAATCTTCCCTCAATATAAACAGTAAATTGTTACTTCCTGGAAAAAATTGGTATATGTTAAAAGTGTGTGGAAATATTTTGTATTTATGTGTAATATAGAGTTAGGCATTAGGTTCAGATAATTATGAACTATTTTTCATCTGCATGATTCTCTGGCAAATCATGTGATACATGGGAAAATTCTTTGCTGAATAAGATTATCTGTCACATTGCATAAATTTAGCATCAGGCTCCTGTCCACTAAAAGCCAGTGGCACCCCAACAAATCTTTATGACTGGTATTAGTGTCTCCTCATATTTACAAAATGCCCCCTGTGGTTCACTTCATCCCCCTGTTGAAAACCACTGAGTTCAAGCAACAGGAAAAGAGGAAATTGGTTTTAGTTGCATATATGCTATAATTTTGGGAAAGGAAATAAGGAAAATATCCTGTATGGGGAATGACTATTGAAACATTAACAAACTTAAAGCTTTCCAAAGTTTTTCTCAGTTGACATGAATGTGTTCCTCTAAACTATGTTGGAAAATGTGAGTAAGCTCTATGATAAAACAAATGTGATCATAGTGACTTCATGCTAATATATGTAGTTCAAGTATAGAAATTTTAACAGCTAGCAAACCATCTGGACAGATGGTAGAGTTAGGGAAACTGGAGTAGTGGCAAGAAATAATAAATCCATTTGTAATTATTTTCTGTGCATAAGTAAAATTTATAAATCTCTTTATGCTATGTTTACACAATTGGCCCATAATGCTTATAAGAAATTACGCTTCATCTCTGAGATGGAGAAAATATAGTCAAATGTTTATCCTCCGCTAGTTGACTTGCTTCATTGCGTGATATAGCTCTTGTATTTTTCTTTTGATTTATTAAAACAGTTACTTTGTTCATTGTCCTTTGTATTAAATATTGTTTATTAGTCTAAGTGAAAGCCATTTTTCTAATCTAAATTGGAAATGTTTTATCATTATTCCTTGAAGCAGGAATTTTTATTTCTACTACCTTTCTGTTTTCTGCTATATATGGTAGATGCTCATTTGAGTATTTTTTGAATTAACTTATCCAATAATCATTATCATTAATATATCATATCATGGTATACAATCATGTACTTTTGTAAATGTTAATGTTATTCTTATACCCTCATTATCATGAAACATTAAGTGTGGATCTCTCTATTCAAAGTGGAATCTGAATTAAGTGATTTAATCATACTGCCAGCATAACTAGGAGAATTTAGTTCTCCTGGTTTTGCTCTCACTATTTCTACCAGTATGGTTCTTGTTTTATTTATGTATATGTTTATTTATTTATTGTTTTGCCTTAAAAGTATATACATTTTCTCTTCCTGTTGTCTGGCTGTTACCATGTATTTAAAGAGTGTTTGTCAAACAATACCAAAAAATGGTTTAAAATAAACATTTAAAAACAGTGATTAACTCCCCAACATTTATTACATACTAGCCTTGACCCTCAGAAATCCAAAATGCCAGTAGGATATCAAACATTTTGGTGCCAAAGTTCGTATGGTGGGAGATATAGCTCTCCTAAAATCAGATAACCTTATTTAATGTCTGCAAACTGCAAAGCAAGTACAGAAGCAACATAGCAATTGTTGAGAGGCTGGAACTTTGTAACTATGGTGACATTTTCTCCTAGTGTTCTAACAGGCAGTGGTGGCCAGATATCAAAGTTGTAGTCACAAAGATAGCCATGCTAGGTTACCACCCTGCCTCCTGAGCTGCTCCCAGTGAATGCGTCACACCTTCACCTTGAGTTGTCTAATAGCCTTAGCCAATATCAGTATTGGCTATGTCGAGACTTACATATTCCCATTAGAATCCTGGTCCTGGCACCAGCGTGGTAAAGAAATCATTAAATCTGGCAGGTGCTCTGAGGTAGTTAGATTAACGGGTGAGGTCACTTGAAAAAGAAAGTCTGGCTTGAACCTCAGTTATATTCATTGCCTAATGTCATGATCCATTTTCCCAGGAAAGAAAAGAGACTTCTCTTCTAGCCAAGATGAAAGATATACGAACCATTCAGGAAACGTCAGGGGCCCTGCAGAGTGAAGTCTGTGAGCAGAAAGCTAAAATGAAGAAACAGGCACAGTAAGAATGGCACAAATGAGAGGACAGACGTGTCTGAGTTTTAGAGGGCAATGGTGGAGTACTTGACCTCTTGTTTCAAAACACCTAATGAAGTAGTTAGAACTAGAATTGATTCCACACATTTTCTAAAATTGACTGTAACATGCAACTATTTCCCCAACCACTGTTTTATAAGTTTCAGTTCTTGAGTAATATAAAAATGCATTTAGGCAGATCATCATATCAGATCTGGTTGAGAGTCCAAGGCTCATATCTAACATGTTCAGGCAATTGGCAGACAATTTCTTTAGAACCACTTTACTGACCTGAGGACAAAGAATTGCTAGAGAATTTTGGTTTTGGAAACGTCTGTGAAGGTGTCAAATAAAAGCTGCAACTGCAGTCTTGAATATATACAATTTAAAGCTAATGTTACTTACATGTTCTGTGTTTACTGTTCCGTTCAAGTCCATTTGAAAAAAGACATTTATTTTTAGAGGTCATCTGAGAAATGATTGTTGCCGGTATCACCAATGTAGCATCTCCCAAAATAACATTGAAATGCTGAAATTGAACTTGCATAACTGCTTCTGGTTTAGTGCTAATCAATTACAGAGGGAGCTAAATACCAAGGAGGGACTTGGAAAATTCCATGTGCTAAAGAGACACTAACTAAGCACTAGGCTAAATCTCTCATCTTCCAAAAGGACTCTAGGTATGTGAGTGCAGGGTTTTCAGAAAATGGGCTGCATCATGAACATATCTTCCTGAAATATCTCAGGTCCTCTGAAGATGTGTGCAGCCATTAGACGTTTCTTATTCATATACAAAAATAAGAACACCCCTGGCCCTATGCCAGATTACTGTAATTGCAACATTTGCAAAGCTTGTTGGGAATCTTTTGTGGAATTAAATTTATTTGGAAATGCTATTGTTTTACTGAAGGAAGAAAAAAAATTCAGAACTTATAAAATGAACATGTTGAAAAGATATAACCAGTTTGTCTATAATGAAACCCAGATGTAAGAAACTTTGAAAGAGAAAAGTACTTTTTCTGCTTATTCTAGCCAGTGTCAGGGAGATATCATGTCATTTGACCCTGTCTCAGGTTGGACAGAGATGAAATATTTGTAATTTGACCATCGATCTCTATAGTCTTCTTCCTAATATCACCACAGTCATACTCTAGTGTATCTTCATGGGTTAGACCTTTTCTGACAAAGATGAGAGCTTGAAGTGTCAGCAGAAGGCAAGTGCTCAAGCTTAATAAGTACCGGGCTATTAATAATGCAATGTTTAAAGCCAATGCCATTTAATTATAAAAAATAATTTGCCAGAGATGTCTGTGCCTCCTGAGAGGTACATTTAGAGAAGTTTGGTTGTGAGTACAAAACTCTCCAGGTACAATATTTCTCATGAAGGAACTTATACATTGTAGAACAAAATGATTGTGAATATCTCTTGGTAAACAGAGAGACTGAGACTGATGTTAGCAAGATAGCAGATTAGGAAGCTCCAGGCCCTGTTCCCTTATGGAAACATTTGGAGAAAAAAGAAAAAACAAAACAAAACAAAAAACAGAATACTGGCTAAAATAACTTTATAGGAACTCTGGAAAACAAAATAGAGACAATGCATGGAGATAAAATACTTAGCTCCTGAGTTACAGTGAGATATATGACCCCCAGAAAGGGGGTGCTTGAGCTGGTGATTTATCCAGTTTTTCAGAGAGCTAAAAGGTTTTGAATCCCAGAACTTTGTTCACAATTCAAACATTACACACACACACACACACACACACACACACACACACAGATGGCTTTTAGTTTACTGAGAAGAGTCTCAACGTGACTCTTAACATGAAGTTGTCATAAGCCTTTTCATAATCTATGCCATGAAAATATTCTTTTATTTGTAAAATAATTGTACTGTAGTTTAGGGACTTTGTTTAAATGGCTGTGCATAAATATATGGTGATGGAAGGAGAACTGACTCTGGGTGGTGAACACACAATGGGATTTATAGATGATGTAGTACAGAATTGTACACCTGAAATCTATGTAATTTCACTAACAATTGTCACCCCAATAAATTTTAAAAAAATCCTTAAATGGCTGTGTACTAGTTAATAAATGCTTTTACATTTATAAGAAAAAAAAGGAAAACCTTTGTTCAGAGTAAGATTTACTTATAAAAATTGTACCTGGAAATTAAGCCTTTCTTCTCCCTCTTTTCTGCTAATCCCTTCGACATTCACACACACACACACATACACACACACACACACACATAGGTGCACACGTGTACTCTATTTATAGTTATTAATTGCAGAGTATGTGAAAATAGACTTTAGCTCTAGAATTGTTATAAAAAGAGGAAAATTATTTCAAGCATGAGTTAAATTAAGGAAAAAAGTATAGTAAACAGTGATATATTAAACAGGAATTATAATAGTTTTATGTTAATAGAAAAGGGAAATATGATCTAATGAGTGCTGAAGGTGGGATATAAAGGGTTTATACAGTCTCAATTTTGTGTTTAAAAATACATTGAAAAGCTTGGAAGAAAATGGTAAAATTTGGGGTTGATTTTTATTGTCTTCTTTCTATTTTTACACTTTTTCAAAACCATCTACAGTAGGAATTTATTGATTTTTAAAAGGAAAAAAAAAGCATGTTTTGATTTGATACTAAAGTATTCTATTTAGATTATTAAAACTAGAAATATAAAATGTTCTTGTGCTTATGTTAGATGCATAATACCTTTGAAAAGCAGAACTCTGGGTAACAATATTTCATGCCTCTTTGTTCATAGTGTATTCATTGTGACGTTCTTATTTTGTTCATTATACTAATTTCTGTACACAGAAGAGAAGGTGCACATGCCAATCTCCCAAGAACACTATCACCTTCAGTACATTTTTTTTCAAGTATGACAGATTCAGATACCACAGTCCTGCCATCATCACGATCGTTATCCACTGACGTGCCTCTCAGTTACTCTCTATCCAGCCCTCTGTTTAGTGGAGTAAATATACCAACAATTGCAGCAAAGGCTCCTAAATCAACCATAGTGAGCTATTCCCCATCAGAAAGCAGCTCAGGTAAGCAAAACATGTACCGAATTTTATAGACTGTTTTTAAAGCATATAGTTCAATAGATTCTTTATGTGTCTAAAAGCCAGAATGATATTTTATTATTTGTTTCCAATAATACTAATTTCTTGATGTCATATGCAGAGTAACTTGACAGTGTTTACTGCTGGTCCTAGCACTGGAGTCATATTCCAGTCACATAAATGCATGTGGCCAAATATATCATCCTCCTGATTAAAATATCTTGAGTTATCATAATGGTTCATGGGTTGACTGCTTAGATGTTCTAGAATTGCTAGATAATTAAAAAAATCTAATACCCTGTTTCCCCGAAAATAAGACCTAGCCGGACAATCAGCTCTAATGCATCTTTTGAAGCAAAAATTAATATAAGATCCGGTATTAGATTAGATTAGATTAGATTAGATTAGATTAGATTAGACCTGGTCTTATAGTAAAATAAGACCGAGTCTGATATTAATTTTTGCTCCAAAAGACGCATTAGAGCTGATTGTCCAGCTAGGTCTTATTTTCAGGAAAACATGGTATATAGCAGTAACTTCTCTTCTTCTGAATGCTACCAGAAAGATTAAGCAATGTCTTGTGTACTTTGTGACTTTAGGAGATTTAGGGCTTAGGTAAAGAAAAGACAGAACAATGAAAGAAAGAAGAAAAATAAAGTAGGTGAAATGGTGGAGAGACCAGGGAGACACAATCAAGAATGCGAAGGAGAGGAAAATAGCAACAGTACTATGACAGGATGAGATCAAGTTGCCAACAATGCCCTCAGCAGTATCCACACGATAGGGTACTTGAGGGTATGGTGTAGTTTACTAAAAAAGACCACTGTCCGTGGAAATAGAGGACCTAGGTTCAAACTAACTTTCTGCTCCCTACAGTGTGATACATTAGGTAAGGGATTTAGCACATCTGAGTCCCATTTTTCACAACTGCAAAATGGGGATGATAATATCTACTTCCTAAGGATAAAATGACATGTTTATGAAAATCACCTAGCTCATGGTAAGTACTCAATAAAAATATGTTGTGAATCTGAATGTATCTGTAAGCACCTTCTCAAAGAATAGGCTAGATTTGGGATCTGTATTTCATTTACCAGTTAACTAACAAGTTTCAAAATTGGGCACAAAACATACTCTTGACCTGATGCCTCCATTTTCCTCTACCATGCTGTGGACATTTACAGCCTGGCTGTTGCTAACCTGTATTTGATTTTGTTTCTGGCATTTTTCTAAGCCTCTGACATATTGTTATATAGGATTCTAACCTACTGCTGTTACTGTCGTATTCCCCATACTTCATTGTTTGCATGCCTGAGACACACTTCTCAAAGAAACCTCCTAACTTCACACTGACCTTTAGCAATGACCAAATCCATATGCTTAAAAGTGAAAATACAAATTTTTACATCTAGAGAGGGGATATTTTCCATCCTTTGGCACTGTATGATCATGGCCTATGTTCTATATTTGGGTTAAACTGTGAAAGCTCCTAGTATTGTGGGAGAAAAAACAAAATAAGACTGGTTTCCCCTTGCAAGATGAGAGTTGTGCTAGGATGTAGACTTTTGGAGTTACTGTAGATTCTGCTTCTGTAGATGGATGTCTGAGTTTGCTGTGACTTGCTGCATTTGGTTCATTTCCATCTGTTCCTCTTTTTTTTTTTTTAAGATTTTATTGGGGAAGGGGAACAGGACTTTATTGGGGAACAGTGTGTACTTCCAGGGCTTTTTTCCAAGTCAAGTTGTTGTCCTTTCAGTCTTAGCTGTGGAGGGCGCAGCTCAGCTCCAGGTCCAGTTGCCATTGCTAGTTGCAGGGGGCACAGCCCACCTTCCCTTGTGGGACTCGAGGAATTGAACTGGCAACCTTGTGGTTGAGAACCCACTGGTCCATGTGGGAATCGAACCGGCAGCCTTCGGAGTTAGGAGCATGGAGCTCTAACCACCTGAGCCACTGGGCCGGCCCTCCATCTGTTCCTCTTGGTGAAATAATGACTGGGACTAAGATTAATGTCTTCTTTCCTTTTAGAATACAAAAGTTTTCTTCCTTCAGGATGAGCTGTTAAAAGAGCTGCTGTATATACAGCCCAAAGTAATTTAAGGATTAAAGTAAATACTCACTTGACTGGAAATAAACTAATTCAATTCCAAACATTTCTTCTAAACAAAATAGATTGTGTTAATCCTTTGGTGATTTTGGACCAATAGTCACACTAACCAAAGCCGCCGTCATACAGTAATAGCTATCATTCATGGAGTACCTGCTAAATAATAGACACTGCTAGACACTTACCTACATTCCCTTGAGTTCTTACATCACCTTATCAAGGTGGTATTATCCTTATTTTATTTTCAGGAAAACTAAGAATTGGAAAGTTTAAATCACTTAGCTTAGTAAGTGACAGAGCTAGGATACAGTTGCAGGTCTGTCTAAATCCTTAAAGACATACTGCTCTATCCACTTCATCATGACGTCTCTCTGTAGTGTTATTCTCTCTTTACATTATTGGATTTACCCAGCATGGTTCTTTCTATGCAAACTCATGGAACCTATCTTGTGTTTGAATCTTAGTAATGAGAATTTTAAAGGAGCAGATTTCCAAGAGGATACTAGAATCTGATTAACCATTACTTTATTTTTCCAATAAAGTATTTTAGTTGATGAGAGGAAATTTAAGTCTTTACCTGGCAAAAGTATTAACCATTGGTATGAAAGGACTCATTTAAAGCTTTAATTTATGGTTAGCGATATGGAGAGAATAGCTAATATGAAATAGAATAAACTTATATTTATATATAACATATCCAAATTTGAGAGACTCAAATGTTTTAACTACTCAAAAAGTTATGATGCTTCTATTACAACTAAATAATCAGTTAAATAGTTATTATGCTGACTATATAATTAATAGTTTCAGATAACTGAAATAATCTCTAAGAATTGAGTATCTCTAAAAATAATCATTTCTGGTTATTTTATAGACTTTGGTTTAAAGCTTTTAATGATCTTCATTTAGTGTGGCAGTGATCACACAATGTATAAAGAATATAATTTTGTAGAAGCAAAGAATAACGATAGTGGCTTTGGGTTCTTTTAATGTCCTTTTTTTCACTTCTCTCTCTATTTTTTCCCTCTTTGATTTCTCTGAAAGGAGTCAACAGCATTATAATTCCAAAGAAAGAGACTCTGTTGTTTCATGCTTCTGGGCCAGCTGTGACTGGGGAAGGAGAGGATTATTTCCTATCTTTGTTTGGCAATTCAAAGAAATTTACTACAGACTCATCTCATGCTAAGAAAACTTGGAAGCACTTTTCTATGATTCTTGAAGAAGTGAGCCAGTCTAGGTCAAGGTACATATTCATTTGAATTATTTAATATCTTCCATTGAGGTAAGAGCAATTAAACAATAGGAAACCAAGTTCTAATCTATTGTAATATCCATGAGTTCATCTAAAACCCTAAGTAATTATTGAAATATTATATGAACTGTTTCATGTTCTGAGCAATTAAAAGGAATCAATATAACTTTCTAAGGAACCAAACAAGGAATTTTAATTCTTCAAGATGCCAGAGAAAAAGAGCACTACATAATCCCTACAAATAAATCAACTCAATTATTCAAGGATCTTTTTTATTATTGGCAAATCATTCAGATGGATTCAGTATCTTTTTTTCTTCTACTAGGATCTCGAGTTAAAGATAGAAGGAGAAAGGTAGTCTTTTAACTCACTGGTTCATTTTTATGTTGTTAGTATCTATGGTAAAAGAATTAATCTGGAAAAAAGTTGATATTAGAACTAAAATAAAAGCTGACTCATCTATACAGTTACTTAATCTTGCTTTTCTTTTTGCATGAATAACACATTTGAATTGTAAATTGCATATTGATAACAGGTGTCAGAGGGTTACAAGAAGTTGTTAACCAGAGTAGAGGGTCAAAAATAAGGGAAACTTTTTCCCCCTTAGGTCAGATTTCCTAAAATCAACCACTATTACCATTTAACTGTAATGAATGCCTAAGTGTTCTATCAGCCATCTGAAAACACTTAAATTATTCATTTATGTTAAAAATTGTGTCATTTGGGGCAAAATTTTTTTAAAAGACTTATATGCGTGTTTTTTTACATTTTTAATATATATATATTTTATTTTTCAATTATAGTTGACATACAATATTATATGAGTTTCCAGTGTACAACATAGTGATTAGACATTTATATAACTTACAAAATAATCACCCCAATAAATCTAGTACCCATCTGACATTATAAAAGTTATTACAATATTATTGACTATTTGACTATATTCCTTATGCTATATTTTACATCCCCACGACTATTTTGTAACTACCAATATGTGCTTCTTAATCCATTCCCCCCTTCAACCCATGCCCCAGCCTCTCCCATTTGACAATCATCAAAATGTTCTCTGATTCTATGAGTTTGCTTGTTCATTTATATTGTTTTTTTAGGTTCCACATATAAGTGAAATCATATGGTATATGTTTTTATCTGATTTATTTCAATCAGACATTAATACTTCCACAGCCACACATACGAATATTCACACAAACTGTGAATAAAGACTATAAACAGACTCACCTCAGTTTCAGGTCACGTTTTGCCACCAAAGGATTCAGGTCAGATTTTGCTTCAAATGTGTTTTTTAAAGTTTTTGGTTTTTCAGACCTTTTTGGATTTTGAAATTGTGAATATGAAATTATATATATATTCTTTAAAAAGTGCCTGGCAAATAATAAGCATTGGTTATTATTATTGGTAGGGGTATATTTTATTTTTAAAATGATGTCCGTAACCCACCAAAAGGATTTCATGAGGTACTAATAGATTTTGACCCACACTCTGCAAAATGCTTATATATAAATGTTTACCCTGGTCCCTGGGTACATACTAAGCTTTTAACGTGTGTTAGTAGGAAAAATAATACCATCTTATTTTTATGTAATGTGTTGTTTGCAAATTCTTTCAAGCATATAGTTGCTAGTCATATTCACAGTAACTTTATCAGAAATAAACTCTCTGGTTTAACTTAGCTCTTGATCTATTTGAGAGTTTCATGTCTCAGTAATTTTATGATGAACAGTAGAATTTAAATAATAATCATACCTTCCTATGGCATTTATACCTTGATACCTAAAGCACTTTTTAAGTTTCCTTTAATTATGTTATGGGAAGGAGATGATTTTATTGCACAGATAAACACACAGAACTAAGAGATCAAGGCATTTGTCTTAGATTACAAAATACACTCTTTCTACATAGAATTTGTCCAATAGAATAGATAGCTTAGGAACAACTTCCAAAACATATATGTTATTCAGTTGTTAAAATAAACTAAAGACATGCTTATCTGAAGGCACCTTATAATCTTTGTGTTTTTCTAGTGCTCTTGGAGACATTAAAATAGCTGAAGTGAACACCAAGGGTTTATTCGTGAAGCTCATTAACTCTTCCATTGACAAAGAACTGGAGATTGGAAATCATATACTCCGGCAAAATGTGAATGGACAAACAGTCTCTTTGTACCGATTCCTTTCAAATATCACAATGCAGGCCAATTCCACAGTAACAGTGAGTATAAGATATAAATACTATGAACTAGAATTGCACAGAAAAATGTCATTTTCCTGGTCAGACTATGGCTCAGCACCAGTGGTTTCTTCATCATTCAATCGCTATGTAAACTGTGACGTTTTGTTGGTGGTGGCTAATTGTACCACATTGTCCATCTCTGTATGTAAAGTTATACCCATAATTAAATTTCCTTAGCTTTCTTCAATTTGTTGTACAGTATCCTTTGTTTTTATGATTTATCTTTTAAAATTAAATACCTAAGTTCCTAAAATTAAGCAAACATAATCCTTAGAAGAAAAGCAGAGATTGTTTACCTAGAGAAGAGATAATTAGTTGATACTGGAGGGTTTTTCCTCTTCCTTGTACTTTCCTTTAAACCACGTACCATAGTAGTTAGTGTTATACAGCTTGACATTATATATTATATAGTCATTATATTTTAACACCTCATATATTCAGGAAGATAACGTTGCAATAACCCTTTGACATTTACAAAACCATATTGAATTCCAATGACATTTGTCATTATCAAACTATTTTCTAACAGGTCTGGGCAGCAGCATCTGAAGCAAAGCATCAGCCACCATCAGATTTTCTTTGGAAGGAAGAAAACAAGTTTAGCACAAGCCCGAATTGTACGACAATCCTGTGCAAACCTAATGGTGAGGTCAGTATCTGGTACTTAATAATAGTTTTTAAATGGACAGTCTCCTTTCGTTCCTCTTCTCCCCTTGGCTCACTTAATTATTTTTCCATCCCTAAAAGCTTGGATAGAACCATCACTAACTGTCCCAAAACGTCAACAAATCAACAGCACCCTCCTCCCAGTGCCAAAATACCAAACACTGCTTACATTTAATTGGGCAAAAATAATTTTGTTATCTCATATTTCTAAGAAACCATTTCAAACTTCAGAGTCAAAGATGGATTTTATTTATGGTAGTTAGCCTGTAGAGCAGGGTAAGAAAGGAAGGAACCATGTACAAGCCTTTTCTATTCATTTACCTATTTCTCAAAAGTTTATTGAGATTCTTCTCTATTCTAAGGCCTGTAATAGTGTCAGGAATGTAACATAGAGTATGACAGGATATCTGCCCTCAAAATACTAACATTCTAACAGAAGAACCAACACTTTATGAATACACTTTATTCACTATAAAATTGTGTTAGTAATAAATTAGTGAGTCATTCGCAATATTTGACAATTTTATATTTTCACTCTTTTACTTGGTATAATATTAGCATAAATATATACCCAAAGATGCACCAGGAAAGTTTAAAGGGATCTCTTTTTACAACAAAAAAGGTACTATTCTTACAAAACCATTCTTTGGATTTTTCTTAAATCTCTGCCCTTTTTCTCACTCCCAATCTAACTTACTATGCCATATAACTACTAATCTACACAATATATTGATTGAATTCTATTTCAGAGTTTCTTTCTTGCTACGTTATACCTTCTACTTACTTAGATTGACTACTGCTTTACAGTACATTTGCTAATTTATTGAGCCATTTAATGTCATTCTATGAGAACAAGCAGTTGTCATTAGATGGAGAGAACGCTCATTAGATGTAATTTTGCAGCCTTCACTCACTTACCTTTCAATATTTTTGTGGGCTCAAACTGAATTTTTTAGTACTTCCAATGGTTTTTACTGATAATAAGGCTATACATCTAAGTATTTACTAAGCCATTTAAGAAATTATTAGCAAAACATAGGTTAGGATTATGACATTCTTGTTTCAGACCTTTGATTATGTTTATCCACCCATTTATCCACTCTGCAAACAAGTTTGGGGTTTCTACTTGGTATACACACTGTTCCAGGCACTGGAATGTTGAATTAGACAGACCGGGTCCCTGAGCTCCTAGAAGGCACATTTTGGTCAATTGTCATTCCCTGAAACTGAATTAAACTTTGAAATTAGACTCCCCTTTTACTGAGTGGTTTGAACGACTTTGCACATATTTGTATCAAATGAGACCATTTCTGCAAGACGATGTAAATACAAATGATTTTGTTTGCCAGTGAAAGAGTGAACTTGATTGGTTGATTCATATGGGAAATACTTAGATGTGTTTAGTATCTGCCAAGCATTTTGTTAGGCACTGGAAAAAAGGAAAAGAAAAAAAAGAAGGAGCATAGCTATTGCATGGTTCCTGTCCTCAGAAAACCCAGAGTCCAGTAGTAGCAATTGATATGTAACAATAAACAATTGCATTACAGTGAAACAGTGCATTAATAGAATTATGCAGGTATGCGCAGAGTGTGATAGCCTAGGTTAGAGATATGAACGCTATAAAGGAAAGCGTGACGAAGAGCATTAGAGAGGAGAAAGCACTTATTCTGAGTCTGCAGGATGAGAGGGACTTCACCCAGCTGACCTGAATCATAGTGGTCCTGTTCCTTTCCTCCTCCCTAACTCACCCCTCTCCTTGCTTTTCTGTGCTCTCTTTTCAAACCACACTGGCCTTCTTTCCCTTCGTTTACTGTCCAGTACTTAGTTGCTCCCTCAAGCTACAGGGCCTTTGCACATGCTCGTGCCTCTCCGTAGACTCTCTTTCATTCTCTTTGTATCTATTAAACCCGACTCATCCTCATACCTCAGCTCAAGCCTTTTTCAAATTCAGGTCCTATTGGAATTCCTACCCCATGGTAAAGCAATCAACATTATCTAATTCAAATAAAAAATATTTCCATTAATTACACTGAAATGTGACTTTGTCAACCTAAAACCCTAATGTAAAGGAAACATAGAGTTTTCCCCCACCCGTTTTTTCTTAACAACAAATTCATTCCTATTCTCACACCTGTGATCTGGACCTCACTCTCTGCAGTTGTGAGATTTCCCTTGAAAAGATAGGTTGCTACATTCCATAAACATCCTAACACACCGACAGACCCAACGTCTTATCATGACCCTGGAATTACTATTTATATAACTTAAGAAATTAACCCGTATCTTGTGGGAAAAGTTACAGGGCCCGCACACTTCTGTAAAACAATAGCCAGTCATACAAATTAGAATAGGTTCTGTTTCTGGACTTGACTAAAGAAGTTTTATTATGGGTCATGGGTCATTTTATAAAAAGAAACCTAAAATAACATATGACACACTACTTTTTGAGTCATCACTAACATGGCAATGGTTAATATTTAACATAGCTACCAATCATGTGGTGTAATACAAAGGTAGATTTAGTTCTGCTCTGCCATGAGTTAACTATGTAAACTTTATTCTGTTTCCTAATATATAACATAAGAGTTTATACAATGTAATCACTAAGATTCTATGATTATATAGATTTTTAAACAGAGCTAGAGTTTTTTCACCAGTCACTTTGTTTTCCTTTAGGATTTGTAGCCTCCATGTTATATGTCAAAAAACTAATAGGCACTGAAAAAATTAGGAACCAGTGTCTTAAATATTTGAATATCGAATGCCTGGAACTTTCCCAATACATTGTTTTGCATTAGAGATTCAGATATGGAACAGACTGCTCCTGTTTTGTAGGAGCCCATTGAAGGGCCGTTTATATATACATTATCTCATTTGATTTAGATTGTTTAAGTATTTTACAATGGAGCTTGGAAAGTTAAATGGCTTGCTCAAGGTCACATGACTGGTGAAATGACAGAACTAAAATAAAACCAGGCATTCTAACTCTAAGAATTTTTCTAGTGTATGAAAAATAGCCTACAAGGTTCATATGGGCAACATTCCAGAGGTGTAATTAAAACTGTATCATTTTATTTTATCACACTGTCATTGTCCTCAAATGTTTTAAGCCCCTATAATGTAGGGAGAAATAAAATGTTCTTGTCTAGGAAAAGCTCACCATCTAATTGAGGGAGATTGCCCTAAAAAGATCATGGATATATTTTCAACACAAATGTCTCTGAGCTGCTAAAGAAGGTACTCCCTAACTGAGGAGCTAAATCGAAAGTAGAGTTTTCCTGCTGTGATCCATGAAATTGAACTTTTTGAAAAAGATTTCATCAGTTTCTTTCTCTGCCATAGCCTAGCTTGGCTGAATGTGCCTGGCATTGCCTTTATGTCTCATTAATTTGTTAATCAAAGCAGAGGGTGTTTCAATGGCTACAGCATAAACCACAAACTTCTAATTTTATAAACTTAAAAACATATCACAAGAACACTTTTGTGCTTAATTATCTCATGTTGAACAAAGAGATAATTGTTAGTCCCTACACATGATTTTCCTGAATAATTTTTACATGTATATGTGTGCACATGCCACACTTGTATTCAAGAAACCAAAACGAATTCCAGCTTTAGTGGTCATGGGTCCCCTTAATAGTCAGTCCCACTTAGGATTCTAGCCTGGAGAACATGGTCTCCTCTACATGTCTCTCATTCTGGTAATACTATCCATCTCCCCATCTGAAATAAATAAATATATATATATATATATATACACACACACATATATACACACATATATACACACACAAAAACATATACATGCATATACACACATATATTGCATATATAGTGTCTTAAATATTTAAAATTTTAACATATTAATATTATTGCACAGTTCTTTATAGTTATAAAATTTAGTAGCTTAACCAAATCTCAGACTACCGTCATATTAGCAATTCCCCACTACCAGCCTCCCCGTTTTATGTATAAGGACACAGACAGCAAGTGACTAACCTGCCTGAGGTTATGCAGCTTGTAATTTTCAGAATTGGAAACTAAGGTCAGGATGTCTTATTACATCCTCATCGTGTTTCACTACACAATAGACAAATGACATCATACAGTTTGACTTTGAAATTTTATTGCAATAAGCCTATGACATTTAAAAACTCTTAACTCCCATAGTATTTGATATGAATGAATCATTTTTGTTAGGCCATTGCCTGGTACACTCCTATTCACTGGATGCAAGCATGGGAAAAACTAGACACCGACATTGAATTTGAGAGATGCTCGATAGTAAGTCCAACATCTCAAAGGTACAAGTTTCATTGGCCAGAAGTTACAACTACAAGTGAAAAAAAACAAGATCGTTCTAAGAAAGATAACTCAGAACATCAGATGGAACCAGTTCAAGTTTTTCTTAAGAGGTAAAAGGTGCTTGGTTTTTTATTTATTTTTTAAATTGAGCCCTTCCCACAATTGGTAACAGCAGATGGGAAGGAGTGAGTAACAAGTAGATATGTGATGACTAGGTAAATCAATAATCACCAAAATAAAAAAAAAATCTGTTTTGAATAGGCCCATAAAATCTATAATAGTGTTTATGTTTTAAAACATAAAAACACAGAGCAAGCAGTGATATACTCAGAGGACAATAAAGGCTGGTGATTTCTGCTAGGTAATATTGAGACCACCGCTGGCCATTTCATTTCTCAGTGGCACTGTTCTTAGAGGCAAGGCTGTGGAGAGGTGAAGAGATGAAATTACCAACTCGTGCTTCAGTGAAGGGAGTGGTGCGTCACCTAGGAATTTCATCTTGGGTCAAGAGCTGGCTCTGGCTAAAAGTGCAGAATTTATGTTATGCCTTTGAGGGCAAATGCTTCTGATGTGATACAAGTGCTGCCCACAAGATCTGAGAAAGCCATATTCTCTGGTCTTAAAACATGCGCTCACTTTCATTGAAACTTCATTACTAATATCACTGCATAAAATGCCTTTGGGTTCAATTTGGGCTCAATTTTCCTTTTACAGAGAAAAAGAAGTCCCACCAACCCTTTTCCCCAATCGTAGCCCGTGGTGCAGCAGTCCCGGTGTCCCTGCACACCCCTACTGTCCTCTGATTGAACCCCACAATACTAGCATGGCTGGGAGCAGCTTAAAGAGACAGCCCAGGCTCCGTCAGCCAGGCCTGATCCAGCCCAGGTAAGTCAAAGGGATACTTACTGCAGCAGAGAGTAAGGTAGGTTGTGTGTGTGTGTGTGTGTGTGTGTGTGTGTGTGTGTGTGTGTGTGTGTGTTGAGAACTGGTAGAAAGGGGTTAAGTGGCAAAATATGCTAAGAATTGAAAACTATTCAAGTCCTCCAGAATAGCTGGCTCCTAAAGGAAGTATCGTAAACCATTCACTTGCATTTGCTCTAGCAGTGTCTCTAGTGTTCTTGATAAATACCTGTTGAATGAATCAAAAGAACAGCATGGCCAGCAAGAGTATGTAGGATTCTTGAAGTTTGTCAAAAGGACATTTAACTTTTTATTAGGCAGGATAAACTGGTTCTACAAGTTATTCTTTGCTGAAAATTACTTATCTTTTCCAAACACACTCTAATATTAATTCCAAATTTTTATTCTTTTTCAACCAGAAGTTTCTTACCTAAGTCCTCTAAATAAAGCTTTTAAAGTTGGTGTTATTAACTCAGGAGCTGTGAATAGATTTCAGGAAGTCCATGAATCTGCTAAATTTGATGCAAAAATGTGTGCCTATTTGATGTTTTCTGGAGAGAGAGAGAGTCCACGAGTTTCATCAGATGCCCCAAGTGTTTAAGAGTTGATTGTAAGAACACCATGGCAGATCCTAAGCTGTGGGAAAAGTCTGTTTCATACAGCAGCTGTATCCTGGTGAAATTATAATGATTTGCAAACTTTTACTCAGCAGAGGTATGCTTGTTTTAAATGAAATCTTGGGCAGAATCCCAACATATGAAATGGATAAAAGCAGACCCACCCAAGTGGAAGAGGAAGTAGTGATTCCTATTACACCCTTCCTCTTGGTCCCTCCCCTGTGATCTTTGCGGCGCCTCTGGAATCACAGGATTCTGTATACTGCAACATGAAAACCACTGTTAATAGGCTAATACATCATTGGGAAATAGCACCCCTAAAATAATACCTTTTAGAAGTGGAATGATGGAAATTTTGTAAATTTCTGAACATGTTCCATTTCATAAAATTAAGTGTTCTGTCTTTGTGCCTGAGTTTTTTCATTGGTAAAGGAAAAGATCTGGGTCTGAAATTTAAAGAGTTCTTTCACCAATAAGATAGATAGATAGATATCTATCTATCTGACATCATATATATGTTTATCATATATATGACATCATATATCTGGCATCATATATATGACATCAATATATAAAAAACATCACATATATATAAAATATTATTTTATTTTATACACACATACCCCTTTAGTACTTTATCACTTAGATTTGAGACTCTCAAGAAATATGTTAATATTTGTTTTTCTCCAATTAATGACAGCCTTCACTATTTTATTATTTTTCTGGACAACTTGTTTTCCAAAGAAATTTGACTCAAAATTTCTTGATTTACCTTTCTATAATGATAGCAACTCATGATTTTTCAATAATTTTTGCTATTCAACACAAGCGATTTCACTGTATATCTATATCCTATAATAGTAATTCAAAAAGACCGTTGCTTTGATAACCTTCAGGGCTTCTGTTCATCATTATATACCATTTTATTTATTAAATTTTCAATATGAACAGACATACATTAGAACTATAAGAGCGCTTTGATTTCAACTACAAAAGATGACCACAAAGAGACAGATGTTTTGAATGACTGGTTGATGATTCATTGGATAACAGCAATCCCTGAATCACCAGTTCATTCCTTTGAAAAAATATGTAACATTATTCTTCAAGGGAAAATTACCTAGTTTGTTAATTACCCCGTCTCTCTAATTTGCCTACCATTGAACCATTTGTTATCATTAGCATAGTTCTCAATAATTGACAAAGAAAAAATGAGATAAAACAAAAAGTCATCAATTATACTCACAGTTTCTTTGGTCCTTCTCCTTTCCCCCATACTAACAGATAGGCTAGTATCCTGAGCTACAGAAGAATCTTAGTTGTCTTGTTCTTAACTGTGCCTCTCAAATATGTCATAGAAAAGCCCAGAGACTAACAATTATGATAATTATCTACATATCATAAGCCTAATTTATACCAAGCAAATTTGTGTTTTAAAATTTGTTAAAATACTGAAAGCATAGAGGATAATGTTAAAAAACAAACAAACCCATGTACTAATAATTCGGGATTAATGTTAACATCTATATAGTGCATCGTGTGTTCACCACCCAGAGTCAGCTCTCCTTCCATCACCATATATTTGACCCCATTTACCATCTTTTTCCATCCTCCCTTCCCCCTTGGTAACCAGCAAACTGTTGTCTATGTCTGTGAGTTTTTATTTCTTTATTTGTTTGTCTTGTTTGTTTGTTGCCTTCAGTTTTATATCCCACATATGAGTGAAGTCATCTGGTTCTTGACTTTCTCTGTCTGCTTATTTCGCTTAGCATGATCTCAAGACCCATCCACGTTGTCGCGAATGGCAGTATTTCATCTTTTCTTATGGTAGAGTAGTATTCCATTGTGTGTATGTACCACATCTTCTTTATCCAATCAGCTATCAAGGTCCATAACTTATTATTTAGATAATTTACACTGTGGTGTGCTAAACAGCATCCTTATTCAGTGGATTCAGAAACGTATTCGTGGCTAAAAAATAACTGTGTTAACCAGAAACACATTGCATTTTGGTTAATCTTTCTTACAGATCACATTTTCACACCCAGCTTCTAAATATTGTTTCTTTGTAATCAAGTACTGACAATTTAACTTGACGATTCTTCCTCTGAGCTTGCAGAGGAAAAGAAAGGGTTAGATATTACTGAAGATCTTTTCCTGTATTTGTTTTTTTTTTTCCAGAGAAGCTCATTGTTGTCTGTACCTCGGGTATTATTTTGCTTTCTTATCTTTTAACAGGAGTAAAAGAACATCTCGTTTCTGGGCTAGAAGTAATTTGTACTTGGGATCATTTGATTGAGCACTATTTTAGTTTGATATACTAGTTTGCTATATGGAAATTATATTTAAACAAAGTGTCTTTCAATCACTGCTTAAGTGTCACCTTATTTATCACCAGGGTGGAGTCGGCTAAAATGGCAGCCTAAGTAGCATTTGCTTCTGTCCACACACCATCTCAGGCATCCCTGCTGATGCAGCCCAGCTATTTCATCATTATGGCATCTGTAAGTGTAGAAAGGAGAAAGCATTTGAGGAATTTTACACGTTGATAAAAATTATTTTGTAACCTGATTTTTTCAAAAATATATCTTCCAGATATACATATCTTTTCTCTCAAAGTTTTGGATAATTATGTCTTGAAATATGTTTCCTTTAAAATAATTCATTGAAAACTTGGACTTAATAATCAAAGAATACTTTTCAAGTGATTTTTAAAGTACTTGGTTCAAGTTACCATTAAACAATGCCCTTAAACCTAAGATTTCTTCTTCAAATTAAAGAAAATCCTTTTATTGATAGTTGATTACAAGATTTGTTTTAATGTGAAAATTAGTGCTTGAAATATTGAACTAAATTCCTACTGACTCCCCATCCCCCCTCTTTTTGGGGGGTTTTGCTAGGACCAAAAAGGAATCAGGCCATCTAAGTTACAAAAGCAATAGGTAGTCAACTCAACCTTGAAAAGTAACAATATTGAAAATTTTCTTTGTCTGCAGAAAAATAGTAGGACTGAAATAATTTGCAGATAACATCTCTAAGGGCCATCAGAACATGGAGTGTTCTGATATATCCTGTAGTCATTAATTTTCTGTTAAATATTTATGTTGCTTTTGGAGACAGTTTTTGTCTTCCCTATTGTGTGATAAACTTACTAAGAATGGCAAACAAGGAAATACCATATGTTTAGTTTTTGCCCTAGATTCTCATCCTGTTCTTGTTGGTAAGTAAGGGTGATTGAAATCTAGAGTCACTTCAAATATTCAAAAACAAAATTCTGAAACTATGCCAATACATTCTCATTCCTATGAGCAATAGGTTATTTATAGTATAACATAAATTATTCTGGTTAAAGAGACTGCAGATACTCTATAGTTGTGTATCTTTTAACAGGCAATGAAAGGGAAGATTAGGAACTTTGGCTGCTGCTATTTGGTTGATAAATGGCTTTCTATCATTTAACCAATCACTTTTTACATTGTCTCATTTTTTTATAATGATATTAGCATCTAAGTAATTGAGGACAATTTCAATAGCTTTTTGTGTTGTAAGTGGTTGAATTTAAACTCTTCCCCAAAGAGCTGCTAACAAGGGGATTTTTTAGTCAAGGATTCCTTTTGGTCAGTATCCTTCTGTAGTTGACATCCTTTGCTGCCCTCGTCCATAACTAATCAATTTTATGTTTTCTTGCTCTTTTTTTTGACTAGGCTTCAAGTTTATTCCTTGGTTTAGGAATAAAGCTACAGCTACCTGGTCCTTACCTTGTTAGTATTCTAGACTCTGCTGACACCGATGACTTAATTTTACTACTCCACACAGCCTGCTGGCCTTTCATGGTCCCTACCACTCATGTCTTGTGTACCAACCTTTCAGTTTTTCTCAGATAGCTCAGCTGTCTAATTTCTGTCAACTTGTGTCTTTCTGGAATTTTCCGTAATCATCACCATCTACTTTTCTGAAGGTCCCCTACTCTTTTACAAGTTCACTCTCCATTTCTATAGCATCATTATCCTTTCTAAAACTGTGATGGCCACAACATTCCTATTCTCTAGAGAAACTTTCTTCTTAGACACTTCTTATTATGACATTGGAACTGTAAAGGGATTTATTCCAACCATCTCATTTTAGAGCAAAAGAAACTGAAGTCTGTAGAGACAAGTTACCAAAATTCACCTAGTAACCAACCACAGAGCCACAACAAAACCCAAGGTCCTTCAACTGCAAAGAGCTGGAGAATCCAGCCTTCATGGCTACTGATATTTTTCTGCTCCCAGACATCGTATATCTATACTGGGACCCATTTCCTCCAGTTGGTATGGCCCTGATCAGGGTGTAGTTGAAATGCAAAGGATGGGATCTGAAATCTGCCATAGACATTAGCAACCAACACTTCTACAATTCAATTACCTTCACTTTCTGTGACCAAAAGGGAATTGTATTAAATACTTAATCTGGATATGAGTTGGAAAGGGGACATTTTATTATATACAAAAAGAAGGGTTATTTTGTTGTTGGTTTTGGTTGGAAGAAAATGTTTTGAATCCTCTCATTAAATATTGAATAACATAATTTTGGTGAAGGTTTTTAGCCTTGGTTGGTCTTCCTCAGTTATTATTTTACTTAATTACCATGGTCGCAAATTTGTTCACTGATCCCCTCTGTGGGAGATTCCTTGGTAGTTTTGATTTCTTTCTTTCTTTTTTTTTTTTACCCACCCTATTTTGAAAAGTTCCAGGCATCTTAAGATGCCTTACTTCTGTCTTCTAAGAGCTTTCACCCCCATCTGGTGGTATCTTTAGGATTAATCATCAATGTGCCTTCAAAATATTACTGAAGCCATTACTGAGAACAAAGTTTTACTTCATCTATCAGGGAATGAATTCTATATTTCAGTCATCTCCTGAGTCTGATATGTCTGTTCATGGAAAATTGTTCAGGACCAAGTCATTGTTCGGTTCTCATTGGTATTTATGATCATTTGTTGGCAACATGTAATGCTATACACTTGTATAGCATATCACGGTTTTTGCATTATCTTGTTTGAGCTTATGTGGTAGGTAAGGCTGATATTATCTCCATTTTATGATTGAGGACACTTTAGCTCAGAGATATTCAATGACTACCTAAAGTCACTTAAATAGTAAATGGCAGAGTTAAGACTAGAGTCCTAGCCTAAACCCAGTGCTCTTCCACACCACTCTGCCAATCAAGCATTGGAATTTGCTTGTCTTTGTCTTTATTACTTCCCTCCCAACTTGTCTGAAAGGAAAAATACCATACATTTAGAAACGGGACTAGAAAAAGAGATTTTCATTCACACACACACACACAAAAAGTTGGCTACCATGAGAATCTTAAGACTGTTCCATATATTCAAAAAGATTCAAGTCCTAATTACTAAAATTACTAATTTAACAGAGTTCCAATTATTGGTACAAACAACAAATCAAAGTTCAATCTCTGGGGTCTTTGACCACTAATCACATTTCTATGCTACAACTGATTAAAACCATGCAGTTGTACTTGAAGTTACATCTCACATATTCTCTCTTTGCTCAGTACTTTGTAAAGATTGAGTGGGAGTTCTTTTGTGTGACTAATGGACAATGTAGGTAGTGATGCCACAGAATGCTGCAGAAACAGAACTTTCCACAAATTAGAGAATTCTGGGAAGCCCAAGTAATTTCCCTTTGTGTCCACTACCTTCCATATGAACTCCCAGGCTTGCTAGGAGACACTGAGGAATCTATGATAGAGAATAAAGAGGGAAGAAGGAGCAGGGGCAGAAGTGGGACTTGTGACATATCAACACCACTGTTCTCAATAGTATGCAGTTGCTTAGGACTTGGGAAGAAAGCACCTAAGTTGCAAACACAGGATATTAAATTCATAATCAGAAAAAGTTATTATACCTAGGAGTCATTCCTGTATATTATATTAGGACTCCTAATAAAATGGTGGGGATGGACTCCTTCCATGAACTGAGCTATGTTTACACATATCTTACTGTTCTCAGTGATCCAAACTGGACAATCCATATACAGACTGTCCTTCTAGCTCTCCAAGGACCCTTCCCTGGGACCCTGATAAGAACTTCCATAACAGTCTCTCCTTCTGGGGCCATTTCTTTGTGAGTGATGAGTCAGTATTTAATAGCCCAGGAAGGGGGACTAATATTTAATACTCTTTAATGTGAAACCTTCTTAAAGATGGTTTGGAAGTCTTTGGGTTAAGTTTCTTATATCAGCATTCTCTATCTATACTTTCTTATATGTTCCTTCAATCTAAGTACTAATATCTTTTTTCTCTTCGCCCCAAAGTGATGTTTCTAAAATTCTTCAGTCAGTTGACATTGTGTGAATATTTTTTTCTCAACAACTTCATTCCTTCAATGCTTGTCAGCAACCCTGTTCTCTGACTTCCCACACTCACCCTTATGTGTCACACTTAGGTTGTATGGAAGAAGTAAAAAGACCTACAGTCAGGACTTCCCACCCTCCTGGGTCAGAGGTACTCCATAGTTTAAATAAAACTAAATGCCTGTACAATGTCTACAGCTCCATTTCCATAGAGGAGGTATAGAACAAAAACATTTCAGACTGTGAGACCTCCTGCTAAACACTCCTAGAGAAGAATCAAGCCAATTGCACACAGAAAAATGGAGGTTTCTTTTCTTTTCTTTTTACATTTTTATGTGTGTTACTTGGCATATTTTAAATCTAGGGAACATCTTAGATATTCAGAGGAAAAGATAATTAGATATTACTCTATTACCACCAAGAAGGAAATGAAGGACTGAACTAGGAAGAAATACAAAATCTAAACAGACTAATAATCACATTAGCAATGAAATTGAAGCAGTAATCAAAAAACTCCAAACAGATAAAAGTTCAGGACCAGACAGCTTCACAAGTGAATTCTACCAAACATTCAAAGAAGAATTAATACCTATCCTTCTTAAACTATTTCAAAAAAAATTAAAGAGTAAGGAATGCTTCCAGACTCATTCTATGAAGCTAGCATTACCCTGATTCCCAAATCAGAAAAAGACATTACAAAAAAAGAAAATTACAGGTCAATATTCTTGATAAACATAGATGCAAAAATTCTCAACCAAATATTAGCAAACCAGATTCATTAAAAGGATTATACACCATGACCAAGTCAGATTCATCCCAGGGATGCAAGGATGGTTCAATATCCATAAATCAATTGATGTAATACATTACATTAACAAAATAAAGCATGAACACCATATGATCATCTTAATAGGTGCAGAAAAAGCATCTGATAAAATTCAACATCTTTTTATAATCATAAACTCTCAACAAAGTATGTATAGAAGGAACATATTTCAGCATAATAAAGACTATATGTGACAAACCCATAGCTAATATACCCAATGATGAAGAACTGAAAGCTTGTCCTCTAATATTGGGATCAAGTCAGGGATGCCCACTCTCATCACTTCTATTCAACATAGTATTGGAAGTCCTAGCCATAGCAATCAGACAAGAAAAAAAAACCAAAATCCATTCAAATCAGAAAGAAGTAAAACTCTCATTATTTGCAGAAGACATGATACTATATGTAGAAAGCTCTAAATATTCCACCAAAAACTATTACAACAAATGAATTCAGTACATTGCAAGACACAGAATCAATATTCAAAAATCTGTTGTGTTTTTATAAACCAATAATGAACAATCAGAAGGATAAATTAAGAAAACAATCTCATTTACAATTGCAGCAAAAATAATAAAATCCTAGGAATAAATTTAACCAAAGAGGTGGAAGACCTGTACTCTGAAAACTATAAGACATAGAAGAGAGAAATTGAAGACACTACAAAAAAAAAAAAAAAAAGAAGGAAATACCTTGCTGGATTGGAAGGCTTAATATTGTTAAAATGTCTTTACTACCTAAAGCCAAATACAGATTCAATTCAATCCCTATTGAAATAACAATGGCATTTTTCTCAAAACTAAAACAGTATCCTACAATTTATATGGAACCACAGAAGACCCCAACTAGCCAAAGAAATCTTGAGAAAGAACAAAGTGGGAGCTATCACACTCCCTGATATCAAACTATACTACAAATCTACAGTAATCAAAACAGCATGGTACTGGCATAAAAACTGATATATGGATTAATGGAATGGAATAGAGAGCCCAGAAATAAATCCTCACTTACATGGTCAATCTGTGACAAAAGAGGCAAGGATATACAATGGTGTAATAACAGTATCTTCAGTAAGTGGTATTGGGGAAAATGGACAGATACATGCATAAAAAGAAAAAGAAATTGGATCACTTTCTTACACCATATACAAAAGTAAATTCAAAATGAGTTAAAAACTTAAAAATAAGACCTGAAACCATATAAGTCCTAGAAGAAAACACAGGCATAAACTCTTTAACATTACTTTTAGCAGTATTTTTAAATATGTCTCCTCAGGCAAGGGCAACAAAAGAAAAAGTAAACAGATGGGACTACATCAAGCTAAAAAGTTTTTGCTCAGTAAAGGAAACAATCAACGATATGAAAATACAACCTATTCAATGGAAGAAGATATTCGCCAATGACACATCTGATAAAAGGTTAATATCCAAAATATATAAGGAACTTATACAATTTAACACCAAAAACAAAAAATCTGATTAAAAAATGGGCAGAGGATCTGAATAGGCATTTCTCCAAAGAGGACATACAGATGTCCAAGAGACATATGAAATGATGCTCACCATCACTAACTATCAGGGAAATGCACATTAAAACCATAATGTGATATTACCTCACACCTGTCAGAACGTCTATTATCAAAAATACAATAATGGCAAATGTTGGCAAGAATATAGAGAAAAGGGAACCTTGTACACCATTGATGAACTGTAAATTAATGTAGTCACTATGGAAAATAGTATGGGAATTCCTCAAAAAAATTTTAAAAAGAGCTGCCATACAATCCAGTAGAAAGCAACCTAGATGTCCATCAATAGATGAATGGATAAAGAATATGTGATATAGATATAGATATATATGTACAATACATATATAATATATTACATATAATGTATAGTAATATACACACACACACAAAATAGAATACAATTCAGCAATAAAGAATGAAATGACATTTGCAACAACATGGATGGATCTAGAAAGAATTAAGCTAAATAAAATAAGTCAGAGAAAGAAAAATACCATGTGATTTTACTTATATGTGGAATTTTAAAAACAAAACAAATGAATAAACAAAACAGAAACAAACCGATAGATATAGAGAACAACCTGATGGAGGATGGGGGGTGGGAATAAACAAAAAAAAAGGAAATGAAGGGTGTAAACATTTAGAGATGGTTGCCTCAACCATTTTGATCTTCATATTTAAGAGTGGAAGTAAAAAATATCCATGACCAGCTAATGAAATAGTCAAGCTGCTTAGGAATCACAGAACCCTTCACATGATAAATCACCATGAAACTTGTAACTTAAACAAGTGCACATGTTACAGAGTTGAGTTAGAAGGATTTTTAAAAATGAATAATCCTTTTACCTTGGCAAAAGTTGAGGTATCATAGAAATAATTCCTGCCCCCTCCTGTTATTGTCCTTCATCTGTGAGTATGCTCAAGATCTATTTCCAGGTTTTAATTTAAGATTAGTGTGACAGAAAGACTCTGAACATCTCTACTCCATATTTCTATAATGACACAATTTCACCATATTAGTGGGCTGTATTATATTTCACCATACATTTTATTTTTTTGTTCAGGACAGTAATATCCAAGTCCAGAGAACATAAGGATGCCTGACATGTCACAGCCAGCCTTCATTACACAGGAGAGGAAGACAGCAGCAAGCAAGAAAATGGTTTCTTTTAGAAAAGATAATTCTTCAGGACTTTAACCATTTCTTGAAGAAGGAAATAGAGTTTGTGGACAAGTTGAAACATTTGTTTTTTAGGCTGTTAAGAAGAAAAACATTCGTCAAAAGCAAAACCATCAAGAGCTTCATTTTATGCACATGAATTTCCTTTATCACTAATTTTAGTCTTTTATACCCTACCCAACTATTAGGTCTACAACTTCTGTCATTTCTGCAGATGCATTTTCCAAAAGCGCCTGTTTCGGGAATTCTGAATCTTGTGGTCTGTCTGATTTTCTACCCTCGGGATCTGTCTCTTTAAGCATGGATTAATTTAGCTTCCTAATTACTGGCAGTAGTAAGTGAAGTTTCTATGGAGTAACTTCTTGGGAATTTTTAAATTCAACCAAAACAGTTTTATCTTAAAGCTGGTAATACTAGGTACAAAATCCCATGGATAGGAAATGCCAAAGGGCCAGGAATGTTTCCATTAAATAATCTGATAGAGCTAGGTTTTTTAAAAAGCTATTCTCCTTATTCTTTAGCTATCTTATTCTATACTTATGAAGAGTATAGAAGTTTTGAAAATAATGAAATATCCTCATTTTAAATGTTGACTCTCTGTGATCAGAAAGTACGATTGCTTCAGTTTCTGAGAACAAATCCTGTCCATACCTGTAGTCCTGCTTAATTTAATTTAATTTGAGTTGGCATATGTGTATTTATATAGTATGTGCAGGGAGATAGGGCATATACGAACTTGAAATGTGAGCAGGAGTGAGAAAAGTGAGAATTTCCCCCAATATCTATTTTTAAAAATAAAGAAAAGCAAAATAACCCAAAAATCTATCAGTGGTGACCACTGAGTTTTGTTTTATTATATCCAAACACCAAGAGCTAAAAATATTTTACTTTTAAAAAGTCATTTGCCAAAGAACTCAAACATACTTGTATGTTTGTTCACAACATCATTATTCATTATAGCCAAAAGATGGAAATAACACAAGTGTCCATCAACAGATGAATGGGTTTTTTTAATGTGGTATATACATATAATATTATTCATCCATAAAAAATGAAACTCTAATATACGCTACAGCATAGATAAACCTTGAAAACATTATACTAAGTGAAATAAACCAGACACAAAAGGACAAATATCCTGATTCCATTTATCTGAGGTACTCAGAATAAGCAAATCATAGAAATGGAAAGTATAATAGAGTTTACCAGGGGAAAGAGGAATGGGGAGTTATTGTTTAATGGGTACAGAATCTGTTCAGGATGATGATGAAAAGGTTCTGGATATAGCTAGTGATGATGGTTGCATAATATTATAAATATATTTAATGCCACTGAATTGTACACTTAAAAACAGTTTTATGGTAAAAAAAAAAACAACAACAAACAAACACACAAACAAAAACCTCAGTAACATATGATTAGTATTTCCAAGATGAAAAAAAGTCATATACCAGTCTGAGAAAACATACATTGCTTAACAAAATTTCTCTTATACTTTTTTGGTTTTATATAAAAATGATTCACATTAACCCCTGAGTATTGATACAGCATAAATATTTTCTAGTCAGCAGGCCACACTGATAACAGCATTTCCCTTTCTTTGGGCACCTAGGAGTAGACTTGCGCATTTTCAGAAAACTGTCAATAACACCTTCTGCCACTTTGAACTGGTAAGTATGATCTTTGAATCACATGTTGGCTAACTTGTGTAGATTGTTCTGTCTTTTTCATAGTTCCTATAGAAACTGTAGTCATGGTGTTGTGAGGAGACTACAAGGGCATCTGAGAGTGTAGAGTAAAAGTTAGTTTATTCCAGGGCTTATAATTTCTTCCAGCTGTCTCCATTTGTGATTATCGTGTTCACATTGGAAGTATAAATACAACTGAAAGGGCTCTGATAACTATAACCAATAAACAATCTCACCCATGAGAGACTTTGTTCCCAACCTCTTTCCTGCAAAGATCTGTAATAGAAACACTTGAAGAAGTGGCATGTATGCTTCAGGTGTTCCCAATTATTTCCCTCATGAGCACAGGTTTCGTAAATCCAAAATGTGTTTTAGCTCAAGTAGTGTTCCTTATATTTGAATATTGTGTAGTTTCAGGAAAATTTCATCTACATATGTATGAGTCATTGACACTTCATCAGTAACATAATATGTCCTCTGAGCTCTTCTCTGTGATCATTTCTTCTATGGGTGGTCAAAAATATGGTATATCTAAGTATTGCTTGCTTTTATGAAGTGCAAGTTTTGAAATTGTATAATCTTTTGACCTTGCAAGAGAAAGAAATAAATGCTCAGTATTGGGATTTGTAGTAAATTCCTTGTCAGTTACATCACGACAGACTGTTCTAGCATAATGCCTCCCCTATCTTCTTGCTCAAGGATTGTCTGTCTCTCTCTAGAATGTCATAGCTGGGGGAAGATAGACACATCTCCTGGTATAAATCATTAACTACCTAAATGTTAATACTATTTACACAAGCTATTCAGGGATTATAAAGAAAGAATGTGGGTTTGGAGCATTTTGTTTCCCTAAGTTTCTGTGAATGAAAGTGATATGACTGACCCTTTGAGCTTCGTCAGCCTGAGACAGCAGTGAGCTTTACCTTATGTCTCAGAAATTTGACACTTCATTATTATTGCCCTCTGCAAGTTAGAGACAGCAATGTGTTTATAATTACCTTACAGGAATTGTAAGGATTATTTCATAAAGCATTCACGTAATGAGCATTGTTAAATAATATTCACCATTTAGGGAAACAAATTCATCTCCAGGTAGATGAATTAAATGAATTACTATCAAAAAGAAATCCAAAACTTTACCTACTGTTGAATACTCCCCAAAATAGGTAAACATGTTGACCCCTACCCCTGCACATTCTCTCTCTCTCTCTCTCTCTCTCTCTCTCTCTCTCTCTCTCTCTCTCTCTCTCCCTCCCTCCCTTCCCCCCCCCCCCCGTCCCTCCCTCTATGCCTCCCGCATTCCCTCCTCTCTCTCTGTCTTCATGATTTTGGCAGAAACTAATGAAAGATATTGTGAAAGGATAAACATTGTTCTGATGATGAAGTGTTTTTGGTTAATTGCCAATGAGCTTTGAAGAGGAATCCAAATTTTCGGATCAGCATCAGGACAAGAGTTCTTTTAAGGGGATAGATAAACTCCTACTACTCTTGGCACTTTATCCCAAGTCTAAAGAGAGGAGGCATTAGAATCTAACCATCTGAGTGAGTTTAAAATGTGTGGAAACAATATCACTTTGTGCATAAGATAAGTGGTTGCTACTCAATTTTCTATGTTTATGAAAATACTGACTTGAAATATATGTTTGTAGATATATTCATAATATATTCATATTATTTGGAATACCTTATGGGAAAACCAGATACACATATAAATTTTGTTTTATTTTTAGAGGAGTTTTACTTTCCTAATATTTTACTTTTCTTAGACTAAAGACAGTTTCAGTATGTTGAATGCCATAACATTACCAGCCTGTTGTTTATATTCTACCATAGTATCAGAATATGTAACACTTTTGGAATTGTTTGAAAGCCGTATCAGCTGTTCTAAAAGGGGTGTATATGGTCCTGAGAAAGAGGGTAAAAGGTTTTTCTAACAGAGCTCAATATAATTGCTAGGTAGCCAAAGTTTGCCTTACTAGTAGTAGATTGCAAAGGTGAGTAATAGTAACACTCTTCACTGCCTTCTATTTGCACCACATGTCATATTTTATATTAGTCAACTAATACTTAATTTGAGTTTGGGTCTAAAAGGAAGAACATAGTAACCAAGAGCAGAAAGACCATAGGAACTATTTTTCAAGTCAGGGAACTACAAGGGGCTCGGGGATGGGTGTGGGGTGGAGAAGACATCCACTCCCAAGACAGCTCATTCACATGACAGGGAAATGGGTGCTGGCTACATGTTCATATCTGCGTTGGCCTCTCCATAGCAGCTTGGGCAGAGCAAGTGGTTAAGAAATAGGAAGTGGGAGTTACTAGTTTCCTACGATCTGGATACAAAAATTGACAAGTGTCACTCTGCCATGTTCTATTCGTCAAGCAGTTAGTTATAGGGTCTAGATTCAAGGGGAAGAACATAGTTTCCCACTTCTCAAAAAATTTTGTGGCCTTGTTTTAAAACCACCACTATGTGTAAATCACCAAGAAAATACAGACTCCTCTTCAACTGATCTTGCCTTTTTAATCTCAGCTGGGAATGTCTGTCCCAATCTTGGAAAATAAAGTATATCCCCAAGTTCAGTTTGTGGACCTGTCGAATTTCAAAGAGTCACAACAAAACAGACAAGAAACTGTGACCTCCTTATCTTTATTGGGTGTATTGTGAGTTTAATTGAGGCAAAGGAAATCTGTTTGAAATATAGCCATCAAGTAATAATTGGCTTTAGAGATTATAAATTACCTTAATTTCTTCCACCACCTTTCTGGGGCCTCTCAACATCTTTCTTCCTTAAATCTCTAAAATCTATGTGGATTGGCTGCAAATATATCTTGAAGAGCTTATAGTTGTCGTTTAGTTTGTATTTTGCAAGTTTATTTTCTTCCCTGCCATGTGTTCTCAATTACCAAATAATTTTGTGTGTCTATTATACGCCAAGCACTGGAATTTTAAAAATCATGCTTTGTGCCTTTCTGGGTGGGAGTCCTAGACCAGCGGGAAACACACTTGTAGCAAAATAATCAAAGAAATACTATGATAAAGCTAAATGCAAAGTCCTATGTGTCCTTCAGAGAATGAAGAATTCCAGATAGGTACCAGGGAGCTGATTTTAAGAGAAAGGTTAAGATGCTTCTGGCAAAAGGAGAACAGAAAGAATGATCAGCACATATAGCAAGTAAATCGAAAGCATGGGTGGTGTTGAGAAATGGTCATTTATGTTGGTGGGTTTAGAATATGGAATGAAAGAAGGAACAAGGAGATGAGGCTAGAAAGGTGAATGAGGCCAAATCATGAGCTTTGTGTTCTGGGACCAAGTGTTTGACTTTGCCCCATACCTTGAAGGGAGATAGTAATTCCAGATTCTCCTTTGGAATCTGGCAGTACATTAATTAGATAAAGAGAGATGGAGATAGAATTTGTTCTACTGTAATGTGGATATTTTTCTAAGAAACCTCCACTTTTCCAAACTGGCTTTTTATAAGACTTGCTTAAACAAAACAAAACAAAACTTCAATGAGAAAAAAAACATGGAACAGAGCACTTTTAGCTACACATATACAGTTATAAAACCTAAAAACCATTGAGCAAATATGGTATTTGATTACATTTAGCTTTGGTTTCCACGTAAAAGTTTGTCTTTGCTATTAGCATGGGACTCTTAAAATTCTTCTTACCTTCATCATCTACTGTTAAAACAAAGTGTACAAATACTCAACGAAGGCAGGCAAGGTTTATGGGATAGGTGTCTCCACCGCTGCCTGAAATTCAATGTTAAGCCAATATCAATCTGTACAGTGTAACTCATGTTTCCTAATTAATAAATGACATATTGTCCAATCTCCATTATGAAAATATGTTATTGGGAAATTGCCATGTTTAAGGAGCTGGCTCAGGAAGTGAGAAAGCTATCCTATTAATGGGAAAGATTGGAGGTGTGAACCTCAATTTAATAGTTGAATTATCTGAAGCACATGTTATAAAAATTTCAAGTAAAAACTTCACAGAGGATGGAGAGATATACCAATTTTTAAAAGACTTTTGAAAAATATGCTAATAAGATTGGTCAATATGCTTTTCTAAACCTGTCCTATTAGTTTTGCCAAAGTAAAAATTTGTACCACATCACTCATATTACTGTTCAAGACCCTACAATGACTCTTAATCCCCTATAATTTGAAATCTAAACTGAAACCTAAGGTGCACTAAGTCTTCTCATTGTTATCTGGTCACATTATGTCTCTCCCTTCTATATTTTCACAATTACTGTTTCAGTTAGCCCCTTATTTTTATGTAAGTTGTCAATTTCCTAAATGTTCCCAAGGACTCCAGTTATTCTTCTCTCCTCATGGGAAACCCCTAATGTCTCCCAATTGTTGATTGTTTATGGGTTATGCTTCTCCTGAATCTCCTGCTAAATTCTCCATGGGTCCTTCCTGTCTACCTTTCTGCATGTGCTGTCCTTTCTCTGTGTCATGTTACCATCAGGCTGACACCACCCAGAATCCTCCACACCCCAAAACGCTTCCCACTCAAGGCTGTATGTGTCCAGCACACATTGCCTTAGGTCAATAGAGAGGATTTATGTCATTTAGTCTACAGCATACCAAGTAACTTAGAATTGAATGCTTAACACCTCTGTTCTGAAGTCTTTGGGGCATGCCTATCTCTGGGAATGTCTCAAGGACTTTTCCCCCCATAAAAGGCATGTTGCTCCATCAGCCTTCCTTCTTAGCCCTATTTCCTTAGCTTCATAGTCCAGTTCTGACTCTCCATCCAACCCCCCACCACTACATTTGACTTTCCAGTTACTTCCCTAATGGAAAGTTAATCTTTCTGCTGTTTTCAGTTCAAGTCAATCTTCCAAAAGGAACACTGATTTCAGATTTATTAAGCAATGGCTTCCGCACACTACATTATACCCACTGGCTTATTCACTAACCAGCATTTGTTTTTATTAGTATAAAATCCTGAGATGTTATTTGGTCATATTCCCTAATAGCTTCACTTGGAAATTATTTTTATAGAAAGAAAAGGAAAAAAGTTATTGAACACCTACCTCATACCAGCCATTGAACTAGATATGTTAAGTTCTCATTTTATCCTCAGGCAACACTGGGCCCCCAACACCACCATCAGCTGAGTCACAGCTGCTCCATTTACATTGGCCAATGCTCTATGGTTCACCATGGTCATTTGTCAATTTCACCTTCATAAAGGTATGCCACTTTGCTTTTGGACTAGTGCTAGTCAACGATTAATCTATGGAACCATTGCATCACCTGGGAGCTAGTTAGAACTCGATCACCTTAGAATTCATTCTATACCTACTGAACTAGAATCCACATTTTTAACTCTATTCCTAGGTGGTTAGTAGGCACATCAAAGAGAAGCACTAATCTAGAGTACTCAGGATGTTACTGAATCCCAGAAGCTTCTCAGATACTGTTGATTAAGGTCTGTGTTCAACTAGGACTGCTGGCTCAGCGTGAGAGGATGTTGATGACTGTATCCCCAGAAGAAAAACAAAACAGTTTCATAGTGCAACAGTAAAGAGAATGGAAAGGTTTTAGTTCTGAATTTAAGCTATTGGCAAAAACTTAAAACGTGATTTTCATGTTTCTAGTTCCCTCACATATCCCTATAAAATAAGGTTTCCTTTTCCCCCCGCATACCTTAAGTGTAAATGCTTTGCTTTTAACTTTTATAAACTAATCCACTCCATCTAGATAATAGATTTATTACTTTTGTTCATGGTAACTGCAGAATATACACCTTGTTAAGATTTGTGGTTGCCAAATGTTTCAGAGAGAGTGCCCTTGAAAGAAGTATTATAGTTTAAACTGAATTTACCAAGGAAAATTTTATCAATATAAGCCCTCTTTGAACCTGCCATATTGAGTTTTCACTAGTTCTTTTGCAGCTAACAATAAAACCACCATAGATGTCTGTCATTGTCTGTAGTGTTTCTTTGCTAGCTGTAGCTTTGCTTGCTTATTTCTTGCTATCTTTTAAAAAATGAGATTAGAAAAAAAGATGAGATAGTGATACAGAAGAATAAATTACATGTTATGGACTTACTGAAAACCTTTAAATGTTGAACAAATTGGGGGGGTGGCAAGGGATCATGGAGCTCAAAAGGATATTTGCAGAACTGGTTTTTGTTTAAACTCAAATAGTTTAAAAAGAAACTGAACTTTCCGGTTTCCTTTAGATTTAATCAGCAGAGTTTTAACAGTCTCTCTTTGGTATAAAAATAAATCTTTCTACTATGTTACTTTAAATTAAACTAATCAATTTATAGCCACATCATAAAGATTTTGAAAGCTATAGAAATACTCATAAGTATACTTGAAATCAGTACCTACAATCTTTATATCCTGGGTTTTTTTTCTTTTTCTTTTTCAATAATATCATTAAATTTTCTTTTGTAATTTTACCATAAGCATAGTTCATGTTGCTTTAGAGTCTTCATAACTACTTTAAATGGCCATTGAGTCAAATCTCATAGTTTATTTATCTATTCATCTATGGGACATTTAAATTTCCTAAATGTTTCCTATTGTAAATAATACTTCAAGAAACATATTCATGCATATTGGTTTTTTTTACACGTTGGATTAGTTATTTATTTATTGTCCAAAACTGCTAATGAACATATTTATTATAATAATAATAAATAATTTAGAGAGAAGACTTTAACTTTAATTGAAAACTCTATATTGGAAAAAAACATGAGTATTTTCTAAATCTGACTTCTGCATTCTCAACTCCAAAATTTTTTTTTAATTTCCAGAAGAAAAACCCAATAGTAACTATCACAATAACTTAAACATTCTTGCTTTTTTTTTTCTTAGTTATCTGGCAAGTTTGGGGTTAATGTCCTTCCTGGGAACTTTTCTCAATGTGAATAGATACAACCTTTAGGGTACGTCAGTCCAGTTAGAGCTCTTGGTCCTCCAAGTCCTATTTAGCTCTTCAGACTATTTATATCAGCAAAGAAATATTGTAAGCAAGGAGCTAAATGGTTAGAATTCTAATTCATAAGTTTTGCAGGGTTACTACCAAAGGAACTTTAGCTTCACCCGTTGACTTCATTCTTAGAGGGCCACACTGATATTGCATATACCCACTTTCTTTTCTGCCATTTGTCTTCCATTTTTAAGTGTCAAAATCCAAGAAGAAAAACTTCTCAAACAAATCTTGAACAAACTCCCTAAAGTTAAGAGGAAAATATTAGTGGATAGTATGACAATAGTTTTGCAAAGATATTTCACTTCTTTGAAAACTTTAAAGATGGAAAATGTAAGTGCACACATATTCTGAAGTGAACTATAGTCTGGCAGGCAGCATTCTTTTCCACGAACACAGAATTTCTGAGCTTCAGAATGCTGCTAACAAATGATAATTAATTTAATTCTGAACAGCTGTTTCCTAAGCCTGTACCTCTTTGAGTGAGGGTGCTGAACATAAACACAATCACCCAGCTAAGCAGCTAAGACACTAAGAGGATGAGAGGTTAGTGAACATGCTATGTTTGCCCTGGAGATACGAGAGGGCATCTTCTGGAAAAAAATTGAAAATGTGATAGATTCCACTTCCCATTTCTTCATTTTAGGAGGAACCATTTTTCTTTGCCTCTTGAATTTTATTATTGATTCTTACTTGGGAACATTAGCAAAGGTTCTACCCGAAATTTAACTGCTTTTGTTCATCAGGAAAAGAGACACCCCCAAATCATTGTCAAAAAGTATAATGAGTCAACAGCTAAGTATTAGTAGCTCATTATTGTGGCAGTTAGATTTGTGTTACGTCCTAGGTTTTATTTTTTTTCCATAAAAACAGATTGCCTTAGAACTTCAAGATTAATAATCTCTGACAATTATAAAATAATTACTAGGAAATGTAACATTAAAGATGATAGAGACTGTTTGAGGCTAATGTGGTTCTGGGATCAATATGCAGTGTTAAGTTATTAAGACTCAAAATGCTATCTTCTGTCGATTCTAATCAAACTTGGTCAATTTATTTCTTTACTCATAACTGTCAGATATTTACTGCTAATGACAGACATGTCCTGATTTCTAATCACTGTTCTATTGTCTTTGAATTTGAGTCATCAAATTTCTCTAAAAACAGTGTAACATTAGTGCTCAGATTACAGAGAAATCTAGAAGTGACTTAACAAATATCAGATCCATTTTTTACTTGGAAAGTACTTTGGTCATTGTACACATGATGTAGAAGAGTGATATATGAAGCTATTTGCAGGAAATACTTGTATATTCAACATAGAATGATTGAGTGCCTACTCTGTCACTGTCACTGAGGGGCTGTTCTCAGTGCTGGACCAGGGAGGGGGCAGAAAACAGACAAAAATCTCTGCCTGCATGGAGCTTATGCTTCAGTGGTAGGAGACTAACAATGAGCAAAGTAAGTAAGTACTTTAATATGGCATGCTAGAAGTTGGTGGTACCCTGGAAAACAAAATAAGGAAGGGTGGTAAGGGAATGTTGGAATGGGTTTACTACAATTTTAAATAGGTTGGAGGGGAAGGGGTCACTGAGAAGGTGACATGTCAGCACATCCTGAGGAAGATGGGAGGACAAACCACATGGACACATGGAGGACAGAGAGTTTCAGCAGTAGGAATGGCAAGCACAGAGACTCTGGGTTAGGAGTGTGCCGGCCATGTGTAAGGAACAGGAGGCATGATGGACTGTGAGCATAGGGGGGGAGTAGAATGTCGTATCAGAGGGGCAAGGGGTTGAGCAAGTTTTATAGAGTAAAACCAATGGAATAAAGTACCTTGATGCCTAAGAATTCTTGATTTTAAAGGATGTCACAAGCCTCAGATCTCTGGGCAGCAAGGTAGACAGGTTGTGAGGTAGTAGCTATCTAGTCCATGGTTGACCAACATGGACCAGTGGTGCCTCAGTGGCTCAACTATAACTTGGCTGTAATTTGTGGATTTCAAATCATTTAGGGGCTATAAAGACATATACAACTGAAAACATGAGGTCTGACAAGTAAGTTCGAGAACTTGTTGCAATGATGTTGCTAACCTGTTTAGATATCAGAGGGACTATTCATTTATGAATTTGTACCAACTGGACAAACAGTTAACCAAGTGTACTATTTGGAGGTACTGAAAGACTGCTTGAAAAAGTTAGAAGAAAACAACCTGAACTTTCTGCCAACAATTCATGGCTCTTGCATCACGACAAGGCACCAGCTCACACAGCACTGTCTATGAGGGAGTTTTTAGCCAGTAAACAGATTACTGTTTTGGAACACCCTCCCTACTCAACGGATCTGGCCCCTAATCTAATGACTTCTTTCTTTACCCGAAGATAAAGGAAATATTGAAAGGAAGACATCTTGATAACAGGACATGAAGGGTAATACGCCAACAGCTCTGATGGCCATTCCAGAAAGAGTTCCAAAATTGCTTTGAGGGATGGACTAGGCACTGACATTGGTGCATAGCTTCCCAAGGGCAGTACTTCGAAGATGACCATAGTGATATTTAGCAATGGGGCATGTAGCATTTTTTTCTAGGATGAGTTTGTGAACTTAATTGTCTGACCTATAGTAATACAAGGTAGTGCCTTAAAAGCAGCATGCAAGGTGCTGGCAGATCGACTTCAGCAGAGAAAAAAAAAAAAACAGGCATTGAAATCAGGAACGGATTTGAGGGGAAAATGGGGTTAAGTTTTCAGTGATCCTTGGTATTTGGAAAAGGGCAGCACAAAGTAGGGCAATTCTGCATTAGCTAAGGCGAAAACCACAGGTCTGTTCCACAGACAGAGGCCTCATCTTGCTGATGCAGCATAGGGTCCAGGAGCCTCCCTGTATCCTAACCCCACGACCTTCCTTCTACTACCCCTCTACATGCAGAGCTGTACTAGAGCCGTACAGCACCATTCTGCCAATTCGAGAAACGCTCCCCTACTTCAAGACATTTCACTTTCTTCTGTTGAGAAGTTGTAGCATACTGATTTTGTGAGAACAAGATGCCTTACTGCCATCTGCCAGAAAGTCATGATAAAATACACACACTCCATCTACAATGGCAACGCATCCTCTCAAATTGCGCACTGCACAAACTATCCAGCCATGCGTGGCAGCTGTGCATGTGTGTGTAGGAGGAGGTGTGAATAAGACTAGGCAGGAACTTTTCTCTCATCTGAAGCTGCTCAAAATGACCAGGGAAAAATCTCACGACTGTGTTCATTGGTTCCACAACAAATCCATGTTCTTCCATCCTAGCCGGGCTTCCGTGCTGGTTACATCCCCCAAGATAGCTTTTTCCAAACCTTATCTACTTTTTTCCTATCCCTAATCTCAGCCCTGACCTCTTATTTTAACCACTAAGTTATCTTTCAACTTTTCTCCCTTCCAACTCATTATTCTCTGTCTTTACCATTGCTCCTCTCTTCTTGGGAGAAAAAGTTGCCCCTGCTACTTTCCACCATGATCTGTGATCTTGATTTTATCATCACCAATCTCCATTAAAACAATGCTCTATTGATTATTTTCCTCTATGTCTTTAGTCTTTCCTTCTCTTGCCTTCTTCCCCTGAGATCAAAGAGGCCCCCAGGTTCCTTCATATGTTAAAATAAACGTTCTGTCAACACCATTGTAGTGCTGAAGTATAACTTTTAGTTCCAAGAACATATTTCGCCATATATTCAACATGTTCTTCTTAAATTAAAATAGTTGAATTCTTTTTATAGTAATATAAAAGATAAAGTCTATTTTAAAAACATACAAGTTCATAGGAGCATTGTTTGTAACAGCAAAGAATTGAAAATACCCGAAATGGTCTGACAACAGAATAGAGAATCTGTGGTATGTCCACAGGATAGCGCACTATGTAGTAATAAAAATGAACAGTCACACACAAATATAATGGTGAATTCACAAACACAAAAGAAGCCAGATACAGAAGAGTATATACTGTATGTCAAGTTCAAAAGTAGGCAAAACTAATCCCCAGTGACTGGGAGGCAAGATGGGGCTTCCAGGAAACCATCAAGGTTCTGTTTCTTCATCCTGTGCTCACTGTGTACAAGTGATAGATTCATTTTGTAAAATTATAGCTAGCTGTTTATTTACGCTTTTGTGTATATAAGATACACCGCAAAGCAAAAACTTTTTCCAACCACCACCTGATTCTCATTGTCCCATTCTTACTTCCTGAATCCAGTTCAGAAGTTAGAATACTCACCATCTTGCTCTGCAGCCAGCACTAGGATTGTGAGTAGCACAATGATTACCTCTTCTCCATCTTTTGTTTTTCCAACATTGTGAATGAAAATCACTTGGTCCCTATGAGTTCTTTTTGTATCCTCTCTGACTTCTCCAGGATCACATTTGGAAGATTATTTGGGGGATCTCAAATTCTAGGTTTCCTTACATCCTATTTTTTCCTTTTCAACTTTTTTTCTATTTGTCCTATTAGCAGACAGAGAGCCTCAGCTATACTTTCATCCTAGTCAACCGCAGCCCTAAATAATGTCTCCACAGCCATTGGTGGTGACAGTTGCAGGCTTTACTAGTACATATTCTAGATGTGACCAATCTATCAATGGCTTCCATGTTATCCTAGAGGGTTATTACATTTGGAGCTATCACTTTAGAGTAGTTCATCTAGAGAAGTTTAAAACAAAAAAATTAGTCTGTTACAGCCTTGGCTTTTAAAGGCTATTATTATTAATATTGTAAATGTCTAATGCCCCCTTGCTATGCTTTTAATAATTGAGGACAGAGCTCTAAAAGCCTCCATAGCCAGGCCCAGAGAAACTTCTAGTCAAAAGAACATATGCTCATGCATGGCAGCATCTGTTGGCAGCCTCAGGAAGCCTGTAGACACTGGCATGGTGCTAGAAAGGACAGACCAGCCATGTGCAGCTGTGCCAAACCTTCTTCAGAGAATGAGGAGAAGACTTTGGCCGGCAAAGCTCTTCCCAAGGGTAGCCTTATCCTCACATAAATTCCTCTGCTGATAAAAATAAACGATAGAGCAAAAGATGTTGATATTGTGATCTAGAGAGTGGATTACAAATCTTTCTTGACCTGGGAGTCTTTATGCAAGTACATTACATTAAGGTAAAAGGGGCTGGTCTGGTTGAATGAGGGGCAAGAGAGAAGAAGCTTTACCACCTGAGTTGCTCTGCTCCCATCAACAGGCTTATAAATGGGCTCCGCTGGCTCACTTGGAACCACTGTATGAACCTTTGTCCTCATGAAATGGTGTAGTTCACCCGCCACTGGAAGAGTACTTCCCAAATCTAATCCTCCAAAAGATGCCAGACTGATTGCATAATAATCATTTGGGGAATTGGTTAACGTTCAGATTGCCAGGCCAGATTACATTCAGTAGTGGGCCCTGGGAATCTGTATATTTAACAAGGTCCCCAGGTAGTTCTGATGCACAGACAAATTTGGGAAGCATGGTCATGGCCTGGACAATAACCTACACCCGTATTTCTGAAGGTGAGGACTAAGGGCCACCTGCAGCAGAACCACCTGAGTACGAGATGTGCACACTGCGACATGGAAAGCTCCACTGAGAAATAGGGTGTGGGGGTTACTTTAGTTGAGGTAAACAAGGGTCCAGGCCTTCCCAGTATTGAAAGCAGGGAGCTTGTTGGATCTGGAAACATTTCCATGTGGATCAAAATTCCTATCAACAGTTTCTCTGACAGAGTTTCTGAACTTCGGGCAGGGCCAATGACCCTTCTAAGAGACCCATCAGCGTTTATGCTCTATTTGCTTACTTTCTTCTCTCCTCTTCTCCCATCCAAGAATCCTTTATCTAGTCTTAGGGTTAGAAAAATCGGCTCAAACTGATTCATGGTCTTCCAAATCTCTCATTTTATTCTTGGATCTGTGTCACGGAGTAAAGTTCTTTTTCTCTGTGGTCTGCTGAGACCTCCCTTTTCCAGGATGTGAAGGTGGAAAACCCTAGCTGTATGAGGTAGAGAAAGGGCCTCAATTAAATGCAGTGGGAATACAGAGCTGATGTTGGACACACAGGTGTGTTCAGCTTATAAAAACACATCGATTTGTGCCTAAGTACACTTATGATTTGTGCACTTTTCTGTCCGTATGTTATACTTCAATAAAATTTATGGTAAATATTGGTTAATATCCCCCAAAATTATTGTGGCCATAGGTCCATTGGTAAATCAGTAGAAATAAAGATAGAGATACAGATATATTCTGAACCAAAATTGTTTATGGAGGTTGTCTCAGTATTGTAATTAGAAGTGATTTTTATTTTCTTCATTTATCCATGTCCTTCAAATTGTCAACCACAAACACTTAAAAAAAATTTTTTTTAATTTTCTGAATGTTTCTATTCTAAATGAGGACAATAATTTAATGGCAAAAGCAATTTCCCAATCATGTTATCTGGAGCTGACCTTCGGGGACTGCTCTAGCAGTGAATTTTGAGCACATTATCTTTTACATAACTGCAATTGTGGAGTTTATTTGCACAGGAAAGATTTCTACCTCTGGATATAGCTGTACACACTTGCTGAAGCCAAAAGAAAGCTTTAAAGAACTTACAAGAAATAGATTGTTTTTCAGAGACCCTTGCAAAGTCAGAACTCTAAGTATTTATATAGGATGCCACTTGATGTCTACTTGAGTGATAGGAACTTAAATTGCAATAAGACAGCTGCTGAATAGAAAGCAAAGCGTTTTTAAAGATGAAAGAAACAATATTCCTGTATACACTCTCCCAAGGGTCAGCATTATATACCATCCATGCCAAAAAGTCACATGAGATCCTCCTGAGTGACATTTCCAAGGTGGGATTAAGAGAAATTAGAAGCAAGCAGAATTGTCTCTGATGCCCAACCAGTTTCCCTCTTAGACCCTCATCCTTCCCCACTGCCATCCTTTCTCTCACCCACCCCACCCCCAACCACACACACCATTTTGCTTCCTGTTCTTTTTCCCTTTCTTGCTTTCAGCTGGGTGATATTAAATTCAATCTTTTCAACAAATACATGTAAAGCAGGATTCCAAGGGATTTAGTGGTGATTAGTGTTACATATACAGTTTAAATGTTCCCTGTATCCTTCTATTTGTAAACAGGGTATTCTGGAAACAGAGGAGTTTTCAGACTAGTGGCAAGATGGATATTTTTGGGCAGAAAAGAGCCATCTTTGCACAGAGGCATGTTACCCCACAAAGCCGTTTCCATCCCTCTTTTCTTTGCTTTTATCAGTTCACAGGAACACTGGATACCTGAAGTTTGGGAAAGCATTCCTCTGCAGTCTCCCCTGCTAGTAGGCTTAGTGAGGTGGCCTCTAGTGGCAGTGGCTTCTAGGTCAGGGGCTGAGGAATGCACCCTGCAGGCTCTCACCACCACCATGCTTCTTCCCCTCGGCTCCCCACCCCACAAACAAGAAAGGGGATTTGCAAAGGTTTAGCAACCCACTCTGCTCCCACACCAGGCTGCTGCTTCTGATCCACAGCCCCACATTCAGCGTGTGAACAGGATGGTGTAGTGAGCTCTGTGCCCCAAACCACATCTATACAGCCTTTCCACATAAGAAGTCCCTCCTATTGCTTGAAACAATGGGTGCTTAACTTCTCTGTGCCTCAGTTTTGTCATCTGTAAAATGGCACTCAACACTGCCTATCTTATGGCATCGTTATAAAGATTAAATAAATTAAAATAGGTCAAGTGCTTAACACAGTGCCTTGCAAATAGTAGTTAATACACGCTGTTTAATCACCCCAAACCATTCTTTCAGAGCGTTCTCCACGTGATAGGGGTGAGATATCCCAGTGAACACCTTATTAGTATTTTGTATTAGGATCTACTTTGAGTAGTCCTCTACTCAAATGTCACTCAAGGTGTGCTAGCTACCACAAACGAGTGCTCACTACATCCCAAGCATGCTTTCTTTGTACTGTCTACTTTCATCCTCATGAGAATCCTCTGAAGTAGGTACTGCTATTCTCCCCATTTTACAGATGAAGAAACTGAGGCACAGGGAGGTTAACCAAATGTTCAACGTTACCCAGCCAGTCGATGGCAGGACTGGGATTAGAATACAGGCAACCCTGCACCACAGTCCATGTGTTAGCCACTGTGCTGTACCATACCAAACTGCCTACTGTGTGCCTGGGGCCAGAAGATGCTGACATAGCTGGTGGTCTGAGAGATGGTCTGGCTGTAACAGGCCTGCCTCTTGCACTGATCCAAGCTTACACTCAAATAATAACCCAGGGATGAAATGTTCAATGTTTTGAGTGCTTCTGAAATTTCAAATATTTTTAACATCCATAGTCGGTAAACACTTCCCTTGGGCAGTAGGAGTAAAAATAGCATAGCTTTTTTCACAGTGAATACCTTTAGCAGTTGTAGGGAAGAAAAAATAATTTTCCCTCTATTGTCCTAGGTTCTGTGCCTGAGAACTCCTGTAATAATAGAAGATAGATTAACGGGAGAAAAAAAAACAACACCAATTTTAAGTATGTATGTAGGAGCCCCATAAAGATATGGAATTCAAAAGGCGGCCACACACAACTGTGGCTTCTATACCATGAACCAAGGAAAGGGCTAGGAGACTAGGGCTTCGAAGAGAAGAAGAGGAAATGTTTGGTAAACAAATGTGGCCTTTCAGATAAGGCTCTCAGGTGAAGAAGTGATCTGTGGTAGTAGCTGTCTTCCTGGTACAGGCCCCCTTTCTCTTGTAAATTTCACTTCTACTCTGTTTTCAAAGTTTCTCCTGTGTCTGCAGTTCCTCAATAATTCTTGTGCCAAAGAGGCATATTTGGGGGTGGCCTATTCTGCTCCCCTCCATTGTTAATGTGTACCAGGAATTGGGCTAAGTGCTTTCCATTGATTCTGTCACTTAATTTTCACAGAAACTCTACGAGATGGGTATTGTGACTGCAATCTTTATACAGATGGGTCTCAGAGAGATTAAGGAAGTTGCCAGAAGTCACACAACCCATGATAGCACCTACCTCGTAGGACAGTTTTAGGGGTTAAATGATATAATACACATAAGCAAGTGCTTAGACTAGAGCCTACTTCATTATTTGTGTTGGTTCCCAACTGTTCGAAGAGTATTCCTAGGATTCTTTGTCCCCACTCTCTTAGGAGAGACCATTCTGACTCATTGAATGTGAAAATATCTACTTACCAGCTAGCCGCAAGATTTTAAAATCACCTGCCTATGAAAAATGTCCAGACTCATTAACTTCTCCTTTTAAATGAAATTAACTTTTAGCTCCCCGACTTATTTAATATTTCTAAAACTAGGAATTTTGTGGGAAAATAAACTACAGTCAGAACCACATCATATATTTCTTTTTTTGTTTGTTTGTTTAATAATGTTGTTTAAAAGTTTGGTGGAGATTATATTTTATATCTTGAAATATGTCAGTTCCAATAGAACAGAAACTTTATTGGTACTGTTACCGGAGAGTAGGCTCCTCTCGGTGAGAAGTCCGGGCTTGGCTCCCACACCGGGGTCGAACCCGGGCCTCCGGGAGGATAACTGGGAAACTTAGCTATTACGTTTCCGGGGATTGGGCCCTCCTTGGCACGGTGTCCAGGTTCTTGGCCTCTCAAGCAAAGAATTGAACGAGATACCAAGGTAAAGTAGTAAAAAGCAGTTTATTAGAAGAAAAAGTACATTTTAAAGAAATAGAAGTGGGCCTGGGCAGAAATCAGTGGCTCAAGAGCCATTATTAAAAGAGTATACTCCAAAGAGTTTGAAGTGGGCCCCAAAGAAAGGCAAGGCAAAAAAGGGGCAAAGGCCCAAAGGTGGCATAATTAGGGGGAAAAGTACACTCCACAGGGTTTGTAGCGGGCCCCGAGCAAAAGCAAGGCTCAAAAAGGTGTGGCTCGCTGGAGCCCTTGGGTTTTATCTGGGACCACTTGATTGACCTCCGTGATTGACACGGGGCTATTACCTTATCTCTTTAGACTATGCATGTTCTCTGTAGTTTAAAATTGTTAACCACAAGCTGATTGACCCTTCTCCTGTAGCTGGGCTTTCACGGGCTTTTTAGCTTGACTTTTTTATAAGCTGGATGGCTCGCCCCCTCTACACCTGAGCCAATTATTCTGGCAGGTCAGCTTGGATAAAGTTATTTCCTCTGGCTTTGTTATAGTTTCCGCCTTAATCCCTCTACTTCGGCCATTTTCCTGACTGCCTGTAATTTTTCTATCTCAGTACTTTTTCCTTTTCTATCCCTCTGCCCACTCCATGGCTCTGGCTCCATCCTTCCCACCCCCCACCTCTATCGGGGGATGTAAGAGGGGTTTCCAACATCCCCAGTGGGATTCTTGGCTAAAGAAGGTATTAGACAAGCAAGACGTCCTCTTCCTGAGAGTGATCACCTTGCACAGTGTAACTTGGTTATAGAAACAGATTAGAAGACTTCTTCCCCATCAGGGCTGAGGATGAAGGGAATGAGTGCAGAGGAAGATTACCCTGTTCTGTTACACGCCATGCCATCCTCTCCCAGCGTGGGGACAGCCAGCACTCAGAGCCAGAGCAGGAGAAGCTGGCTTTGGCTCCTTCTTTTCCCTCCCAGACGCAGCTCTTATGAGAACTTGTGTCTCAAACTCCCAGAGTTTTCAAAGGATTAGCAAACACTTTTGAGTGCCTTCTTTTCTTCCTGCCCTTCCTCCCCTCTGAGACTCTTTGACCTGATCTCTTTGTTCAATGGAGTAAATCAGGAGGCACTACCTCCATGTTTTCCTACTAGCACTGACAGGAGAGAAAAGGCAGAGCAAATGAGTGACATGGGTGGTGTTTTAGTCACCCCTTTGTCAAGAAAGAGATTCCATCCTTGGGTCATGAGGATGGCCAAACACACAACACCCACCATTGGGCAGATAAGGTCAATAGTGTTTATTAGTCACATACACTCCCAGCCTAGGGGAAGAGGACACCACACCCCATGCGCAGCCACACGGAGGTTGCACTCAGGGGCAGAGTGAACCAGGGGCTGGGGGGGTGGGGAGGGAGACAGGCTTTGTGGTATCCAGAGGGTGGGTTCCCCCCTAGTTCCCAAAGGAGGATGTGATTGGCTTGTTTGAATAATTCCACAGGCTGGCAGGGAACTGAAACCTATTAGGGATAAGCAGAAACTATGCCTGGTCCTCTTGATAAGAAGGGCTGCTTGGCTAGGGGGCCTTATCCGTGAGAGCAGCATAAGGAGAGGAACTTGCAATTAGGCCATTCAGGGTCCGCTCAATTTTACCAGCTGTCAAGGTAGCATATAATATTAACTTTAGGTCTTACGACACAGACAATGCATACAAAGGGGAATCTGTGAAAAACAGCTTTTGGCATACACAACTAGATGAAGAGTGGGTTAGAAACTTGAGAGACAAAGTCTATCACGCAAGCCCGGATGTCGTTCTCAAAGCCAGAAATAGAGTGTGATGTTCAAGAGCCCTTGATAGAAGCCAAGTCTGCTTTCAAGTCTCCAAATACTCAAATCTTACCTTGTTATATTTTTTCTTCTTTCATAAGATTCTTGGCACTTTTGTTTGCTTTATATTAAACCTTGGTAATTATTTGGGAGAAAATGTATTGTTAGGATTATATAAGATAAATATATAAAAATCACATGGATTCTAAGGCCTTATATCAATGTTAGGTCACTGTTTAAGCACATGACGAACAACAGCAAGAGCTGTCGTTTTCACTGAGAATTTACTGTGTGCTTCCCACTTCAGTTAATTCTCATGCCTGTCCTGTGAGGTACATGTTATCCTTAGAAGGCAAAAGGCCATAGGGTCAGACAATTACTAAATGACAGAGCAAGGATTTTCCCTAAAGCCTGCATAAATCTAAATAAAAATTTTTTGGAGTTTTACTAATAAGTGTCTAGTCTGGGAAATAAAATAATAGTACTATATATTTAACTTTATATTAAAGTTAGGGAGACCAGTTATTCATTTATTTAGTCTTTTGACAGATAATGTTTGACTGTCTGTGTGCTAGGCATTGTCCCCAATGATGAGAAGTCAAGGCCCTTAACTTCATGATTCAAAGAAGAGTGTGGAATTATGGGTGTCCATTTTGACCAGGATGGAGTCACAGGCTGGAAAAACCAAAAAGTAATGAACAAAATATATGAAACAATGGTTTTTTAGACATTGGGCAACAGGCAGTGGAGGGCAGTGATCTCTCAGAGAAGGGAAACAAACAAGGGGAGCCCTATGACGCCCCTAGCTCACTGCCTGGTTTCCAGGCCTCAGCACAGGGAGAGGGAAACCAAACAAGGCCCAGTAGTCTCCCTGAGTTGAAGAGTCAGAGTTGAGAATTTGGGGAGGCCAAGCCAGCTACACATCACAGGGCAGAGCACCAGAGAGAAGAGAGCTGCACGGAGAGAGAGGAGTTGCACAGAGATAAATTTCTGGAGATTTCTTGAGGATTCCTTTTTAGTCTTAAGCTCAGTGCATGAATGGGAAAAAAATGTGAGGAAACAAGGCCAAGGAAGGACCACCTCAAGAAACAGGCAAGGCAATCTCTAGGACTCACACAGGACTGAAATAATTTGTGTTCCCACTAGCCAGAGGAAAATCCTCGTAATACACAGGGAATCAGCCTGGGAACACAGGAGAGCCCTGCCTTGATGGTGGACCTGAGCGCTGCACTGCTCCCACCTAACAATGCTCAAAAGCAAGCCTTGAAAGGATCAAACTATTTTCAGTTAACTGCAGAAAAAGGCTCAAGAAATATTATAATATCCAATAAGCAACAACGTAAAATTCACTATATCTGGCATCCAATCAAAAGTTGCTAAGTATGCTAAGAGACTGGAAAATACAACCCCTGATGAGGAAGAAAAAAATCATTTAAGAGAAACAGTCCCAGAAATGACACAGATGATAGAATTAGTAGACACGGACATTAAAATAATTAAAATAAAAAATTACAGTAAATATATTCCATATGTTCAAGATGGTAGATATAATATTGAGCTTATTAAGAGGAGCCATGGATGATATAAAAAAGACTCAAACTTTAAGACATGAAAAATACAACTGATGGTATTTTGGGAGTTCCGGGACCACCCACATGTTGGGTGACTCACTAAAAGGGCTCACAGGGCTCATTACCCCCGAGGCAGCATAATCACAACCACAGTTTATTTCAACACAATACATAGTAGACCCAGTAAGGGAAAAAGTCACATCAGGTGGTATCTGATGGAATTCAGGCTCGGGCTTCCTGGTGCATTACAGAGCCAGCCGTGGCACCACAAGAAGACCTAGTCAGTTGCTTGGCCACACAGACAGACGTCTCCAAAAAGGTTATATGGAACCACTGAGCCTCAGAAGATCAATGGGGAGATGAGAGAAAGATTCATGTTCTGGCTCTCTTCTGTTTCCTGTCCAAGTGGGCTGCACAGTGTAGTACCTCCAGGTGGGGCAGCTGCTGGGAAAGCCAGATCTCCTGCCCCATCACATGTACTTCCTCTGAACCCAGAAATGGCCACAGGAGCCAGAGCCTTTGTGAGATACGTGGTCAGACAGGGCTGCATGAGGGGACTTTACCCAGGACAGGCTGAGACAGCAGCTGGGGGCCAGTGCCTAGGGGTCCTCATCAAGCAAGTTGCCAAGGCCTGAGGGACAAATGGGGTGCAGTGAGATGGGGAGATGCAGAAATGAGTATGGTGCACCCAACTAGGCCTGGTTTATCCTCAGGCCGTCATTTCTTCATTTCCCACAGTCCTTAAGAATGAAACTACCCCTTCGAATATGAGGCTTTCGTGGAAACTGCTTTGATTTCAGTTGACTTTGCCCATCAGGGGTGACTTGGCAAGTCACCTTCTCTGGAATTTCTTACTAGAGTTTTACTTTATTCATCTTCAATAATTTTTTCCTTATGAAATTCCTCTCCAAATATTAGAAGAGTGACATGTTGCCACTGAAACCAATGAAATAATGCATAAAAGGAAAATTAATAAGCTCACCTCCCTGCTTAGCCCCTTCTGTGTCATAAACTGATATTTACAGCCTGGCCTCCATAGTAACATGCGAAAGACTGGAACTGGACCACTATCTTACAACATATGCAAAAATTAGCTCAAATGGATTAAAGACTTGATCATAAGACCTGAAAACAGAGACCTCTTAAAATAAGAAGCACTCAGTGTTAACTATTACTGTTATAATTATAGCAGCAATTATAAACATAAGCAGAAAGGTCCATTTAACAAAGAAACAAAAGTGAACTGAGCCCTGCTATGTGTCATGTGCTAAGTACAGAAGAACAACCAAGACAGAGTCTCTGGCCCAGAAGAAGAGTAAAGAAGATAAATATGGGGACAGGTAAATTACAGTATCACATGGTAGATTGTCTAATAACAGTAGAAACTAACAGCTGTGGGGCTCGGTGAGGGGAATGAGTAACTGTGTCTCAGAAAACACTTGTGTTCTGAGATGGGTCTTGAGAGATAAATAATAGGAATTTGTAAATCAGAGCAGTGGCATTAGAGTAGGTGTTCCATGTCAAAGGAGCAGTATATAATGAAAAGATTCCTCTGGGTGGCTCACAAACATGTTCCCTGGGGGCGATATAGTAAGGCATTACAGATTTCTTCCCATTTTGTAAAATGTTGTTTCTCAGTAGTTCAAGCCCGGTCATCTGCTAAGCACTTTGTAAAATGTTTTGGTTCCAGTGACTCATCACCACCATAGACTAATCACCTATGATTCTCCTCAACCCTCTTGGAATTGTATCTCTGCAAAGCATATCTCTCTGCATGAAACATGCCTTAAAGTGAGTGATTAAATACTCTTATTAAGGACTCTACCAGACAATCACTAAAGATAATTCTTGCACTGACTAGATTCCATGCTCCAACATTGATTTCTATACTGCCAGGGAATTTGTCAGGGAGCAAGACATGGCCATTGAGCCTAAGTAAAAGGTATAGATGAACAAAGTCCAAATGAGGCAAGGAGTTTCACAGTGCTACTTTCTGATGTGGGCCCAAAAAGGTACCATAAAGCAAATCATGCAATGGCACAATTTAAAAACCAAAGACCCACAAATAATTATTAACACTGATTCCTTTCTGTCTCTGTGACTTCATAGAGTCAGAAAGGATGGAGAATCTGAGAAAATCTTGTTCATTTAAACTATCTCTTTTGTTTGATCATTTAAAATCAGTTTTTTTCTCAGTTTTTAGAGTGTATGAACCATATCACCGTTAAGCAGGTATCTTATAAGAAAATACCAAGGAGTGAAAGATATTTTTTAAAACATGTATGCTGTCTTTGCTTCCCTAAACTTCAGGACTCAGAAAGCATTCAAAACAAAGGGAGCTTATTATATCATTGTTTTAATGATAGCATAAAAATTGGAAAAAACCCTAAATGTCCATCAATAGGGGAATATAATACAATGTGGAATAATCAATCATCAGGAAATACTATGAAGGAGTTGAAGCAATTGAACTAGATCTACGTATATAAACATGGATCAACTTCTAAAATGTGATGTTGAGGAAAAATCCCAGATGGAGAATATGTACATATGATGATATTATTTATATCCAATATGTATATTATATATATATATATATATATATATATATATATATATATATATATATTAAATGTATTATAAATATGTAATGATTTATGTATCATATATATAGATATGGATTGGAAATACGTAAACAAACTCAATATAGTGGTTGCTCTGGGGAATGGAGAAGGGATTGGGAAATGATACAGGGGAGCGTGAAGATTAAAGTAGACTTAGCTTTATTTTTAAGGTTGAAAAAGGAGAAAGCAAAATATTGACTTGTACAAATTTTCTCTACTTTTTTATTTTTAAATAAAAATACGTGATTCGTTTGCTTTACAACTTACTTTGTATCTTTCCATTTTCTTTGCTGACAGAGGTATAATTGGTTCTACCATTTGAATTGCAGACATAGACAATCCAATTACAACTTTTTAAATCAAAGTTCAATTAGAAAAACAAAAACTATTCTATGTATTTCAAACAGAAAAGGATTAGTACATAGAAGCAGATGCTTTTAAAACCACTGGAAGAACTGTGAGCAAAAATTGCAGGGGGTGAGGGACCACTAGCTTTCAGTATTTCGCTGTAGTTTTCGTCCAGAGAATCTGCAAGTTTCTGCCGCTTCCCAGTGGTTTGGAAACAGCAGGAAACCACTGCTGAAAGTCACAGCTGCCCTGCAGCTCTGAGTTTAAATGGCAGGGAAGTGTAGTAGGCAACTGCAAAACCCCACATCGGCTGAAGTTCACACACCTGCCACTGATGCCTGAAGAACTTTCCTTTGCCTTCTAAATCTCGCACGAATGCATCTCATTATCATTACTTAAATAGAATCCAAAACGTGGGTGTAAAGTGAGTCTGGGAGATGTACATCGCCGTCTTGCAGTTCCCATGGTACATGGGTTAACCGAAACACGGATGGAAATAATGTGAATGCTAAGACAACACCTGGAATACATTTATTTTTGTAAAGGTCAGACAGTTCTTTTACTTCAGTCACCATTTTTTCTTAGCTGGTGGTAAAAATAAATAAATAAGTGCTTCACTGGTCATTCACCCCAATGATCGAAGCAGCAAAGAGAAATTGAGGGCCCCCTGCCAGAATGGAAACTTTCTTCTTACCAAGTGGTATAGACCACTTCTCTCTGTGAAGCAAAGTTCGTTGCTAACTAAGCTTCCCTCTCTCTTAAATAGGCAAATACTGTATCTTTCCAAATTGCCAAATAAATGATAGTATTGTGTCTGTTGATTCAATGCTGAAGAGCACAAAAAAAGCAGAGTGGCATCAGGGTTTGATGGAAAGTACACTGTATCCATAGTCCAGAGACCTATATTCTGTCTTCAGCCTTACCACTTGCTAGCTAAGTGACATCAGGAAAATCACCTAGCCTTCCTAGAAAGATGAAGCATATCATTACTCAGTGCTTCCCATCAAAAAATCGGAAAGTCTGAAAACCTACCGCAGCCAGAGTGGTCTAAGGAGACATGGCAACTAAGTGTAATGTGGTATCTTAGATAAGATCATGGAACAGAAAATGGACATTAGGTGAAAACGAAGGCTATCTAAATAAACTATGGACTCTAGTTAATCACAATGCATCAATATTAGTTCACTAATTATGGCAAATGTACCATACTAATGTAAAATATCAGTAATAGGGGAAACCTCTTATAGGGTATATGAAAACTCTCTGACTATCTTTGCAAATTTTCTGTAAATCTAAAATGCTTCCAAAATAAAAGTTTTAGTTTTATTTTTTTAAAATGTAATGTACTAGAAACAAAAAAATCCTTGGAGAATCATTCTGAAATGAGATGTCCAGGATTTGATTTAAAATAATCCAACTGGGAGTGGAAAGGTTGGGAATGATGAAAAGTGGGAGGAAGTACAGATAAAACAAAGTTGGCCAAGAAGTGATAATTGATTAAGCTTAGTTTGTGAGTATATCAGGGGGTCACAATATTTTTCTGAGGTAAAAGTTGTGTTTTTATATTCCTTATAACAGCATTAATTCATCTAACTTTGGGAAGATAAATGAAGTGTGATTTTTTTTGGTCAAGGGTAGTCACACGTTTCTCAGTAAACATTTGGCGTTCAGGTTCAGGGAGATACATCTGCGTCTAATACACTAAACTTTCCCACTCAGCAGATCATGGTCACGATGCTTTCAAACCATACAAAGGATTCCTTCCGTCTCAAAAAACAGGCACATTCATTTTCTCTGGAATTTGGTAGAAATTCCAGGAGATCCAGTGGAAGTCAATTTGATGTTTACTTCATAAGAAATTTTAAACCATGAGTCTTACCTAAATAACACACTCTAACACATTTCCTGCAATACACGGGTACATATTTCATAGGTTTTATTTTAGCCTTTACAGTTAAATCCAGGTAAAAATATTAATACGAGATTGTGGTAGCCAATGACTCTATGGAGAAAATATTTCTGTTTCTATGACCTCTGTCTGGACAGCTCTAAGTTTCTCAGTTGTTGAATTGCCTTGTGCCTTGTTCTTTGGATATGAAATACTTCTAAAGTAGCATTTTTATATGTCCCAAAATGATTCATTACAGGTGGGGGTAGAGCAACCTGCTTCATAATTTAAATAAGAAAATATAAATAAAACAATATACTGTATTGTGCTAACTCCATTTATTCTCTCTTACATCTACCATTTTCCTTTTCTAAAAAAAGACATGGCTTAAACTAGATTTATTCTAAATATTCCGTTAATGTATGTTTTTCTATAGGGAATAATAAAATTAATAAAATGTAACACTGTAGTCTTTGGTCAGATGCTTTGGTGAATTTTTAAGATAGTGCATAAATGATCTTTTAGGATGATGTAACCAGCAGAATCTGGGAGGCAGAATAATGTAGTGCTTTTTGTGCAAAATGTGCTCCACATAACTCTAGTTCTGTGAATGTTAATAGGTATTATTTGCTGAGGTGGGGGAAAGTCCTGAGGTCAAATGAGTTTAGAAAACATCATATTAAATAAGTTCTTTACCGTAGGACTTCAAACATGTTGACAGACATTATGAACCTTAAAAAAGGGGAGAGCCAACAGCATTTCTTAGACTGATTTAACCGCAAAACACTTTTTTTTCCTGAGTCACCTTTCAGCACTGCATTTATAATGGAAAACGTAAAGGGAGAAGGTTGGCGAAGGGAGGTGAGTACAGGTTTGAAGATATGGAAAGTTCAACCTTCACTGAAATTCTGATTCTGTGGCTTACAAATAAAATGGTGTTAGGCAAGTGGTCCACTCTAAGCATCATCTTTCCTATAAAATAAAAATATCAAATTTGCATAGGTTTCATAGGGATGACAAGTAATTTAGATGAGTTGTATTTTAGGCTATGATGTAGCAGGCTGTAGCAGACCATAGTTCTCACTATAAAAAGTAGGGGGAATGGATAAACTAATAAATGAATGAATGAATGAATGAATGAGTGACTGAATGAATAGATAGATAGATAGATAGAGAGAGATAGATAGATAGATAGATAGATAGATAGATAGATAGATAGATAGATAGATAGATAGATAGATGCAAAGAAGTCTAAAGGAATTACATTCCAGACAGGGAAGAGCCTTTTCCTCCCTGGCAGCATTTGCTGAGCTTGGGATAGGGAAATTATTGAGCTTGTCATAAGAAAAAGAGATTCTTCTTGTAAAGGAAAGGAGAATTTAACAGAGTCTAAAATAGCCACATGAACATGAGAAACCCCCAAAAGAATAAACAGTCCTCCCTACTGATCAGTGTTTACCCTGAAGCTTTTGATGAATGATGAGAAGTTCTTGAAGCTGGAATATTAAGTTGGAAAGGTAGAGAGAGAGCTCCATACTCTCATAATGATAAAATCCCAAAGTCAGATAAGTGAAACAGCCATATTAAACACAGGACAGATCTCATTCTCAATGCATTTGAAACCAGATGGGAACCAAAGCAACCTAAAACTGTAACCCATTGCATCTAACTCAATTCCTGGTGGAACTGAAGTGAATAGCTCCTCAACTTTGCTGCCTGCTAGAGAAAAAAGTGTGCCCTACTTGGAAAGAAATATATCAATATCCACTGACAGTTTTATACAATGTCCAGCATAAATTTTAAAAATTAAAAAGACATGCAAAGAAACAGGAAAATGTGACTTGTAGCCAGGAAAATAATACAGGCAAACCTGCAGGTTATCCAAAGTTTGGAACTCACAGACATATCAAAATAACTATTACAAATATATTACATAAAATAGAAGCTAAGATGGACACACACACAAAAAAAGCATGAAAATATGAAGAATTTAAGCAAAGAAATAGAATCTCTAAAAAGAACCAAATGAATTTTCTAGAAATTCACATTATAGGAAATTAAGACTTCCTAAAATGAGTCAGTGAATTCAAAGACAGCTCAAAATAAATTATTCATACTGAAGCACAGATAGGAAAAGGAATTAAAAAAAAGGACACTGTTAAATGATCTAACATATGTGTGATTGGAGCCCTGGAAGAAGAGGAGAGAAAAAAATGAGGGAAAGGAATACTTGAAAAGACAATGTCTATAAATTTTTCAAAATTGATGAAAGCCATCACCACAGATACAGGAAGCTCAGTGAACCTCAAATAAGATAAATACAGAGAAAAAGCTCCTAAGAACATCATAGTTAATTGCTAAAGGCTAAAGATAAAAGAAAAAAATGAAGTAGCCAGAGAAAGAAGACATCAAGGGAACAATAATATTCATGGTGGAGGCCAAAAGACAGTTAAATGGCATCTTTAAAGTGCTAGAAAAAATAAAACTGCTAACCTAGCATTCTTTTTTTAACTTTTTTATTAAATTTATTGGGGTGACATTGGTTAGTAAAATTATATAGTTTTCAAGTGTACATTTCTATAATCATCATCTATATATTGCATTTTATGTTCACCACCCAGGGTCAGTTCTCCTTCCATCACCATATATTTGACCCCCTTTACCCTCTTCTATCATCCACCCTCCCCCCCCTTACCCTCTGGTAATCTAAACTGCTGTCTGAGTTTTTGTTTGTTTGTCTTGTTCATTTGTTGCGTTCAGTTTTATATCCCACATATGAGTGAAATGATATATGGTTCTCAACTTTTTCTGTCTGACTTATTTTGCTTAGCATAATAATCTCAAGATCCATCCATATTGTCGCAAATGGCAGTATTTCATCTTTTCTTATGGCTGAGTAATATTTCATTGTGTATATGCACCACATCTTCTTTATCCAATCATCTATCGAAGGACACTTTGATAGTTTCCATATCTTGGCCACCATGAATAATGCTGCAATAAACATGGGGCACATGTATCTTTATGGGTAAATGTTTTCAGATTTTTTAAAAGTAGTTACCAGAGGAGGGATTGCTGGGTCATATGGTAATTCTATTCTTAATTTTTTGAGGCACTTTCATACTGTTTTCCATAGTGCCTGTACCAATTTACATTCCTTTTTCTCCACAACCTCTCCAACACCTGTCATTACTTGTTTTGTTGATACTTAATAGCTATTCTAACATATGTAAGGTGGTATCTCATTGTGGTTTTGATTTTCATGTCGCTGATAGCTAGGAAAGTTGAGCATTTTTTCATATATCTGTTGGCTGTTTGTATGTCTTCTTGGGAGAAGTGTTTGTTCAGGTCCTCTGCCCATTTTTTAATTGGATTGTTTGATTTTTCATGTTGAGTTGTATGAATTCTTTATATATTTTGGATATTAGCCCCTTAAAAGAAGTGCCATTTGTAAATATCTTCTCCCATTCAGTTGGTTGCCTCTTTGTTTTGTTTGTGGTTTCTTTTGCTGTGCAGAAGCTTTTCAGTTTGATATAGTGCAATTTATTTATTTTTGCTTTTACTTCCTTTGCCTTTGAGGTCAAATTCATAAAATGCTCTCTGAACCCAAAGTTAGTACCTATGTACCTATCTTCTCTAAACCCATAAGGTTAGTGCCTATGCTTTCTTGTATGTAATCTATTGTTTCAGGTCTTCTGTTTAGGTCTTTGATCCAGTTTGGTATATGGTGACAGATAGCAGTCCAGTTGCATTCTTTTGCATGTGGCTTTCCAATTTTCCCAGTATCATTTATTGAAGAGGCTTTCTTTATTCCATTGTATGTTTTTGGCTGCTTTGTCGGAAATTATCTGCCCATATGTATGTGGGTTTATTTCTGGGTTCTCAATTCTATCCCATTGGTCTGTGAGTCTGTTTTTCTGCCAATACCATGATGTTTTGATTATTGTCACTTTGTTGTATAAATTGAAGTCAGGGAGTGTGATACCTCCAAACTTGTTCTTTTTTCTCAGGATTGCTTTGGCTATTCTTGGTCTTTTGTAATTAAATACAAATCTGATGATTTTTTTGTTCTATTTCTTTAAAAAATGCCATTGGGATTTTGATGGGGATTGCATTAAATCTGTATATTGCTTTGGGTAATACAGCCATTTTAACTATGTTGATTCTTCCAATACATGAACACGGAATATCTTTCCATTTCTTTGTGTCTTCTTCAATTTCTTTTAATAATGTCTTATAGTTTTCAGTGTATAAGTTTTTCACATATTTTGTTAAGTTTATTCCTAGGTGTTTTATTCTTTTTGTTTCAATTGCAATAAAAGGAATTTTTTTTCATTTATTTTCTCTGAAATTTCATTGTTAGTATACAGAAATGCAATGGATTTTTGTACATTGATTTCATATCCAGCAACTTTACTGTATTTGTTTATTGTTTCTAATAGCTTTTTAGTGAAGTCTTCAGAGTTTTCTATATATAGCATCATGTCATCTGCAAAGAGTGACAATTTAACTTCTTCATTCCCAATTTGAATGCCTTTTATTTCTTTCTCTTGCCTGATTGCTCTGGCTAGGACTTCCAAAGCTAAGTTGAATAAAAGGGGACATCCCTGTCTTGTTCTTGATAGTAAAGGGAAAGCGTTTAGTTTTTCACCATTCCTTACCAAGTGAAAATATGTTTCAGAAGGGAAGGTGAAATATGTTTCCAAACAAACCAAAGCTGAGGGAATTTTTCACCAGCAAATCTGCAATACAAAAAAAAAAAAAAAAAATTCTAAAAGAAGTTCTTCAAGATAAAAGGAAATGATCCCAAATGGAAGTGTGAAATTTTTTAAAAGAATGAAAAAAGAAAGGGTAAGCATGAATAAATGTAAAAGACTAATTTCTTAAAAACTTTTTAGAAGACTATGACTACTTAAAATAATAAAAACAAAAATAGTAACATGTATTTGAGTTTATAATATAGGTAGAAGTAACTATGTGACAATAAAAGCAAAAAGGGCCATCATAAATAAGGAAGATTTTAGAGATATAAACTTTTTCCATTGTAGTAAAATACTTCTTAAACATTGTAACAAGGATGGATATTGTAATCTCTAGAGCAATGGTTTTCAAGACCAGAAACATCAGCATAATTTAGAAACTTGTTAGAAATGCAAATTCTTGTTTCCTATCCCACACCTATTAAATCAGAAATTCTGGGGGTTAAGCCAGCAATTTATGTTTTTAAAACCCACCCAGATGATTCTATTTCAAACTAAAGCTTGAGCCCCTCTGTGCTAGACTTGGAAAGCAGTGGAGAGGGAAATTTTCCCAGTAGTAGAGTTGTGAGTGGTAGGTAGAATGTGTGTCATTCACTTTGGGTGAAAGGAGAAGTGACCCAAACTGAACACATGTATAAATTCCTGGGCAGTGGCCAATGCCCTGATTGCCTGGTTAGAGAACTGGAAGGAGAAGAACTGGAAGATCAGAGACAAGGAGGTCTGTGGATAAACATATGGTGACAGCATGAAGTGTGAAGCCTTGTATTACATGTGGATACTGACCAGAGCATCTACCATGGAAAAATCCTTAAACAACCGAGGAGACAAAATGACTTGACATTAGCCAGTCTTTGTCATTGGTTACCCAGAGCAGACGTGATGGACACACAGACAAAGCGAACATAGTGGCAGAAACAGAAGTTATGTGTGAGTCCAAGAGCACGGACCCCTCTTAACAATGTCAATCTAGCTACTGCTGCCTTTGAATATTCAACTTGTCGGCAACAGAGACCAACTCTGAACCCCTAATACAGCATTATTCCTGGAAGAAATCAACCAGTCACTTAGTAGCCATTCCATCCTGGAAAGGCCAGCCATTCATCCTCCCAGAGAGAGACTAATATTCCAGGTATGCATTTGCCTTTCCTCAGCCAGCACCACTATCAGGGGCTTACGGAGTGCCTCAGCCACAGTCCTGGAAGCCCACACAACAAGGCATCTAACCAGACCTACTTCATCATGAAGGCAGTGAGTCCATGATCACGGGAACCACTGATCACTTCACATATTGCACCATGCAGAGTTAGCCGGCTTCATTGAATGCTGGAATGACCTCTAGTTAGGTAACAAAAGACTTTTCATCATTTTTACTCATTCAAATGGCATATTTTGCCAAGGGGACACAAGAAGCAGAGAATACTGACATGTGGAAAGAACAGAATGAAGTAAAGATGTAGAGGGAAGTGAACACGAGAGAATGAAACAGATGGTGTCCTGACAGATCCCTAGTTTTCAATTCTCATGTTTGCCACAGCCCATGAGACGTCTCTGTTTCCTGATAATAAATCCCACCTTTTCTTATGCATAAGCATGCCTGATTTGATTTCTATTACTTGCAACTAAAGGATCTTGTCTAATCCAGTAAATTCCAAAGAGGCGAACTTTTCTCTTCACATGAATAACTTCCAATAAATAATGCAGTTTTGTGCCAAAATGGAAAGAACTTCTCTTACAATTTTTAGATTTAGACAGCCCCTCATCAGTGTATAGAAGAGACTTCGTTTATTATAACCAAGTCTCCTCCCACCCTAAGATCCTCTGACAAATGACAAGAAAGATATGATTTGGAAAATAGAATTGTTTCACTAATTGGGAAATAAAAAATAATGAGTCCCAAGTGCTTGATAACATTCCAAAAAAAGATGTGCAAGACTATATAACATTTTAGGGAGAAAAATAGACAGTTTCTAGATTTAGAATTAGTTTAATCTCTGGAACAAAATTTTACATTTTTCCTTTATTAAATTAATGAACCAAAAAAAGTCTAGAAATATTTAGGTTGTGAAATATAAGAACAAAAATAGCAAATAAAGTAGCCTTTAAATGTACGTAATTATTTACTGGCTGAAATGAAAATTGAAAAAGATCTCAAAAAAAAATTAGGCAATATTCTCTGATTTGCTTTCTCTTGATATCACTGCCAACAATGCCCTCTAGTGGTAAATTAGGTAGGCACTGAAGAATGGAAAAAATGAAACATAATTAAGCTAGTCTGTTAAACTCATTGGTAAGATTTTCATGACTACGAACTTTTACACTTCCAGTTGGTAATTGAATGTTATATTTGGCAAGAAAATTAATCTTTGCAAAGTATCTCAGCATATACCTTAAAGCACAAGCATTTGAAAGCCAATTTTCCCCTGTGGTTTTCCTGAACATACGCCAAGCAGCACATGAAAATAACCATCTGCAGTATCTTATAGGGGCATTTCAGGGTCACAACTTCCACTACGTACCTTAAAGAAAGTAAAATCTACTTTTACTGAGGATGAAATCAATCTCCCAAATACTTCTGATTCTAAAACCAATTACCTTCAAGAATTATAGTTTCAGACAAAAATAATGACTCTTGTTACCACTTTCAAATCTATCTGAATTCTGAATTCATCAACCAGACAAAGTCCCTTTACTTGAGAATTCTTCAAACTACAGCTCTCAACCGTTGGGGCAAGCCAGTCAAAACAACAGTTTCAGTTACAGGAATGGAATTTCTCCAAGCCTGGCTCAGCAAAGAGCTTCCCAAAGGAGCTTCAGCTGAAGGAAAAGAAAGAAGACAATGTACACAGCTCACTCCCCTTTAATTCAAACCAGCCAATTGCTGGCTCTAGTCTCTGGCTCAAAATTTCTTTGCGTCTGCAAATTGTTCTCTTTCCTCTCCCCTCCAAGCCTCCTTCCCTCGTATTTTGTGACAATCCTGTATTCCCTTCAGTAACTTATTATGTGTGTGATTTTGAGAGTCACTTAGACCCTTTTATGATAACTATATTTGCATGAGAATATTTGCTCTGAAAACTTTGACTAAGGCATTAACATACTACTCTGTCCCAGGAATTCATTTATTTAAATGAAAAGAAACACATCCTCAGATAGCTATGCTGTGAGTTGACAAGGGCCATTAATATTAATATTAATTCCCTTAGAAAGACTGAGATGACCACATTCTGTGACTGCTAAACATTTCCTGTTTTTGCACTGCTAAAATGGATTCCAAATACTAAGTAATATGTCTTCCAAGAACTCTCGCCTTCATCAACCTGAGACAAAAATCTCATGAGGCAACCTGACCTCCAATACCATTTTCTCCATTACCACTTCTGGTATGCCAGAAATATCTCAGCTTTTGGAGTCAGATGACTGGCCTAGCTGTAAAACCCTACATTGCCACTGATTGGCTGTGTTGTTCAGTAAGTCATTTACACAAACCAGTTAAGGAGTTTTAGGGGAACTCACAGAGTGATTAGCTGACAATTTCACCTACACTTAGCACCAGGCCAAATGAAAAAACAAAAATATATCAATTCCAAGATGGCAATATATAGTACTGTATTTCACAAAGTATGCTCTCTAGAATGATCCCTAACTTATTTGACCATGGTACTCTTTTTTTTTTTTTTTTCAGAGCATTGCAGGAAACCAGGGTATAAAAACAAAACTCTTTGCGATATGGTAGTATATGATGTTTTCTGGACTTTTCAAATTCAAATTATACCCATTAAATTTCTTCAATTGCACTAGACACATTTCAAGTGCTCAATATCCTCATCTGGCAGTGGCTACCATATTGAACATTACAAAATTGAACATTCCATCATTTCAGAGAACTCTGTTGGACAGCAGTAGTCTAGAGTTTTCCTTATAATCTTGTAATCATATTCAAACTCCAGTCCTTTACAATAAAGAAAATGGTTAAGTGTCACCTTAACCAAGTGATGAAAGATAATAACCCCAGTAATGGCCCAAATAGACATCACATACCTCCTGTAGTGTACACTAAGAACATAATATCTCATGTGTGGTATTTCTGCCAACAATACATAACCGGAATCTAATCATTAGGAAACAAACCAACACAAATGTAAGGATATCCTACAAAATAACTGATCTGTGCTTTTTATCATAAAAGACAAAGGTTAAGGAACTGTACCAGACTAAAGGAGACTAAAGAGACATGACAACTAAATTCAATTCATGATCATTGAATAGATCCTTGATCAGGGAAAAGAATAACTATATAGGAAATTATTGAGACAATTGATAAAATCTGAATTTGGACTATGGGTTAGATAATAGTATTATAAAAATGTTTCTTGATTTTGATTATTATCATGTAGTCATATAAGAGAAAGTCCTTCATTTTAAGAAATAGTACATTGAAGTATTTAAGAGCAAATAAGCACTCTCTGGGTTCCAAATAACATGGAGAAAGAGAAAGCATGCCTTCCACTGGATGCAGCTGAAACCCTTGGAGCTAGTTTGAAAAGGAAACACAGCAGTTAAATTGGGGAAGATAAACAGACTCTGAGAACCATTAAACTGAGGGTGAGTATCCCTTTTCTTAAACCTAGTTTCTCCTAGCCTGGACTCAAAAACCACCTGAAATTCAGAAGTATGTAACAGGAGCAGACAGAAAGTGCTCCAAGAGAAGCCCTTTCTTTCTTGTCCAGGGGGCAAGAAAGTGGCCTATGAAGGGACCAAAAGATTGGAGAAAATCCTTTGGGGGTTTTCCCTCCTCTCTTGGCCCAGCCTCTGGGCAATGCTACAGCGGCATAGAGGCAACAATAGCTGAACAAATGCCTAAAACTCAAAGGGAAGGGAACCCTTCTTTCTGACTAGAGGAACAATGGATCCAAGAATATGAGAGGAACCCCTGTTCTTTTTTCTCTCTGACTTCTCTCTATTTGGTCCAGGTAGCAGACAATTTCAGAAAGTGCATAGCAGACCAGGAAAACTAAAGTCATGGCTACCGAGTCAGAAGACCAGGAAGAAGGTAGCCAGGAGTGGGAAAGATTTCCCTGGGGTAAATCATGAAGAGAAGGAAGTTCAAGAAACTGATACCATCAAACTATCTATGAACTAACTCCTGTGCTCATCCCTGAGCTGTGCATGCAGAGATCTGACCCTAATCAGCATTGAGAAGTGATCTACAGGATGGACCACTGCCCAAGTCCCAGGCTGGTCACTGGATGTTACATGGGACAGACCCAAGTAGCACAGCAAAGGTTTTGAAAACTGAACTGACTTTGGATTCACAGCCAGCAGAGGCAGGGTAGGAACTTAAAACCTAAATCTAAACCGCTCAATTGCCTGCTAAAACAAATGCCCAAGCAAACATTGTCTGTAGGATTTAAACAAGACCTAGAGTCCTATAACATAATATTCAAAATGTCCAGGATCAAATTCAGAATTATTCAACATATAACGAACCAGGAAAATCATGAAATTTCTCAAGAGAAAAGTACTCAACATCTACAAACACAGATGTTGAAAGTAGATAGACTTTTAAACAGTTAAAAAAATCATTATCTAATAAATAAATGTGAAAATTCTTAAAACAAATGGAAAGATAGAAAGTCTCAGGAGAGAAACAGAAGAAATGAACCAAAAGAAAATGTTAGAACCAAAAAGATATAGTGACCAAAAAAAAAAAAAAAATCTTACTGGATGGGCTCACTAAATGAACTTCAAGATATCAATATAATTATCTAATCTGAACAACAGGGATTTAATAGATTTTTCTTATGAACAAAGTCTAAAGGACCTGTGGAACAATACAAAAAAGTCTAACATTTATGTCATTGGAGTCTCAAAAGAAGAACAGAAAGAATCATATAAATTTGCAAGTACACCAAAAGGAAAAGGGAGTCAATGTTACTTTAGGTATTTTTCTTAATTAATAATAAAATAATAATAATAATAATAATATTTTAAGTAAAAGAGTAAAGGAACATAATCGCTGCAACTTTCTCTCAAATGGCTCAGAAAAATGTGTATATAGATAGAGTGGATAGATGAAACAGCATAGCAAATGGATCAAAAAGTATACAACCGGTGAATTTGGATTAAAGTTTCATATAAAGCAATACTTTGTTCCATTTTTGCAGCTTTTCTGAAAGTTTTAAATTTTACCAAAATAAAAGTTGCCACAGATGTATATGAAAAGTGCATTTCTAATAAAATGTTTTTTTTAAATACTTCCAAAAATATCATGACATATGATATGCCAACCTCTTTGTTATTCCCGCCACTAGCAATCTCTCTCCTACCCCTGAGCTTGAGAAGTCCCATACAGTAAACCTGGAATGGCAAATATTTTCAACTTGTGTGCCTACTCCAATCTATTGTTTGTAGGAACTAGGAGTACTGACTTAAGAAGGATTCCCAGCATATGATCTCACTTATATGTGGAATCTAAAGAACAAAATAAATGAACAAACAAAACTGAAATAGACTCAGAGATACAGAGGACAAACTGATGGTTGCCAGAGGGGAGAGAGGTTGGAGAGCTGGTGAAAAATATGAAGGGATTAAGAAGTACAACTTGGTAGTTACAAAATAGTCATGGGGATGTAAAGTGCAGCATAGAAAATATAGTCAATAATATTACAACTACGGATAGTGCCAGATGGGTACTAGACTAATTGGGGATAACTGCATAAATTATATAAATGTCTCACCACTATGCTGTACACCTGAAATTAATATAAAATAATATTGAATGTCAACTGCAACTGAAATAAATAAATTAATTAAATATGAAAAATAGAATTCTCAGGGCAGGTCCAACTCAGGGAAAAAGAGTTCTGCTATTGATTAGTGATGTCTACCATAGGTGCAGACAAGGATTCTGGTCGGATGCATGCCAAAATACCCTGATGCAGCTTGTATTTTCCTGCTAGTGTTTTACCATATTTCTCACTCAAATCACTGCTCAAAGCTCTAATGCTCATTGAAACATGTTCTTTAACCCATCGACACAGACACAGTCCTAAATAGCTCTTTTAAAGATAGCTTATACTGCTACTTTTACTTAAAACCTTATATCACTTACTAATTATTTATCTTTTCATATCTCTCCTTTCTTTTCCTACTTTTTTTTTAATCTAAATATAAGTTCTTATTTATTTTGCCTAAACAATTAAACTAGTCTCAGCTCTTTCCTTGCCTCATCTTAATTAAATATGAACACTTCAGTTCATCCTACACACAGTGGCTTCCTGAAACAGATTAGTCATATTTATTGACTGCCTAGGAACAAAGTCTGTGCTAAGCATGGGAGACAGATGCTGTGAGGGTTCAATGCCTACCCTCATAAATTCAGGTCCAGAGGAAAAGACCAACATGTAAACAGGTTGTTATGATACACTGCAAAATTCCTACCACACTGTTCTTATCTATAAAACAGAAATGATAATTGTACATACTTCCCAGAGTATGGAGAGGATTAAATGAGTTATAGCTAATAAAGTGCTTAGCATATGGTCTGCCACACAGTAATCATACAATAAACATTAGCCTCTAATATAATTGACTCCCAACTGTCAGGTATGATTATTCCAATTTTCAAAGGTAGTGAATTTAAACTACTTTCTCAAGCCACCCAATGAGTTAAGGAATCTTGAACAAAGCCAAAATTCTGAAGTCTGTTTACCCATATCTCCCATAAGGGATTACGATTTTCCAAATAAAATAAACCATGCCCTTGTAATTTTATCTTCCATTTCCAATATGCTTTTGAAGATGTTTCCATGATAAATTTCAGCAGATGATGATTTCCATTTTCTTCTCAATCATGTGATTTATACAGAGGAGCACAATGACATAATCCCCACATTATATTTTATAATACCGTGCCCTATAATTCTTGCCAGCACTCACAGCTCAGACATTTTCTCCTCATCTAATAGTCATACATATATATTGGCATAAATACATAAAATGAAGTCTTCACTCCAACAAAATGAATTATGACTATTATATATAAAAATAATGGCTACAATGAAAGGGCAGACAGGAAAATAAGACCCAAAACTCCTAACACCCTGAGCATTTGAAAAATAAAATCACATTTTGTTTTTCTGAATCCCAAAGATAATCTCTGAAAGTGTCCCAAAGAAAGCGTGGAGGATATGGATAAGAATCAAAAACTATCATCCATTTCCAAACATGCCCAGAAAAATATGTTCTCTTCAAGCTGCCAAGATAAATGCAAAACAGAATATTTTTTTTTATCTCATGTTAGGGTTTTTCAGATGTGTCCCAGAATTATTTTAAAAATAGACAAGCTGCCCTTATAAACAGGAATGCATAAGATTCTTGCAGTGCAGTGGGGTGGAAACAACAGAATGCACACACATGAGCACCACATACTCCTATAACTGGCTGTAGATTCTGCACAAGGTACTTAATCATTTTGGACTCTGGTTTCGAAAGCTATAAATGTTAGGGATAATGACATTTATTCTCAGTAACTTGTTATTGAGAACAATAACTAGCATTTGTGCAGCCAGCTAAAAACTACCTTTTTATTCACAAATACTATTTTATTTAGTTACTACAAAACCCTGTGAAATGGATATTATTATTATTACTGCCATTATATTCTTTTGATAAATGAGGACGCTGACGTTCAAAGAACTTTTAACCAACCTGCCTAAGGTCAGAGTGAGTGGTAAAGCAGGACTCAACCTACATCTCCTAACTCTACACCTTTGCTTAACCCACTAGATTATAATTCTTTGAATGCAAGGACTTCTAATCATCATATTCTCAAGGCTGAGCATCATCCCTGGCAGATAGTAGCCACTCAGTAAACATCTGATGAACTGAGGGGAACTAAGATATCATTGTGGGAGGTCTGGTTCACCAAAGGTCAGCCAGATAGACACTAAATTTTATAAGATATAAGGAAAGTCACTGGATATTTATGGATCACATAATCAACAGGGAGTGAACTAGACATAGCTAGATCTATGGATTTGATTAATCTCAAGAATCCATCTTTCTCTCCATCTCTTCATTGTCCTTCCCTCTATGTTGGTTTTATTCTCAAACACGTCTCCTCAAATGATAGAAAAGGTTGCTGACCTTGTCCTTGGTGACTTGACCTGGTCCTTACAGCTCGCAATCCCAGAGAGATAGGGATTATCCCTTTCCTGAAGTTTGAGCAGAAGTCCTGGAGAGGATGTTGATAAGTGGGACTTGGGTGGTGTGCCTACCTCTGAAGCAAACACTGAGGCCAGGAGAAGAGGGAATCGGATTACATATTAAATGGGTTATGTGCCCATCCCTGTGATGGGAGATGAAGGAGAGTCAATCTTACCCAGATCACATGGTCGAAGGGGTCCCCACAAGCAGAGGGGTTCTGTTACCAGGAGTGGAGGGAAAGGGAAAATGTGCTAGATCAACAAGAATTCTAACTACTAGAGTTCAGTTCCATTTTCCTCATAGCAGCCAAAGTTATTTTACTTTATTATTTTTAAGTTAAATCTTTTTAAGCTGAATTTTCTCCTGCTTCACATCTTTATATGGCTTTGTATTACTCTTAGAATAAAATTCAGAATCTCCCAGATGGCTCAAAGGCCTTCATGTTCTAAGCCTACCTCACCAGGCTAAATGTCATGTCACTCTTTCTTCACTCTCTATTCCAGGAACCCCAGCTTTTTTTTTTTCCTTTTCTTTCACACATCATGCTTTCTCACAATTCAAGTGCTTTCTACAGGTTGTTGTTCCCCTGGACACAGTCATTGTATCCCCATCAGGGGGTGTCCAGTCATTTTCAGAACTCATTCAGACACTCCTTCTTTAATGACATTTTCTTGATTCCCCAGATTAGGACGGGTTTCCCTAGTTAAACTCACTCATCGTACCACCTTCATAGCTTTTGTCTCAACTGTAATTATATAATCATTAAGATAATTGTTGCTCACTCTCTGATCTCTCCTGTTAGAATGTATGTTCCATAAGGGCTGAGACTTAGCATCTCAGTCACCAGTACAATCCCAGCACCAAGCCCAGTGCCTAGCACAAAGAAAGCACTCAACTTTTTTCTCAATAAATGAATAAATTTGGTGAGGGACCAGAGAAAGCTGATAAATTTGGTTTGAGACAGACTGAATCTGAAAGCATGACAAGGCAAGAAGTTAGAACATTTATACCAGGTAATTGTAAATATGGGAATTCCATGGTGAACAGAGTCCAATGTTCCATGGGATTAATATCTTTCCAAAAAAGAACAGATATCAAACATGTATGTTCTTCCTCAAATGAAGATTTATTTCTACTCAGGTGTTGTGAGGTGATAAATCTGGGAGTATAAAAGGCCTGGTCCATTCTGGAAGTATTAACTGTCTACAAACATAGTGCTGTACTTACAAGCTCGACCCAAAGTGGAGTGCCAACCACAAGCAAAAAAGGAGGGAAAATATTGCATACAGAAACCTGAGGTAATTTTAGTTTTATTTACACAGGTCATTCACCTTAGAAACTGAAGTTAGATTTAGAGATTCAAACAGCCCCTCAACGGGTACATTTTCTACCATCCTTTCCCTTGGTAAACAGCTTTTAGAGACACTAAAAGCACAGACTTTCTTCCTGAGAAGAGCCCAATGTTCTGTGTCTTATTTAACATCCTCTTCTCTTCCAGACCCACTCTTTGCAAAACACAAAAGTTTTGCTTGTTTGGGGTTATTACGAGTTTGTACTCCTCACAAAGTAGTCTAAAGGGTGTTTCTGTGTTTTCCTTCCTGAGGTGTGTGCAAGGGAAAGAAAAATATATATATAGCACAGCTAGACTCTCATTCAAAATGGTCCAACAATCATTTTTTCTTAATAATATTTAACAGCAGGTGGCTAGAGTCCTAAAATGTTCAGGTATGTCAGTGCTTTAATGAAGAAAAATGTGAGTGGTGTTTTCAAAAACCAATTCTGGTTATAAAATATATTTGGCTATTTTTTTAAAAAAATATCAAATGTCCAAACCAAAAGGAAAAAAAAAATGGTGGGGAGGGAAAAAAAAAAGCACAAGAGAAAAGAAACAGCTGTGCTTTAGCCTTACTCCAAAGTTCAACCAGGCTCTTACTAAATTCATAGTTTATGTTGTCAGCAGCAAATGAAAAAAATCTCAGGACAAGGAAGGAAAAGCAGATGAGAAACCTTTACGAGATGGGGTTGGGCTGGGAAGAAAAGAAAGGAAAGGTGAGGACTTCTTTGAAGCTGAGTTTGAACTTCAACCTCTTTTTGTAGCTTATCCTCCAAGACTTTTCTCTATGCAGTGTTGCCCACTACATGTTGTCCACATGTGTTGCCCACTACATTTCCAAACAGCAACAAAAGAATAAAGATTCAACTTGAGCTGAGAAATAGGTGAGCTGCTCAGCCACTTGTCCACTTGCCTTCTCCAACAATGTTGAATTGTTGTCTTCATTCCCCTTTCCTGGCTCTTTTGCTGAACAGAGAGAAGGGGGATCTCACAGGTGCCTGAAAACTAGACAAGCACCATAAACAAGTGGTAAATGTGCAGCCTAAGTAAGGGTATGATTTAATTGACCATTTCTTATCCCAAATAGCTCAAAAATTGCTGCCAGCATTATAGTAATTCATTTTATCATTATTTATCTGTAGTAAATGATCTTTGGTTGGCTTCAAAATCATGACACAACATTTTCAAAGGGTGTTCCTCTATCTATTTTGCATAAACAATTCTTTAAAAAGCAGTTAAATCTGATTAAAGGTTCAATTAAGCACTTGGTTTCTTAAATGAGTTTTGGAGATGTACCGTGGTTTTAAATACTTCAGACTGAGCTATTAATTATTTTTAAAGACTATAATTCTAGAATATTGCAAACACTTGGAAATTAGTGAAACAATTGATTTATGTTCTAGTATTAAGCAAATTTGAATTTTGGATTCCATTGTCCCAAATTGTGTGATGATATTTGAAAGTTCTTCTGAAAAATCCAACAGTTACTCAAAATGAAAAAACACAGGCTTAGCTCTGTAACCTTGGCCAAATCACTTAAACTAAAAAAAAAAAGTAGTTTTCTCTTCTTTAAATTAGGAATAATAACCTCACATTGTCTCACACTGTGTGTGTCTCACAGAGTGAGAGTACACAGAATACTGCAGGCAGGAAATTTCCTTCCTTTCCCTAGTACTTCTGTTTTAAGGCATCACTAAGCAATCAAGAATCAGAGAACAACCACCACCAGAATATTTCTCTACAAAAAGAAAAATAATATTTCCTGTAGAAACCCAGGAAACACACACCTTAACCAAGTAATCAAGGGAAAATCACCAGTGAAAAGACTTAGCAACATTATGTGTCCTCTGAAGTGATATACAGAGAAAGATGCAAGATCACATCTGGGGTATTCTTGCCAAACATGCAGAATGTCAATCTAATCTTGAGAAACATCAGACAAACCCCAAATGAGAGGCATTCTCCAAAATAACTGACCAGTACTCATCAGGAGTGTCAAGGTCACTAAAGACAACAAAGGATGAGGAATTGTTACAGACTGGAAAAGACTAAAGAAACAACTAAATTTGGTGTAGCATCCTGAAATTTAAAAAAGGACTCTAGGTGTAAAACTGGTGAAATTTGAATAAGTTTAGTTAATGATATTGTAATAATGGTAGTTTCCTAGTTTTGATAAAAATATACAATGGTTATATAAGTTATTAACATTAGGGGAAGACAGGTAAAGGTTATACAGGAACTCCCTATCTTATACTCACAAACTTTTTTTAAGTTTAAAAGTATTTCCAAACAAAAAGTTTCAAAAGAAATATCAGGGATCCAATTTTTATCTTTTCTTAATAGAAAGAAAAGGAGGAAATGAAATTCCAATTGCTATGGACTGAATTGTGCTCTCCCAAAATTCGTATGTTGAAGTCCTACCCCCCAAAGTGACAGTACTTGCAAATGGGGCCTTTGAGGGGTAACTAGTTAGATAAGGTCATGAGGGTAGGGCCCTAATCTGATAGGATTAGTGTCCTTATAAGAAGAGGAAGACCTCAAGCACACACAAAAAGAGGTGATGTGAGCACACACTATAAAGATAGCAGCCATCAACAAAGCAGGAAGAGAGCTCTCACCAGAACCTGACTATATTGGCACCCTGATTATGGGCTTCTAGCGTCCAGAACTGTGAGAAAATAAATCTGTTATTTAAGCCACCCAGTCTATGGTATTTTGCTATGGTAGCTTGAGCAGACTAAAACACCCGTTAAGCTCTAATTGGTCATTTACATACCAAAGTGACTTTCACCATAAAATCTAAAATAATGTTCTATATAGCTCAGTTATTTCCTAAGGTATTGCCTTTCATTGGATATAACTGTGTACCTACTAAGTAATGGAGTTTTATTTGGCACTAAGTTACCACTCCTAGATCTGTCCTTGATAGATAATTGGTGTGTTGCTTGATATATATACTAAATTCTCATTAAATGGTAATTTTACTAATAATATTCTTTAGGCCACCTGATGTGCAGAGTAAAATTACTTAAAAGGAGGTGTTTGAAGGAGGAAGCGTAATTTTTGAAGAGGTAGTTATAAAAAATGAAGTTCAATGGGATTTTGTTGTAAATTCACTTTTATAAAAACAAAAGTAGTTTGGATTTTAACCAGAATTTATGAGCTCCTCAACATATACAAAACTCAAGTCATATGTCACTACAGAAAGAAAACCCAAGTTAAGTATGTACATCATACTTTTGTGCCAACAGTGAATGCACATACTCCCATATTCATGTTATATGGGTTATAGAACCTCCCTGTTAGCAAGCAAGGCCATTGGTAGCACAGTTTAAAGACCATCCCTCAGTTGATGGACCAGAAAGCCAGTATTGCAGTCCACTGCAAATTAAATCATTAATCACCCCAGGATCTCAGTGATGTGCTCACCTAACTACAGTGAAGCTGGGCCCATTCGTAAGCCTTTTGTCTTGTATCCAGTCTGCCCCCCCCCCAACCCCAAGTCTTGACATTTTTACCAACTTTGTGTGCATAGCAGAAATGACAGATAGGACAATTTGTAATTACCACTAATAAATAGGGGGGGGATAAAAACAAACATATTGCCAGGTGTATTCTAATGACACCAACATCAAACATTCATTTTCCACCTTTAGAACTAGCTTGTGGTATGGTGACCATAGGACCAACCATGTGGAAAAGATGTGGTTCCCGCACCAGTAACTGGGAGAAGGGAGCCTAATTAATTCACAGAGCAGCTAGAGCACTAGGCACTTCTGGAGGAGTGCTGGGTTATTTACCCCAGGCTTACAAAAGGACAGACACTGGAGCTTTTTCTAAATACATTTTTTCAGCATAACAATGGACTCTATTTCCATTTCTGCCTCTGCGACTGACAGAGAATTGCGAACCACAGAATAATTTGTGATCATTATCTGTATGTTTCTATAAAGGGTGGTAAAGTTCTTATTATGAAGAATGCAGCTAAAATGCCCATGTTAGCATTTACAGCAGGAGACATACACCACCATTATATCTTCATTTGTGGTTTACCTGTTACCCTCTTACCTCCTAGTGACTCAAAGCTGTACCAGCAGCTAAACTCTGAATGTGGCTCTTCCTGCTCAAGATGAGCAACTCTAAAATTAAAAACCAGTGGAAGTAGCAGCCAAGATGTGCAGTTTTCAACTTACACAGTCAGTTGGGACTTTTAAAAAATATTTCATCATCTGGACATTAATAAAGATAATAAATAAGTTAATTAGTAAAAGAAATGTGACATTAAGAAACTTAGCAGAAAAGGAAAATACTGTAAAAATGCAATAAACATACAGATACTACAATATAATGAAAGTATTTATATTGAAAATATGATCATCAAGAAGACAGTTATAAGTGCATTTATACTTGGCCTGGGAAGTTAGAAACACTAAGGACAGAGGGAAACAAGTTGAGAAGAGAAAGGTTGGTGTAAGATGGTTGCAAGTAATCTGTGTTCAAATCAGACAATTTTGATGATTCATACTGCACGGTACTGAAAATTATTGGGAAAAGTATTTCAATTATTAAAACATTTTTTTCTTACATTATCTGTTAATGCAGAGAATAATGATTTGCAAAACAAGGCTACCTTTTGTTTTAATAGTTTTTAAAGCATAGACTAATATCAACCTAGTTTGTATTACTATGGAAATGAGAACAATATTTAAGGTAGTATTTACAACTGAATGATCATACTTGCTGGGCAGCATGATTAAAATGGCTAGAATTACAAAGTGACTTACACCGACCTATTGGTGAAAAATATCCTAAAGTTCACCCTTCCAGCTTTGCCCTGGGCATACCCCAGGTTGTATTTTTCAGGTGCGTTGCCCATAAATCATTGGGCAGCAGGGGGCGCTCTTCTGTTAAAATCCGAAGTTCTTTTAAAAGCTATTAGGGCAGCGTATTCGCTAGCTTTCAAGAGTAGTTAAAAGTATTGTTTTTAAATAACGAGTCCGTTTGAACTTTGAGTTTTATGTAGGGAGGAGGATGTCAAAATAGAACATTTATGAAATATATTTATGAGATCTGCAATTTTAGCACATGCTTAGGCTCTGGAATAAATGTATTTGTCTAACTGATTCATTCCACTAATACTTACTGAAGACCAACTAGGTGTGAAACACCAACATATACTCCTAGCAGTCATGCCCGGGTATTGTTAGGAAGGCTTGGAAATTTAGAATATGTTGTATGCGCTTTGAGGAAAGAACATTTTAAAACAAAGTTAAGGAATTAAAAGTCACCATATTTATTCACTCAAAAGTAAAGAATTCACTGCTATAAATTGTTTGTACACCTAAAATGTTTGGAACAAACAGCAGAAACAGTTCCTATGTTCAGTTTACATCCTGAAGAGATAAATGATTTTATAACATCCGAATATTAATATACAACAATATCTGCGTATTTCTCTCGCGCAACATGCCAATGGCATCCTCGCGACAGAATTCTCGGCGCCTCTACGCTTCCCAACATCTGTAGCTTCCCAAACTCCAAAGTGTCTTTTTCTCTCTCAGACCTCCGCCGCCGCCACCAGCTCCCTCCCCAGAATGAACCAACTAGGGTCGGGGTCAAGTTGCTGAACATTTTCAATTGCTACAATAGATTCTCTTCTCCAAGAACCGCTGTGGGGAACCTTTCCGCATCGCCAATTCATATTGACTAATTGGTGCATTAAAAACAAAACAAAACAAAAAAACAGATTTAAAACAGTACGAATCGTACATCTTGCATTTTGCGAACCCACCTTGTTTCGTTTTCAAGCTAACAAGGTCTTACTACTACTGATCATGCAAAAGCCTTTTTGAACACCCCAAGTCGCAAGTCATTGGACAGAGCTATAACTGCGTGTCGAGGTCTCACGTGGTGCCTCTGCGAGTCACCCAGAGACACCCCTTAAAACTTTCTTTTCTTTCTACAGAAAGCATAAAGATCCAGTCTAAAAGGACCGGCCTTCCGCTTGCTAAAATTGATGCTTGTGGGAGGCCGCCGGGGTCCGGGAGGACCGCCGCAGGACTCAAGATTTAAAAGATACCCGAGTTCAAGCGATTCCGGACGCTGCAGTTGCGGCTCTACGCCCGCCACCCCGCTGTCCCCGCCCGCGGGTCTGTGCGGCCCAGCGCAACCGCGGAGGGGGAGGGGCGCGCCCGGCGGAGGTCGCCGCCCGGTTGAGCAATCGGGCTATGCACATAAGCGAGGTTACCACGGCCAATCGGAGGCCGCCTCTGCCATGACGTGCACGCCCAGAGCCCGTAGTATTTATAGATCGTATTTAAAGAGCCCTTGGGAGTCTCCCCGGGCTCCGCTGGGCGGCGGCGGCGTCGGTGGTGGCTGCGGGGCTACAGTTAGGCCGGCGCGCGTGAGGTGGCGGGCCAGCCGCTGCTGGTCCCGTCCCTTTGGGGTAGTTGGGCGTGGGGGAGCATCCGACATGGCACCGGCGCGTTCCATGGTGGTTTTTACCCACTCCCCAGCTCGGTTCCTGGAAAGGGAGAGGAAATATTGCAGCTTCAATAATAGTTTTGCTTAAAACAAAGCCAGGGATTTGGAATGAAAAAGGCTGAGGAGGGGTGGGGTGGAGTGTGATGGGAGGAGAGCAGAAGGTTTAAACGGACCCCGCCCCGGCCCCACATTTGAGCCACCAGCCGATGCCGTTTCCTGGTGCTGGGCTGAGCGTAGAGACTGCCTTCCTGGGGGGAGGGGGAGAACAATACCGCCTGAAAAGCCAAAAGTCGTGGAATTTGGGGGCGGGTTGTTGGATCAGTTGGTGTATTCGTGGAAAGTAAATTGCAAGATAGTGGTAGTGATTATCTTAGCCTTCGGTCGATTGATCTTCAGACTTTCCAGCCAGCGAACTGCACACTGCAATGCGAAAGCTGGAAACTGGCATTACGTCAGGAGAGAGGAGACACAAATTGCAACGGTTGCATCTGCAGGCTGGCTTTCTCCTCCCACACCTCCCCCCACCCCTTTTTTTTTCTTGGAGAGGCTTCGTTGGTCGCGGGCTCCGACACTGGGTGCTGCTCCAGAGCGGCACTGCGGGGTTGCACGCCAAGGGGCGGTGCTGGCTGTGTTCCGGGAACTCCTGGTCCCGATTCCGGGAGCCCCAGCCCTGGGCCACCACACGTTGTCCTCCCTGGCGAGCTCCTTAGGAGCCTCAACTACTTTTAATGATCGCCCCGCGCTGAGATGAATTAACTGAATTCCAGGAGGGGGTGTGGAACCACACACACAGTGCTCAGCAGCTGGTCTAGTTTAGCGCGAGCTCTTGTCAACCCCGGGAAAGCAGGTGGTGAATGGGGAGAAATCCCAGCAGTGTAGACTGGATGAGTTCTCAACAACTTGTCAGGGATCTTATTTCTCAATATTGAGGGACGTGGTCCCAAGAAACTTGTTCTCTGTCAAGAGACCCGTCTCCTGAGGCCTCTTCACTGCTCCTTAGAAATTTCTTGAGGACGAAGGTGAAACAGGAAAATGTTATGAATTAGTACATTTTGCCCCTTGGAAAATGTTGCTTTTGACGCTATCCTCACTTGCTCTGCTGCTCCCTCACTCCCCGGTTCAGGGTCATTACAAGGTAACCTTAGTAACCAGTTCTAGCCTCGTGCCCCACTCCACCCCTGGGCAAAGCTTAACACAAAAAAGGTGGTGACAGTAGCTAATGATTACTGACTTCTCTGCTAGGCAGCGTGCTGTGCTGAGGGCTTTGTCAGCCTTTATCTCATTTAATTCTCACAATAACTGGAGGTGAGGTGAGTAGTATTATCCCCATTTTACAGATAAGGAAATAGACTCCCAGAATCAATGTGTCTTATCAGCTAGGAGGATGGGACTCCCAGGGCCACACTGTTAACCTCTCTTTGAGCACTGTCTGTGGGGAAGGAAGGGGTGATGACTTTGGTCAGGGGACCTTCCAGTCTCAGTTTATAGCAAGAAGGTAAGGGACTTCATTCATTCCTGCTATCCTGTCAGCTACAATAAACCTAGTCCTGGTTAAACATGGTGGGTGTCGGGGCATGTTTAGTGCCCTCACCTAAGAGAGACTGTTCAGGAAAACCCAAGTTACTTCAGCCAATTTTCTTATTGCCCATGTCTGCAACAGTATCTTATGAAGGCATTTAATGATTAAACTTTATATAGCACTTAATTCCTAGGTCAGGCCACTGGGTAACGTCAGATCCTGTTCTCATTAAACATAGAGGGAACCTAAAGAATTGAACGAGTTACTGAAGAGGTAAGACCATGTTTTAAATTAGCTAGCTGGTAACCTAATTCAAGGTAAGATGAGTTCTGTCTTTGCTTTCCCCTTTGGTTGCTTTATCCCCCATCACCAGCATGTAGGCATGAGAGAGCCAGGGAAGGGAAACTGCCTGTGGTTTTGGAAAACTGTGATTAGTGTCTGAGAAGGAAAATTCAAACAAGGAAAGGTTTAGGGGGAAGGGCTTGCACCTGTTTGTACAACCATAATTGTGTATAATAGAAGCAAGTGATTTGAGAGCCAAGCACCTTAGAGGTTGAAGCCCAATTTTGCCCAAATTGTGGAATGTTAGGCCCAGTTTTCTCATCAATAAAACAGAGTTAACCCACCTGTGGATAGTCTTGCTCTTTACATTCTCCTCTGCTGCGTCTTCTTCCTCTTCTAGTCCTTTAGATGCTATGGTTTGTCAAAGTTCCCTCCTAGGCATGATCTCTTCTCACTCAACACATTTCTCCCTGGATGATTTTACCCAGGCCATGTCCCCTGTTACCATTTGAAGTTTTTCTCTCTTGCCTAGGTCTCTGAGTTCCAGATCTGTGACTGTAAACAGAATGTCTCCACTTGGATACCTCAAACTTCAATGTTCCCAAATGAACAGCTCATTTTCTGTCTCCCAGCCACCTCTAATAAAAGTTCTGTCCTGCCTCTGTATATACCCCCCTAGTTGGTGAAGTCAAAGCCTGGCTAATTCCTCTCCTTTAATCAATACATCCAATTAACGGCCGTCTCCTACCATGGGTCAGGCTGTTAGCTGCCTCTGTCTACCAGACCCTAAAAATCTCCGCTGTGCATCCTCCCGTTGCACTCAATGAAGCACGGCCCGGTTACAGAGTCACTCAAAACTAAGCTCAGACCTAGGTTTCTAGCTGTTCCCTTGCTTGCACTCTACCCTTCAGCCCTTAAATTCTTTCAGTTCCTCTGATGGTGCCAATTCTTTTGTTTCTCTGAGCTTTAGCATAGGCTATTCCTGGAACACTGTTATACAATGCCATGTCATCTCATCCACATGTCCCTTCTTCTGACTACCAGCTCCTATTTCAGATCTCTTTTTACGTCACTTCCTCCAGAAAACTCTTTGACCTCCACCCAGCTCTACTAAAGGTGCCCCTCCAGCTTGCTCCAAGAACTGTACCCATCACAGCACCTATACACTGTATACTAAATGTCTTTTTACTTTGTTGAATCTTTGTCCTTATTTATGTGGAAGGGGGATATATCAGAATCATTTGGGGTGCTCCATCAAACTGCACCCCAAAAACCCGTTTACTCTCAACATTCGCAATTGGCCATGAGTATGCTCTGAGCTGAAAATCATAACACAAAGAGCACCTGGTATTGGTGGTAATGGGCTGTGTCCCTCGAGTGTGTTATGGTGGAAGAAAGGTTGAGAACTGCTGCACTAGGCTGGCAGCTCCACAAGGAAAGGGATCCTATCTCTCCTGTCTGCTGTTGCTTCCCTTGTGCTTGGTAAAATGTGAGACAGAGTAGGAGACACTCAGGAAGTACTTATATGACTGATTAGGGATGTAAGGATTACATAAAATATATACAGACATACCTCAAAGGTATTGTGGGTGCAATTCTAGACCACAGCAATAAAGCAAGTATCGCAGTATATAGCATGTTGTAAACTTTTTGCTGGTGGAGGGTCTTGCCTTCAATTTGTAAAAAAAGAAAAACACATCTGTGGAGCACAATAAAGCGAAGCGCAATACAACAGGTATGCCTGTATATTGAGTCCGCAGGATATAATAGGCACTGGGTGATTTTTGACTGATAGTCTGTTGTTAGTTAAGCAAACTGCCTCACATTCATTGTTTCTCTGTTGGTCTGTGTGTGTTTTTGGAGAAAGATGTCTCCCCAAATCCTTTTTGGCAGAAAGCCCTTTTTAGAAAAGGGACTTTATTCAAATTGTCTTTGAAGAAGTGGGACTGAAGCTCAGGAGGAGTCAAGACAAAACAGAAAGGTGTAAACTGGAAGCTAATGACAGCTGTGGCACTGAGTCTGGGCAGGACTCCACTGGCAGCTGGATGGCTGGGAGGCCTTCATGTCCTCGGATAGTTCTGCCCCGAAGAAAGCAAGACACAGCTTTGGAGTCAGGTTCGGATCTGAGTTTCACTTTGTGGCCTTGGTCAGTAACATAGCATCTCAGTCCTTCCTTGGCTTCCTTCTTGGTAAAATAGGATTCCATTTGTTCTACAATATACCCCACTGATTGTCAGAATCAGAAGAGTATATTTGCAGAAATACTTTGTAAGAAGTAAATGTATAGAAGTATATAAACATAGGCTATTATTAATACACACAAAAGATTATAAATATAGGGTATTAAGTTATGGATTGGAAGTCAACACACATTTACTGAATATCATGTGGTTAGGTGATAGGATACAAAGATGAATGAAAGCGAAAAGGAATGTATTGATCCTTTCAAGTGCTTTATAGTGATTACCTCTTTTAATAGCACCAAGATTCTGCCCTCAAGAAATATTCAGAAAGGTGACACAGGCACATATTAAAACTCATGTAAAGCAACCATGATAATGCCAGAATTACCAAATGGGAACACAGATGAGGGAGCTGTTAATCTGCTAGTCTCAGAGAGGTGAGAGGGAAAGGTGAGAAAGACATAAAAAAATAATGACATTGATACTTACACCTTGAAGAACAATGTAAGATAAAAAGACACATAAGGAGAAGAAGGGCATATCAAGTACTATGGGGAACAGCAGTGATAAAAGAATGGAGCTAGAAAAGTGTCCGTAAGTGAGGGGAAAAGTAAAAGGGGTGTGGTGGAGAGGGCGAGGGCAGTAGGTGGAGATAGGAGTGGAAAGTGAAACAGACTGATGCTGAGAAACAGGTATTTTATTCTATAGGTAGCGATAAGTCAGAATCCTAGGACTTTCCCCCCCAGCCCCCAGGAGGAAAGTAACATGGTTAGATTTGTCCCTGCATGGAAGCCAGACTGGAGACAAGGAGGCAAGTTGGGAAGTAATTGCAATAGTTCAAGCAAGTGATCGCGAAAGCCTAGAACAGTGGTTTTCAAATTGTGGGTCACAACCCATAAGTGGATCTTGAAATAATTTTGGTAGGTCTCACCTGCATTTAGAAACAATAGACTTAAATGGGGAAAAAAATAATCAAAGTCTTATCTAATGAGTGTCAATGTTTCATAAAACTTCTATTTGATGGTTATGCATAAACTTTCTGGGAATTTGAATTTTTAATAAATTCATTTCTATAGTAAATTTAAATCTTCAAAATGAACAAAGTGGACTTACTACAATTTATCACGTTTAATAGCCTGTGTTTCAACATAGGCAGCATCATTTGGGATACAGAGCATGACAGCGTTGAGTAAGTTTCTTCTTGGTTGCATTTTGCAAATTGTATCTTAGAAGTGACTTTATTCAAAATTTGAAACGCAGAATGCATATCCTGGGTCGTAAGGTAAAATGTATTTCTTACCACAGTCGTAGTCAAAGAAAGCTTAGAAACATTGACTTAGAAGATTGGGGCAGTAGCAGTGGGGTGAGAGAAGGATCAAGATACAGATCTCCCTACTGTTTGAGTTTGCTTTATGCCATTTCTCGTCTATGAATACAAAGGACCTGCATTAGTACCTGTTTTCTCAACCAAAAGAATCCAAAGAGGATTTCGCTTTTACCAACAAAGGCGAAAAGCAAAAATAGTGTTGAGCATTTGTTTTGCAGCAGCCATTATAGAGGCAGTGCATACTTGGAGCAGGGAAAGTGGCATTGCCAGGTCCTTCCCTGGAACTATACAGCATCTCAGCATCAGACTGCCATGGCTTTGAGCTGTGTCTGTGAGCATCTGTGCATCCATTAGCAAGATGTGTCCTAAGATAACCAGAAAAGCCTAAGAAAGCTCGTAAAAGTGTTATCTTTAACGTAATTAAGTGTGCTTGGTATGATTTGGTAGGTTATTTTTTGGGTCTGAGAATGCTCAAAATTTTTTTCATATTAAAGGTATTGCTTCTTTGCTTTATGCCATTTCTGCTTATGAAAGGTTTCATAGGAACATTTTCCTTTCAGATAGCAGGAGGAACCCGTATCAGCGATATTTCTGAAATAAGACTAGTAACCACAGATGTACCTCATTTTATTGTACTTTATTGTGCTTCACAGGTCCTGCAATTTTTACAAACTGAAGACAAGACCCGCCACCAGCAAAAAGATTACAACTTGCTTTATTGTGATACTTGCTTTCTTACAGTGGTCTGGAACCAAGCCCGCAGTATCTCTGAGGTGTGCATCTAATTGGATGTGGGGGTAAAGAAGAAGGAAATTAAGGATAATTCGTGGTTCCTAATTTGGGCTGCCACAGCACATGGGGTAATAGTTCCGTTCACTTCAACCAATATCTCTTGACAGGAAGTACAGAAACAAAGACAAAGACAAATGAGGAAGACACAGTCGGGGCTCTTGATGCACTCCACCTAGATGAAAGAGGCTCATAAACAGGGTATGTCAATAAAATATGGTACATGCAACATGAAAGTATGCACCAAATGCTACGCAAGTCCAGCAGACTCCCAGCCTGAGTCTTCACAGAAGCTTTTTAGGGGAGACATCTTTGAGCTGAGTTTTGAAGGAGAGTTTCAGTTAGCCAAAAATAGGTAGGAAGGAAACAACATATCAAAGACGAGAGAGGCAGGACAGCAGGATGTTTGTGTGTGAGTGGCTGTATGTATGCATGTGTGAGTGGGTGTATGAGCAAATGTTATAAGCAATTTGATGTTATTCAAACATTGAGAAGCCAGAATGGAGTTGGCAGGTTGTGAAAACCTTTGTCTGTCATGCTAAGGAGCTTAGCTCGTGTATGAGATGAAGAGCCACTGAAGGGGTTTTTAAGAAGGTTAGTAACAAGGTCACAATAAGGTGACTATGTTTTAGAAAGTTTGCCCTGGTAGTAATGTGGAAAAGATCGTTAAGCAGAACTAGATCGAAGGTCAAAAGACTAGAAATAGGGGTATTAGATTAGTCCAGGTGAGAGATGATGGCCTGCATTAGGGCGGTGAGAAAGAGATGAAGAGAAATAGAGCCAAAAATTGGCAAGGCCTGGTCACTAATTGGATATAGAGAACTCTATCAGTCCACGTGTGATCAGGAAAATAGAACCAACCCATGACACCATGAGTTTCATAGAAGAAATGTAACATGGGGCTTTATTTTAAAGGGTGTTAGGAAAATGAAAGGGCAAGTAAGAAATAGTTGGAAACCCCGAGATTAGGAAGAGCAGTGCTATCACCCCTAAGACTGGAGGGACCAAGGGGGCAGGTGGTATCACCAGAGTCCAGCAACTGTGGCTGTCTAGAGGGAGCTGGACCACAAAAGAGATTCAGTTACCTGAAGCAAACAGAAGGGTGACATGCCCTCCCCTGGTTCTGTTATACCATTGGCCAAGCCCGACCAGGAGCTGGTTGGCAAGGGAGCCGGGAAGTGTAGCTTGCTGTGTTTGGCCTTTTGTAGGAAGCGCATAGCAGAGGAATGCTAGAAAATCAATGGAGCATAAACAGGCAAATGAATGAGGCAAGAGGATAAAAGAGAAATAGACGAATTCCTCCCTGCTATCTTGCTTGGATTGACATTGGATGTTAGTGTCAGGACCTGAGATTAGGAAACCAGGAGGCTGGTGGGGTGAGGGACAGATGAGAACAAAACTAACCTGACTTTTAAAAACTCCCTCATTGTAGTATTGTTATGTACTCGTATACACAGGATTGGTAGGTAGAATTTATTTTGAAGGAACCATTTTAATAAATGTTCAGAACATTTGTAACTACACTTTGTAACTACAAGTGTCTATTAACATAGGCAAAGCTCAGTACTTTGAAATGCATGAAATTTCCCCCCAAGTACTTTAACCTTCTCCTAGGTGTCGTTTATAAGGTTGGTGTTCACTATCTATAGGAAAACAGAAGGAATGTATTGAATCCTTACTATGTGTCCCCCACTGTCTGGTTTACATAGATTTTGCAAACAACAGATTGCATACACCATCTCATTTAATCCTTACAATAATTTTATGAGGTTTTATCTTTTAATTTTTATGGGATTATTATCCTTTCTTTTTTACAGATGTGAAAACGAATACAGGTGTCCCCCACTTTTTAAAAGTTCACATTATGCCACTTCTCTTTTACAAAAGACTTACATTAGTACCTGTTTTCACTAACTGAAAGAAATCCGAAGAGGATTTTTGCTGTTACTAAAAAAGCCTAGAGACGAAAATAGAGCTCAGAGTGCACCCTGAGCAGTGAGAATGGCACTGCTTTTACTATATGTTAGTATTATTTGAGGTTTCATGTGGTATTAATATTTGGTATGATTTAATATGTTATCTTTTAGGCCTGGGAATGCTCAAAAAATTTCCCGTGTAAATTAATGGTAATTGGTTTTTCGCTTTTATGCCATTTCGGTTTACAAAAGATTTCATACGACTATTCTACTTTCGTTTGGATAGTGGGGGAAGCCTGTACGGAGGGAAGTTTAGTGTCTCTATTCCACTTCCAAGCTAAGCCTCTCAGCCATTGGCTGAGAGTGTAACCTGGGACTGGGACTTTTGGACTTTCTGACTCAAAGCCCAGGCCCTTCACCTCTGTACTATAAAACCATTCACAAACTCCGAAGTGTTTAAGTCCAAATAAATTAAACTGTGATAGTATAATTGCGTCCAGTTACTTATGGACTAGTGAACGTTTTAATGGGTTTTCTCACATGTTGTTCACTGTAGATTTTAACAATGATTGTGCTTTTGTTTCCCAGACTGCAAAATGAGAGCGTGTTAGGACTCTTGATGACAAGTGACAGAAATCTAAGTCCACATAGGTTAAATAAAAAGAAAGCATATTGGCTCGCTTAAAATAAAAACTCCAAGGGTTGGTTTGTCTTTGCCACTGCTGGATGTGGCTCAGATGTTGCTATCAGGATGGTTTCTCACTCTCCATCTCTTGGCTTCACCGCTGCCTTGGACACATTTTCTTGCAGGCTCTCTCCAGGTGGCAAGAAAGGTGGTCTTCCACCATCCCAGGCTTGCGTGGACTTGCTAGCTGCTGGTCCCAGAAGGAGAGGTGACCTCTGTTCTCTAAAAGCCATGCTAATCTCTAAGGCTGATAGCCACCCCAGACTACCCACTGTGTCCAGTGAAGGGGATCCTCTGAAGCTCAGGCCTGTGGTGGGGCAGGTAGAGCTGTCTGACTGACAGTGTTATCAGATTCCCATGGAATTGGGGAGGGGAGCTGTTGCCCAGAGCAAGGCCTATAGGGCAGCAAAAAGGGAACAGATTTTCATGACAGGGACCACACAAACCTCTCCTTTTGCCAGCTTATCCAAACAGAATCCTGGAAGTATTTCAAGATCACCATTTAATCATGCATTCTATACTTCATTTGGACTAAGAAGACATTTTATCACACTTTTTTTTTTTTTAGCAATTTTACTTGAAATTCTTAGCTTTTTTTTTAAGAGGCAGAGTTAATGCATCAGGATTCTGTCTAATTCCAAAAAAAATCCAGAATCTCTCTAGCAACACTACTTTTCTACTCGCCTCTGTCTCTCCGCTCCAAACTACCCCTGGGTCTGTATCCTTACATGTGATCATCAGGGTGGTCCAGGGTCTAAAATATTGTTCTGGCAATCAGTCATGTTTTGCAGGGTTTTGGCAATTGAAGACCCTCATTTTATTATTTATTTATTTATTTATTTATTTATTTATTTATTTATTTATAAACCAGCACAATGACCTAGATTATTCTTTAAAGCACTGAGATGTTAATACCTCACAGAAAGTAGACAGGGACCCAAGAGCCAATAGTTTGTTTTGTTTTGTGTTGTTTTCCAGTTGGCGTGCAGCCTAGCTTTAAAGAATAAGTGTTACTACTGGAGATTCAAATCTGTACACGTTAAGTATGTCCTATACAATTATTCATGAGACTTGCTATAACTTGCTGATACAGCTAGCTGGATGCTTATATGAATGAGTTATTCTATGTCTGAAAATATTTGTAACTGGTATAGTATGCTGGCCTCCTCATTAATGGTTTTCTCCATAATACATAATGGAGTGTTTCTTCCTAAAATGCAATATTGAAATATTAATTCAGCAACCCATAGACACCACAGGAGTTCTTTCACTCAACTCAGGTCCCATTTTCCTGGTGTTTTCACAGTGTGGAGATCCTCTCCGCTGATCTGGCTAACTATTTTAGAATCAAAAGATAGAACCGTTCACACTTAAGTAATTGTTGTTGCAAACCTTATGTTCCTATGTATTTAGTTCTGTGTTGTGACTGCCTGGGTGGTTAGGCCTTCTAGGTGTAACTTGTATATTTTAATTTTATAGCCAAGAATGGTAAGTTATATACTAAGACCATTCAGCTTTCTTGTGGCTAAATGAAACCCATTCCCTTCCTTACCATTTTTGTGCCCTATTTTCTAATTCTTTAATAAGCCTTTGTACTCTGTACTGTTCCTTTTCTAGTTTCTCTACATTCTTTTAAAAATATGAAACCTCAGACTGGCTATTTCTAATATGGGTTCGACCAACCCTACATATTTTGGGAGAATTACTTCATGGTTTTTGTGTGTCGTATTTCAGTGAGTCTACGGTAAGATCGTGCCAGCTCTTCTTAAATAACAGTTCTACATTGCTGACACATGCACGGTGTTGTACCTGAGCGCCTAGGTGGGACTATAAGACTTCTTTGTAATTATTTAAGTTAAAGCATCGTGAAAGTTGTTATGGTGGCTGTAAGTACCATTTAAGAAAAATATCTTTCAAAATAAATCATCGTCACAGTCTACATTTGAAGGCTACATTTTTTTTTCTTCTAAAAATTCAAAATCCTTTGCAATAGTTGCAGTAGTTGTCTAGCACCAACTACTTATACGAGGTCTGACAAGTTCGCGAACTTGTTGCAACACTGTTGCTAACCTTTTTTTGCTATCAGAGGGATTATTCATTAGGAATTTGTAGCAACTGGACAAACAGTTAACCAAGTTTACTATTTGGAAGTGCTGAAAAGACTGTGTGAAAATGTTATAACCACCTGAACTTTTCACCAACAATTCGTGGCTCTTGCAACACAACAACGTACCAGCTCACACAGCACTGTCTGTGAGGGAGTTTTTAGCCAGTAAACAAATAACTGTACCGGAACACCCTCCCTACTCATCTGATCTGGCCCCCAGTAACTTCTTTCTTTACCTGAAGACAAAGGAAATATTGAAAGGAAGACATTTCTATGATATTCAGGACATCAAGGGTAATACGACGACAGCTCTGATGGCCATTCCAGAAAAAGAGTTCCAAAATTGCTTGAAGGGTGGACTAGGCGCTGGCATCAGTGCATAGCTTCCCAAGAGGAGTACTTCAAAGGTGACCATAGTGATATTCAGCAATGAGGTAAGTAGCACTTTTTCTAGGATGAGTTCGCGAACTTAAATGTTTGACCTCGTATGATTTCAAGGTAAAATTTTACACATATCCTGTGTGTAATTTTAGACCCCCAAACAAAACTTTTCACAAAGGGCTTCTCTTTTAATCCAGTACTCTCAAATACTTTACCAATTAATTCTTGAGGGCCCCCTTTTGGCGAGGTTTTGACTTCTCATAGGCTGTGCTTAAGACTTCTCATGACTAAATAAATAAAATCAGTAGATTTTCATAAAATTAGCATATCTTAGAAAAGTTTCTATTCAAAATATTATTTTTCACGTGACTCACTCACTTATTTCCCTCCTTCCTACTTCTGCTTAATCATGCCCATGTCACTTTTTAAATGGTGTTATCAAAAGGAAAATATCATAGATGTACACATCCTGATCAATACTTTATTTCAGGCAATGTTCAATTTGCATGTAATATTTGGCATTCTCTTTGGCATTCAATTAGATTACAAATAGATGTAGAATGTCCATCTAAACTTTCATTGTAAGTCCATTCCTTTTAACTGGGCTCAGGAGTCATTTAGGTCATTATATTGGTTGACACTACGATGCTATCATCCATTTAAGTTTTGTCTATACATGACTATAATTCCTTTCGTTTCTGTAGTGGTCAGTTTTCATTTGCAGAGAATAAAATCTATTCAAGCTAGTTTAAGCAGGAAAGGGTGGATTTATTATGGGGTATTACATGGCTTAAAAACCAATGAAATTGCTGAAGAAACAGACTTGAGGTTGAGCTTTAAGGGCATCTCACAAAGCCACACCACAGACTTGGACCACCAAGGAAGCTATTGCCTCTTCTCCAGCCAGGAAGCTGCAGGCTCCAGAACATGCTACCACTGCCACGATCACGGAGCTACTGCCATGGCTGCTGGCTTCAGAACCAATTCATATTTATTACAATCCAAACCAGCAAAACCACTGTCCCACCACCAGCCTTTGACAGCCATGAAACTAGTGACGCAGCTGTGGGGGTGCTGTACTTATGCTGTCACAGAAAAACCCAGTCCCTCCACCACTGTGCTTGCCAGCAGACAGCTGAAGTATGATTTGCTCTTACGGAAGTACATTTCATTGGCTGAGCCTAAATAAATTCTGGGACCCAGCGGCAAGGAATCTGGGAGACTTTCCAGCCCCTGCAGAATAGGCAGGCACATTAAAAGGATGGTAGAAAGAATGTTGAGCACCAACCTACGAAAGCTATCACAACCACAATCAAATGGCATCTTAAATTCATCAAAATGGAAACACAGTATGCCTGCAAGCCTTGCCTGATACATGGAAATACTTTTTAAAAAATAAAATGACCATCACTTTCAAGGATAAATTATAATTCAATTTTGTTATTGATGAGGCGAGAAGCCTTTCCTTCTAACTCAGTATAAATACACCTCCAGAAAGATTTTGATATAAAAGTAAATATTACAGTGATCAGAACTCTCTGTGATAACTATCAGTTGAAGCAGTTCTATCCTCATGTAATAACATATGAGCTTCTGCTACATTGCATTACACTGAACTAGGTACAGTAGAGATTGAATAGGGACAATGTGATGGTATGTGTCTATTCATTTGTATTCATTTGTATGAATAGACACATATCATCACACTGCCCCTTCCCCAAAACAACTCACAATTTAGTGGGAAATAGAAATAAACCTGAAAAAGATACGTTGTCGAATTGAAAAAAGATATATATTTAAATATTTCCTACTTTATTTATGAGATGTGTAACATTTCTCTCTATATATATAGATAGATAGATAGATAGATAGATAGATATAGCTATAGATATAGATGCACATATACATACCAAGAAATATTATAATGTGGTAGTGTGCTACCTCAGTAAACAGTAAAGAAGTGTCTATACCAAGGGAAGTTAGTCAAATGAATTCTTTTTTAAAATTGTGTATATATATATATATATATGTGTATATATATATATATATATATATATATAGAGAGAGAGAGAGAGAGAGAGAGAGAGAGAGAGAGAGAGAGAGAGAGAGAGAATAGCAAGAGAATGCCTAGAACTCAGTAGACCTTTAATAAACTATAGCTGTTAAGTAGTTATAATAATAAAAGCAATAGAAGACTTTTTAGGGGATATAGTTAATAATTAATACTCAAGTGACTGCTGAAGTTACCGCTAAAAGATTTGATCATTTGAATTATAGGATCTGATTTTAGCCTAAAGAATTAAAATTTCCATCCAGACTAATTTTAAAACTGTTCCCATCAAGTTTTCTACAATGAAGATAAAAAAAATTGGGGGAAATCATAAACTCTCCAATAACTATAGACTTAATTTTTATTTGATGCCATAAGGTATTTTCAGTATCATGTAGTTAATTCTAACAGCATACTCTGATCGAAATAGTTAAATCTAGTATTTCCAATATATTTATTTATATCAGATTTTGATATAAATTTGCTTACATTAAAATTCATCCCTTTCAATGTGCAGCACAATGAGTTTTGGCAAATGGACAAAGTCATATAACGACAACCACAAGGAAGACACAGAATATTTCCATGAGCCCACAAGGTTCCCCATCGTGACTCTGCCCTTAGTGCCTCTTTCCCATGGCTCCTGGGAAGCACCGATCTCTTTTTCGTCCCTACAGTTTTGCTGTTCCAGAATGAGATACAAATGGAATCATGCAATAGTTATCTTTTGTCTCTGGCTTCTTTCATTACCAATATTATATTTTATTTTCAATATTATGCTTTTATCATAAATTTTCTATTTCTAAAGTATATGATTCAGCCTGGGATATTTAATAAGCTTTTAACTACTTTGTAAATGTATAGGTAAGAGTTATAGTTAGCGTGCCTTCATTATCTTTGGCCTTTTACTTAAGAATTAAACCTTTCTCCCTCAGAAAGCTTTCACATTATGAGAAGTTAACAAAATCTAGCTACCAGGATTCTTTTGGTTGTTCTTGCTGAGCTAGAGGTAAAAAACTGAACGAAACAAATGGGCTTGCATATTTTAGAGCAACTGTTGCACATGTAAGGTAACCTATAGGAAAACAATTTCCTTGTAACCCTCTGAAAGAATTAAAATGCAAAATATCTGGTACACTTTATTGTGGTTACAGTAATGTCTATGAAAAGCAGGCTTTTTTTCACCCATTACAGTTTCAGTTTTGCACTGTGAATTTGTCTTGATAGTAACTGCAAACAACTATAGCTATTACCTCTTCCGTTCCGATAGCAAGTTCAAAGTCGATTGCATTTATTGTCTGAGCACAGGGTGAATGAAGCATACCTTTAAACTTCAAAAAGCCTCTTAGTTATATTTCTGATAGAGAAATATATCATTGGGGCATCTTAAAATTTGATTTCAGCTTTAGTTGTGTACATGGATATGCTGAGAAGCAGGAAGAAAACAACATTTGAACTAGAACCATTCTTTTGGTGACTTTTTTGTGTACACTGCTAGTCTTTTAACTGAATATTTTCAGGGTCATCAATGATTACTTTTAAAAAGTTTTATTAAGATATACTTTATATTTCATAAAATTTACCCATTTCTAGTGTGCAATTCAATGGTTTTTAGTATATTTACAGAACTGTGCAACCATCATCATAATCTAATTTTAGAACATTTTCATCAGCCCTAAAGAAACCTTGAACGCCTAGCGCTCCCATCTCTCACACGCCCAGGCAACCACTAATCTGCTTTCTGAATGACAACGTTTTGTAACTTGGTAGGACTTTTTTTAAAACCTATAGCTAAAAAGGGGCTGTTTTCATATTTACTCATGTTAAATTCTGTAATTTTAGACATTAATTTAGGACAATCCAGTCTTCCCTTTGTACGAATGCCTAAATCAGTTTGAATTTTTCTAAAAACTTCTTTTTTTTAAAAAAAAATAGATCTTTCCCTGTCTTCCTTCTTTGTAGTTTTTGAAGTTCTTTCTTTGAATCCTTTGAACATGTAGCTAAGGGACAGTTGGTGTTCAGGAAAGCAAATATTAGCATGAGTGGTTCCAAAACCCCTTCCTTTAGCAATTACCAAGGAGTTGACATAACTAAAAATATTTCAGTAACACAGAATTTTCTCAACAAGTTACTTAGTGAAAGTAAACAACAAAAATTCTAAAATATATGAACAGCAGGGCTTTTGTTAAAAGTGGTGGGTTTTTTGTTTTGTTTTTGTTTTTGTTTTTAAGCTTTAGGTCTGTTTAGCATTTAAAGGAAAACCTGTTGGGTGGGGTGGAAAGATATTGCCTAACTCCTACTTTGTATTCCTTTGCAAATGACCTCAGCTCTTCCCTGAATTTTCACTACTGGTAAAGAAAACAGTGTTTCTAGTTTTCTCTGCAACAAAGATCTCATTAGCTGAAGACAAATATTTAATTATTAGAAATAGAGTGCTTTAGAGATATCAACTTCACGGAAGAGCAGAGTCAACAGGAAGAAGGAAGCAGAAAACATATTCCATTTGTGGTAATGTGGTCTAATTTAACATCTTAAGGTTGACTTAGTATTTCAGAAGAAAAGGTTGCTATTATGTTTACTGAGCTATATTTGTTAAATTCATTTCTGTTTATATATTAGTTATTTATTGCTGTGTAACAAACAATCCTCCAATATTCAGCAACTTAACACAATAAACGTTTGTTATTTCTCACAGTATTAATCCATAGGCCAGGAATTAGGGAATGGCTTGGCTGGGCAGTTCAGGCCAGTCTTCTGCAGGTGACATCACGTAAAGCTTCACTGGGGCTAAATATGATGCACTCACATGGTTGGCAAGTTGATGATGACTATCGGCAGGAAACCCTATTTTCTTTTCACACATGCCTCTCCACAGAGCTACTTGACTATCCATGACATGAAATCTGACTTCTCCCAGAGTGAATACTATTAGGTTGATGCAAAAGCAATTGTGATTTTTGCAATTATTTTTAACCTTTTAAACCGCAATTACTTTTGCACCAACCTACAAGAGAACAAGGCATAGCTGAAGAGTCACCTCACGTCAGAATAAATAACCTCTTACTCTAGAGCAACCTAGATTCATTGTGGGAGAAGACTACACATGGTCGTAAACACTAAGGAGGTGAGACTCCCAGGGGGCCCTTTTGGAGGCTAGCTACCAAAGCTTATACTATAGAGCCTTGCAGATAAACTTTAAACATTGCCAAAATGCAAAGGCATTAATTTCCTTTCAAATATAAAAATCCATAGTTGTTTGTTTGTTTATTTAATCTCTCCAGTGAATAGTAGTGGCCTGGTGAAAATACGCACCTATTTTAGATTCCAAGGCAGTTAACCACCTATTCATTGAGATTATGCTCCGTGCCCAGAACTGTGCTAACAATAGACGTTAAGGGTTGTGGCAGAAGTGACAGTCATCTCAGAATTTTATCTGAAGGATATCTTTGTAACATCTTTTCAGAATGATGTCCTGTGCCAAAAGTTAGGCATGAAATTCAACCCCAATCATCAGGGCTATGCCTGAACCTCCAAGTATGGAGGTATCTCCAAGTATGCCTGTACCTCCAAGGGGGGAATTCTGGTTTTCTCTTGGTCCTGAAAGAAAGCAGAATGCCACCTACTAGAAACAGGGGCAGTATTTCTGTTTATATTAGCACCAGATATAGCAAGACATGTCTCATTTTCATGGAGAATGCTAGATTTCAGCCATGCTTTGTTTTGAGTATTGGGATGTATCCAGCATGTGCAGGTATATTGGAACCTTCCTATTTCTCTACATTTGCTCACAGGGAAAAAGTCTGGAAGGTATGCGCTGAACAGTTAAAAGAGGGCCTGTAAACAGTAACAGATCATCTGCTTTTCTTCTCAAAACAGCAATCCTCTCCATCGGATTAACTGCTCCTCTTCTTGCTCTTGTCAATTGTCCCAAATGGAAGCTGCCAGCATGTTTTCAATTCCCTCTCTCTCTCTCTGGCTATAGGAATTGGCCAATGTGCTATCCAAGAGCCCCTAGCCACACTGATTCGTTCAGAGCTTAACCTGTGACCCAAGCCAGACTAGTCAGGGTGCTTCCTGAGGGTTTTTCTAACTGGCTTCTTTTAAGAAGAGAAGGAAGGCCTCATTCCTCTCCAGTCACAAAGGATGCATGAGCTGCTGGTGGCCCATTTCATTCCCAGTGGGAAAGAATTAGTCTGAGAGAAGGAAGTTAATATGCACTGAAAATTGGAGATGAGACAGAGCTACGTGTTTTCCCAAAAATGAGACCTAGCCAGACAATAAGCTCTAATGCGTCTTTTGGAGCAAAAATTAATATAAGACCCAGCATTATATTATATATTATATTATATTATATTATATTATATTATATTATATTATATTATATTATACCCAGTCTTATAGTAAAATAAGACCGGGTCTTACATTAATTTTTGCTCCAAAAGACGCATTAGAGCTGACTGTCTGGCTAGGTCTTATTTTCAGGGAAATACGGTAATCATGAGTCTCAGTTTCCAGTTTCCTCCTCAGGGCCAGTTCACACACTTGCCCTTCCAAAGGCTTGATGACAGGAGCAAATAAATCTTCCTATTTGTTTAAAATGGATCAAAACTAGGTTTCTATCAATTATTAGCCATAAGCCCTGACTAGTACCTCTTGAGAAGGGTTTGGGGGTTCCACTCTCCACTTTATACATTAAGTATATTAATTAGATCGGGGGGGTTGCAAATGATAGAAACTCTATTGGAGTTAGCAGAAACAATGAGGGAGTTTACTGGAGCATGTTCACAAATGTAGAAAGTGCGTGGACGAAGCGGACCAGAGGACTATCTAGGATCAAGAATCTAATTGCCATCAAAACTACAATTTTTGTTTCTGATCTCAGCTTTATTCTTTAACTGTGGGCTTGCTTTTTTCACCCAGTGGGGACATGGTTGTTGCTGGTAGATTCTAGCTGCCGTCTTCATAGTATCTGAGAAGAAAGTTCTTCCTCCCTCAAATTGAATTAGCAAAACTCTCAGGAAAGGATTCTGATTGGCCTGGCTTGGGTCACATACCTATTCCTGCACCGTTTCTTGTGGCCAAGAATTAGGAACTATCATTTGTCCAGATTGGTCCACATGCCCTATCCTTGATCCTGTGGCCAGAGATATGGCGTCAGGTAAGAACATGTCCTTTCCTCTCTAAAAGCAATGACTAGAGTGAGGGGGAAAAAGAGATATTTTTCAAAAGGGGAGAAAAATTGGCTCTGATAAGGTCACTGGGAAAATTATTATAAGTATGGCAGTAGATGCCTAATTTTTGTGTTAAGCATATTCTTTATTGTTCATGTATTTTATAACAAATAGGTAACACTGAAAAGATTAATCTAAATTATATATTTATTTGGTTTTAGTTTTAAAGGCTTTCCTCCTAAAATAATATCAAATTTGTAAGAAACCTCAGAAATCTTCTTGTTTGACTACTACTAATACAAAACACTCTCTTATGGTGTCCTGGATCATGGGCTTGAATATCTTTATATCTTCAATGATGTAAAGAATGAGTAAAAATACATTTCTCTTAGAAACAAAGAGTTGGGATATAAGAGCACAGTTGACTAAGTTAGAAACTATTAATTGATCTGTAATTTTTTTATTACCTTGGAAAAATCAGTCTCTCTGATTTCCTTTTCTTACTAAAAAAAAAAAGGAAGTAACATAGTAATACCATTAATGTTTTAAATACAGAGGGTGCCAAAAAAAATGTATACACATTTTAAGAAAGGAAAAAACTGTATTAAAATTGTAATGATGTATACCGATAACAAAAGATGAATACAAGTTATATGTATACATTTTTCGGCACCCCCGGTATACCCCAGGGTGGGTGGCAGATGGAGAGCACTCCAGTCCTTTATAAATACAATGAATCTATAAAGTAGCAGTTTTAATCAGTTTCTTTGTACTGATGTGAAAATGACATCCATTCAGTTAAGGTATAAAATTAGCCTGACATGCTGAATGGTAATTTAAATTCGATTGATACATTATTTAGCATTTATTGAACACCAACTTGTTCCAGATCCGTTACAGGGTACAAAATGTGGTCTGGGTTCTCCAGGACTTTTGAGTTCTTTAGTGAGAATTACGTTTGCTGTTTGGGGACACTACAGTCTTTTGTCAGTGAAGTGCTTTCCCCTGAAGTAAAAACTTACTTACTTTAAAGGTGTATGTGGTATTCACACTTGTGAACACTTGAAAGGACGTAGATCGACTGTATCTGTCATAAGTGTTTAGAAGGATGTGACATTGCGTATAAAGCACTAAGAAGGTAAAAATCAATATAAAAGTAAAATTAAAGAGAGCAATTTATGCAATATTATGTTTGTCCTGCTTGAATATTCAGGCAAAATAATAATAATAATAAATGCCAATCTCTGTAGATAGATGAGAGAAGCTGTTTCATCCCTGAAATCCAGAGGGAATTTTGCACATCTAAGACAAGCTTCTTAGAAATGACCTGGGTCTAAGGTGAGATGGGCACTGGTTGGCAAGAGGTATGCCCACGTGTGCTCTTCTGGTGTGGTACAGTGGGAAAGAATATGAACCGATGTATATACTTCAATCCTATTCTTTTACCTCCTGGCTGCGTGACTTTTGACTTGTGTTACTTAACCTTCATAGACTTCAGTGTCCACATCTAAATTTAAATATACACACACATATATTTAAGTATATAAAAATAAATTCAAATATATAATATATTTCATAATAACAATAACTAACTTTCAGACTTGTATGGGTTACATGAAGTGGTTATGTGAAATATAATGCCTGGCCTTGTAGTAGGCACTCAAAACATATTAGTTCAATTGTATTTTTGTTATTCCGTCATGAGGTAGCCTACCCTCCCTGAGGATAATATGGCTTAAAGAGCAAATGGTAGGATTGTGAAGATAGTGAGACGGAAAGTTAATAGATGGCAGAGCATTCCTGGAGTAAATGTTTCAGGCCGTCATGATAGACCTTCCTTCTCATGTTTGGGAAAAGAGTTCAGACTCCCTCAGTCTGTTTGCCTTGCTCATTCTATTCTGCCTAACGGTCTTCTGAACACATCTAAGGTCCCTAGAAAAGCAGTGCTTGATCTGATTGGAGCCTGCCATCCGCTCCTCACTGCTCACCCCAAACCCTGAGGTCTCCATCTAGCTTTAGCACTATCTGTTAGCTGTGAGAAGGCAGAGGGTAGCTGTATTAGGAGAAACTTAGTGTGTTGTTGGTGTAATGCTGTAATTGCTGCAGGTTTGTGTTTAATGAATAACATTAAAAACAATAGGATGTGGAACTAGGTCGATAATATTAATTATGACTAATTAGCAGAATGATATATTTCCCAATGATTACTATTTGCGGGATATAAAAAAAAAAAAAAAACACATTTAGGGAGAGTTTGTGGGGTGCAGCTCCTTTAGGTCTAGCAGCAAGTTGACATGATCATTGCTTTCCAGAAACTGTTCACCAGCTTTGAAGAACCAGCCATAGCACCATGGGAACAAGGAATCTAATATTGCTAACTAAACTGGCAAGAGATTGCTCTGTTAAACAGAAGGGCATATTTTTCATTTAAATGAGAAATGCTGCTGACAAATGGAACATAACCTCCAGTTCATTTGCTCAGTGCATTCTCTCCCTTGGAGTAGCTACTTGCAAAAGTTAGCTTAGTGAGGGAAAGCAATGAAAGGAGAGGAAGCCAGTCTTAAGGGGATGTTTCATCCAGCTCAGCGGAGGCTGATGAACCACCCCTGCGCTCACAGAGAGCACCAAGTCTTTCCTAACTAAGGTGCTCATTGGACTCCCCCCCCCCTTGAAGGCTCACTTATAAATAGTTTTTCTTTATTCACTGTATATACACAGTTGTTTGCCTTTTTATCTTGCTTAATTATAATCACATTTATTCATGCTCTTCTCAGATTATACTCTAAGCACCTTGACTGGGGTTTGTTTTGTGAATTTTCCCCATGTCCTAGTTTGGATAGGATATTGAACCTAATCGTCTTTCTTGAAATACAGTCTGTGTAAATCAATTACATCAAATAATAAACTCAATGCCTCTTTGAAACATTTTTTCCTTATTTTAATTGAAACCTTAATTTTGAAATGTACCAAAAAGTCTCAAGAATAATACAAGAACTCCCACATACACTTTATACAGATTCACCAATTAAAAAAAAAAGCTACATATTTTATCACTCTATTATTTTTTGAACCATTTAAGTGTGGCATACATCATGGCCCATTATCCCTTTATACTTCAATGTGCTTTTCCTAAGACCAAGAATATTCTTTATATAATCACAGTACAGTTATCACATTGAGGAAATTCAATATTGCTAGATTGATTTAATCTATAGACCATGTTCAAATTTTGTCGGTTTATTCAATAATGAACATGATAGCATTTTTCTCTCCTCAGTACAGAATTCAGTCCAAGACCATGTGTTGTTTTTAATTTCCACTTCTCTTCATTCTCCTTTAATCAGAAACAGGTCCTCAGCCTTCCTTTGTCTTTCATGACATGGACATTTTTGTTTTACAGATGTTTGTTTTATGGACTATCCCTCTACTTGGGCTTGTTTGATATTTCCTCTTGATTAGATTCAGGTTACGCCCCATCACATAAGTGATGTTATGTCTTTCTCAAGGTATTCCTTCCATGATGGACACATGATGTCCATTTCCTCGTCACTGACAATTTAATTTTGATCATCTGGTCAAAGTGTGGGCTTCTTTCTCCTCTGTATAGTTACTGGTCCTCCCCGCCCCCAGTGATTACACACAATCTATGGGGTCATTTGTACCAAATGTCAGGACCATCATAGAATTTTTTAAAATTGCTTTCTAAATATATAACAATTCCTGCCATGTTTGTTGCAAAAAAATGTAACATATCCATGTATAACATTGATATATAATAGAGAGCCAGTAGGATCTAGTGATTGAGACTACAGACTCTAGAGTTGGATGACTTAGGTTTGAATCCCAATTCCACCACTTTCCTCCTGGAAAACTTCGGTAAGTTACCTTACCTCCTTGTGCTTCAACTTTATCGTCTATAAAATTTAGAAGATAAAAATACTGCCCTAGCTCATGATGTTGTTGCAGGATTAAATGAGTTGATAACATGTGTCTGGCACATGGTAAGCATGTGGTTAATATTGGCTTTTATATATAAGATATTTTTATATTTTATACATAACATATACTTTTTCAGGGTACTCATTTAAAAAATACAGGATAGTAAGTTAAAAATCCAAATAATGAGATAACATTGTTAGGTACAGCTGCTATTCTTCTACTGCCAGATCCAAAGCATAAACTTAGCCAGATATAGTTTTTTTAAATACCTAATGCAAGTGTTTTGACTTTCTCATTCATTTCTTGAACAAATTTCTTGAACAAACAAACTCCTACCATGTGCCAGGCACAGAGTAAGGCATGGAGTATACAGTGGTGAACCAGCCAGCTCTCGTGGAGATTATATCCTACTAGAGGATATAGATAAGCCACCAGTAGCATATAAATTAAGATGATTTTAAGTAGTGTGCTGAAGAAAACAAAACAAGCCAACGCAATGGAGAGAACCTGGGTGGTAATAGTAGATGATTTGGTCAGGGAAAGCCTTTTGGTGACACATATTTAATGTCTCTTTATTGCTTATCTAAAAGAAATTTTTATAGATTTATGATTTGGACTGAAACAATGTGGAATAAATCTTTCCTGGCACATTAAGCTCCATATAAATAAGAGAGTACCACAGTTCTCTGTTTCTCGGGAGTACAGAACAGGTATCACTTAAGCTGATCTTCCATAGTACTCTTCTTAATTGGAAATAGGTCTCTTTATCATCACCTCTTTTTAATTAAGCTGTTGGTGTTGTTGATTACATAGTTCTATGGAGAAGCTAGTTGCATAAATACTTCTTCCTTCCCTCAATATATTGTCCATCCTAGCTTTTATGGATGCAAGTTGTCCTTTCATATATGCTTCATAATGTCCGAAAGTAAAAAGTTAAAACTTACATCATAGCACACATCATTATTCCTTAATTTCTTCACAGTCTCCCATTTGCCCCCTCCAGAGCTACACTGGACTCAGAGATTGTAACATCTCCAGATTATTTTTTGTGCCTTGGGCGATCTTACTCAGGGTTTCTCATGTGACCGCCTTGGACATGAGATATTCTGGGCTTGAAAGTCAGACAGACTCTTATTTGAAGCCGGGACGTACCACTTCTCAGCTGTGTGAATTGCAGAGGGTTGCTTAACCTCATCTCTAAAATGTAGGGTAGTTGTGAGGTTTGGATGAAATTAAGTGAGGTTACGTATGTGAAAGCCTACTATAGTATTGTGGGGGAAGGAAAACTTTCCCCTCTTTTCCCTCTTCGTTATTCTGGCTGGTCTAATAGTCAATTTGTACATAATTATGTATGTACATATCTAATAATCAATTTGTACATAATTATGTATGTACAGATGAGGGTTCCATAAGAATCTGGGACCCATCTGCAATTGAGGCCTATATATCAGCTTGAGCTAAGGAGAAAGGGGGTAGTGGTTTGGACTTCAAAGGGAGGGTAGGCAGTTCACAGGTAGATGAGAAAGAGAAAGCATGTGGTAAACAAATTCTTTCCTAGCCACCAGAAACAATGAATGGGGCACCAGAGGGAAGTACAAACAGACTTTGCTAGGTTCCTCCCTGTCTGCCACCCTTAGTTCATGTTAAAATATAGTGATCTATGATGATAGCTTCTTTCCTGGAGCAGATCCCTTATCTAAATTCTTTTAGACAGAGGAAGTTCAATGGTTCTTCCTGAGTCTTTTGTTTCTTAAAAATAACCGGTTTTAAATGATCAATATCCCACTAAAGGCACACTTTGGGGTGGCAAACTCTGCTCCCCCCCAGTGTCTTGCCTGGAGTTCAAGTGTGCATCAAATATAAAGTCTTTCTCCTCTGCTCAGATCGCTTGTGACCTGTGCATAGCTAATAAGTCTCTTCGCAGAGTCCCTGTAACTAGTCCAATTGCCTCCAGGACAGAGTTTCTTACCCTGGGAGGACAGCAAATACTTGGATGGTGAAGTAGTTTCCAAAACTGCCTCAACAGGCTAGTCCAGGATTTTTTAACCTGGGAACCATAGACCCTAAAGCACAAGAACCCTGGGGTGTGCCTGGAGACAGCTGGGAGGCGTGAAGACATGAAAAGCAAGCTTTGTCTGTTCTGATGTGTTTGGTCTGTGTCCTGGTTGACACGGCAGACATTCTTACCCTTTCTAGTTAGTTCTGCTCCATACAAATTCTGCTCCTAGTTCTTGATGAAGTATTTATACAGCATTGCCATTAATTCCTAATAAATTAGAATGTAATGATTTCATCATAATCCTTTGTTCATAATGCCGATGCACTTGCTAGTTGCACACCTTTTAATGAGTGAAATTCAGTAAGTATCATGGGATATGGTGGGAATTTGGCAAAGTATTTATGGTAGCCTACGGCAGTAGCTGGAATTATTTTCTTTTTCTTAAAACTAGATGTTTGGCTGCTCTGATTACAAAAATAACATTCTTAAAACTGGTAAAATTAGAAAACAAGCAAAGTAACTATATAGTATTCCAGAACTGTATTTCTCAAAAATGTGATTGGCTTCAGAATCTCCTGGTTGCTTGTTAGCTATGCCACTTTATGAGCTTTCCAGAAGTACTAAATCAGAATCCCTGCGTGTGGGACCTAGTATGGGCATTTAATGAACTTCACCTGTGACTTTTCTGGCAGACTAAAGTCCCATAACTAGGTTCTGACCTATATTTATTGTTTCTTGTCCTTCCACTACTAATTTTTTTTCATCCAAAAATGTAAAAGCAGCTAAGATTCTGAAAATCTTACTTGTTCTGCAAAACGATTTGCAAGTTTCTGTAATACAATTCATAAGTTTCTAGTGAATTAATACTTTGCCAGATAAAAAGCTTCCTACAATAGGGTGAGTACAAAGTGAAAGACAAATATTGATCAACTAGGAAATGAGGTACCAATTTACCTAAATTAGCAAATAAACCCAACCCCTATTTATATAGAGAAGCAGTGGTTTTAAAAGCCTAGAGGGGTGCTCAATGAGATTACTAGATTAGCTCTTTTGTTTTGGTTTCAGTTCCCATATACAAGGTGTAAGGCTAATCCTTGTCTGCACTCCTTTTGTTTGGGAATCTGTGCTCCTGAGGCATCTGCATTTTGCCACCCCAGCCCCAGTGTTTGTTTTGGGTCCTGTGACTTTGAAAGAGGTGTGGTAACCAGGGTGGAGATGCTGTGAGTACGCAGTGGGCAGGCTTATGCCAGTAGGTATGGCTTTGTCTCCCTGGATTTAGGTCACCATGTATGATGTTTTGAGCATCAGACTCACTCCCCCCAGAAATGGTTGACCAAGTCTGATTTTTTTTTTTCCCAAGCAGAGTTACATAAAGGAATGGACTTGGAAAATGGGCTTTGGAGTCAGATAGACCTGACTTCAAATTCTAACCCCACCACTCCAAACAATATGTCTCAATTCTCTCATATGCAAAACAAGCATAATTACTAGCAGGAGAGTAAGGACTCAATGTTATAATGTAGTGGTCTTTATAAGTTATATTATAATTATTACTTTTTCACCTAAACTTTGAACACCTGTGCAAATATAAACCTGAGGAGGGAGGAAGGATGGAATGTATCTAATGTGGAGGGGTGGTTTTTCTTTTGGAGCGGGGAGGGCAGGCAGTCTGATGGTCTAGTCTCTTGATTAGGATTAGGTGGTCACACCCAGGTCCACACTCTATACCAACTAAGTGATGACTTCCCAGTACTTTCCAGATATTGTTTCCGGAGAATGCGTTCTTGATGTCATCACAGGAAAGAATTCAAGGATGCACTGAATAAGCCAAGCAACCAAAACCAAGCAAGCAATTGATTTATTGAAAAAAAGGAAATAGTACACTCCTAAAATAGTGGGAGTGGGCAGGCCAGGAGAAGAGCAACTGTCCCCAAGAACAAAGAGGCTTAGGATTTTATTAGAATGAGAACGTGAAATATTCAAGATTTAGGGGTGACATATAAGCATTCCCAATGCAGGTCCTCTCTAACTACTCCTTCCCATCAAGAAGTGGGATTCCCTTGTCTTTATTTGGCCAATGTCAGAACTGTCATGGCGACACGGGAGGTGGAGATCTCTCCCTGCCTGCAATGCTAATAGTATCATAATCCATTATAATTCGCTAACGTTCACGCCGAGGGGCAAGATGGCGTCCTGAGTCACCAAAATCTAGTCCTGGCCTGTCTGGTAGCTGCACCTTTTCTTAAGAATGATTTCATCTCTTCTCTTCTTTGCTTCCCCTCCTATCCTCCTTCATTCCCTGCCCCCTCCCTCCCCGTGGCCCTATTCTTTCTGCGACAGTAACATTATGAGAGGACACCTGAAAAGATAAAGGGAGAAGCAATCTGAGGATCTAGGGCAAAGCTCTTGAGCAATTGTGCCAAACAGTAAGCGTTCCTTTTTTGCAACATATGCATGTTTATTTTTATACAAAGCCGATGGTTTTCCCTCCCCAAATCTTCACATTAAATTGGTACTCTAGGAAGCTGCACTATGTTTATCCTAAAGCCTCAGATGCCCCTGGGTGAATACATACACAGCAGTTTGAGAAGCAGTCATCCAAAGTCTGAAGAACAAAGCCTACATTTTTCCTTAAGGCCTTCTGGATCCAAGTGCTGTTTACTTCCCGACCCTCTGTCCCTTTCAAATGCCTCCCCACATCTCAAACCTAAGAGGTCCTGGGCTGTCATACGCCTTTTTTCCTGTGGTTCCACCCTGCCTGAATTGAAGTGCCTTCCTTCCAACTTTCCTCTTGCCTGCTTCCCCCACATACCAACTCTACCTTCCAGATCTAACTGGAAAGACAATTCTGGGAAGCCTCCCCACCCCCCTTCTCCTAGCAGGTGACATGGCTCCTCCATCCAGTGAGCTTTTGGTAAATATGGCAGTAATTCTTCTGTTGCTCACTAAGGAAATGAACCTAGCATTATTCATCTTTGTATGCCCTAGTGCAGGGGATACTTGGAAAGCACTCCATAAATAATTACGAACTAGATTAATGAAAGGACGACAACTGGAAAAGGAACTGTTTCAAAAAGACTTTTCCTCACACCCAGGATTGTTCTTTGGGCAAAGAGAATAGAATGAACCTAGCATTTTAAAGGGAGACACTCTGACTGATGTTAGCTCATATGCGTTTATGTGGACCTGGTACAAACAAAAGGGCTTTGCATTAATTATGAGACTACTATACTTCCTTCTCACATTATATATTTTTAAGGAAAGACAAGTTTTAAGTTAAAGTTTTTAAATTTTGCAGATGGGTCCAGTGTTTGGAAAGTGAGTTAAGAGATGATTTTCCAAAACTGGTTCATTCTTGTTTTCCTGTTTTTAGTTTGTCAGATCAGGCTAAATTCAGTCCTCCGGTGATTTTTCTCAAAAGTTTTCCCCTTTAAATATATAAGTAATAATGTGAAAGAGCTCACACACACACACACACACACACACGGACGCACAGCTGTTGCAAGAGGAAAGACGTGGAGCCATTATAAGAATCCACTGCTCTGGGAATCTTGCTATATTTGGTTTTAAATAGACAATAAGCACTGAAAATTGTTGGATGCGACAGTTTGGTTCATTTAATTGCAGATACTAGAAATAACAAAAACCAAGAAAATAAACCAGCAAAAAAAAAAAAAAAATCTACCCTCGGATTATTTTGCTCATAAGGTCTAGTACTTCCCTGGGGGTCTGTATTCCCTTCTAACTAGCAATACCTTAGTGATCCTATATATAGTGTGAGGGTGTATCAATATCTTAAAGAAATATATGACCAAAGTTATAAGTTTATTTTTAAAATTTTTATTCCTATTCTTACTTATCCATAGTTTAATTGCCTTTAGGGCCTTTTTGAGAGTCCAGTTCGAGAATTATTTATTGAGTTTCCGCTATGTGTCAGGTCTGTGTACGCTGAATGATTTCAGTCTTTGATCTCCAGTAACTGACAGTCTAATGAGACAGAGATGTAAAGACATACATACAATACAGCTCATGTATTAAGTCCAAGGACCTACAGCCTTCGCTAATTGACCTAACTAGTATGGGCTTTATCTATATTAACAAAATTGTAAGTATATATCCTCTACAAATCACAAATTCACATGAAAATGCATATCTGAATAAGCATCCACACTGATGTGTATGAAAAGGCAACAAGAAAGATGAGAATTCGGATGTTAGAGTCGTATTTTTCATCAGGAAATATACAAGATAAATTATTACGGTATAAGCCTAGCATTAAAAGAGATGTTTCTTTATTTTAGGTATATACTGCAATAATTCTTTCCCACTAAAATGGAGGATATACATCTAAATAAAAATGAACAGGAAAATTTTAAAAACCATGAATATTTTCTTCAAAAATTTGCCCCTAATTTAACCTTACTGAATTACCTAATGTTTTCAAGATTAGAAAATGTCAGCCTTTTCATGGATGTTTTCTGAGGTTACTTGTTAGTGAGTAAGCAAGGAATTTTTAATAGTATCACTCCCCACATTTCTAAGTAGTTCAGGGTATTGCTGAATTTTAACTGGTTTTTCTTTCGTCTTGGTGAACATCAAATGGTAAACCTCAATGAACAAAGATCATAGAGACCTCTTTTGAAAATTGATCAAAGAGAATTCAGAATGTCCAGAAAGAAAGGTGCAGGGTGAATATTATCAAATTTCTCACCCCTGAAAAACCAGAAATGTAAGCATGCAATAAGTATTAAGGGAGTCTAGTAATCTACCTTGAAAATCAAGAGAAAAATAACCTCTGTGAAATGGTTTAAGAGATTATCACACACACAGGAACTATATCCAGTTGGAGATTTTGCTTCCAGGAGCCACTGCATGTACATAATCCAGGAAGAAAATCAAAATTATTTTATGAGATCTGATTTCCCTGGAGGAAAATAGGATTGATGTGTTTTAGCACTTGTACTCTTGCACCTTTACAAAAAGATCTGCAGAGAGATAATTTGCTTATTGAAACAGTGATGCAGGCTTGACTTACAAAATGACTGCATTAATACTATTATTGTGGATGGGCATGCTTGGGTTACAATCAGGCATTCATATTCACACTTTTGGTTGTTGAAAGGAAAAATGAAGCTTTAATGATACTAATGAGGTATCCCATTTCAAAGCTATATTTGCAATAATCCGCTACAAGTAAAGTGGAATTGTGACCTCAGAAGCTAGACTTCCAATAAATGAAATCTCCGATAAATTATGGAAGATTTGGGGGAAAATCATGGTGCTGTTATCCTCCCATAATAAACACTGAATGTATGTACTCCTATTATAAAATTTCCCATACTTCACTTTATTCTCTAATCTCACCTTACATTAATCTTTTTGAGGGCACAAATGGTGTCTTATTCATGAATGGATTTCCGGTAGCTAGTACACTACCCAGTACACGTTAAGTCCTTAAAATAATAGTTGTTAAAGGAATACATGGACATCCATTAACATGTAATCGAATGACCAATGGATAAGAAGTGCTATGTTATATGTATGATGTAATGCCAAGTTAGGAAAGTTTTCTTTCCTTTAGAAGCCTAGATTTTTATTACCAGTCTGCAAAATTAACATAAATCGCTAATATTATTGTTAATACAATTTAAGCTATCTATAAGACCAATTTCAATGATTCAGTGTTACAATAGTTTCTTACATATTGCAAAGAGGGGAAAGATTGTACATTTATTCTTTTCATATGATTCCAAGATAATCTAGGAATATCTTCACACATTCTTTTTTTTTAGTAATTGCAGGTGCCACTGGGTGATTTTTCTAGAACATATCTTTACACCCTAGACCAATGGATTTTTTAAAAAATGTCTTCAAGACTGTATGTGAGAAAGTAAACGTTTATGGATTTTACACTATGCCCCAGATGCTTGTGCTAGGTGCTTTCTTTATTTCATCAAAATAATCTTGTGAAGTAGCTATTATAGTCCTATTTTCTGGGTTAGGAAATTTATTTGTGGGTAAGAAAATCATTATTTGTAACCTCTCAAGAAATGGGAAATATCTGGACTGGATGATGTCCAGAGAACTACTGTGCTCAATCCTGAAATGTATCAGCCCTGGAAGGTCTCTGGAGCAGATTAAATAGATCAAAACACTGTTCCCCAAGGAATAACCACACGTCATAGCATCCACTGTGATAAATGAATACCGTATTGTTAAATGTATTCCCACAGGGTCTTTTAAATTAATTGGATGGAACTAGAAAATGTTAAGCCATGTAGGTGAGGTTGCTAGTGGAGAATAGGTAAATCAGTTTCCTTTGAGGCCAAGCTTCCCTGTTTGCATCATAGGAAAATACTGGAGTTCCCCTCGGGGCTCAGTCCTTAGAAATATATATACTAAATTTATAAATAACTTGACTATACATTTATCTGAAATTTATTTCTCCAACTTGGACCTCTCTTGAGTTCTAGATTTATAGATGAACTGATTCCTTGACATGTCTACAATATGCTTCATGTTGGTTCTTGATATTTCCTCTTCCTATCAGCTCCTCTCACAGTCTCGTCTATCAGTGAGAAAACAGCTTATAAGGCCATTCATTGATAATTGTCACTCCATTACCTCTCTGAACTCCTAGTGTTCTCTCCTTTGCTCACTCCATTGTAGTCTCATGTCCTTCCTTGCTGTTCTTTAAGCATACCTGGCAGGCTGCTGCCTCAGGACCTTTGCACTTGCAGTTCTCTATTTGAAATGCTTTCCCACTGGATATTCTCATAGCTTGCTTTTTCACCACCCTCAGGTCTGGACATAAATGTCACCTGAATAATACTTTTCAATCTAAAATTGCAATTTCTCCCCACCCTGCCCCCCAGCATCACCAGCACTTTCTATCCTCCTTCTTGCTTTACTTTTCTATTTTGCATTTATCACTACGTAGCAATGCACTTATTTTTCTTATTAACTATAATTCATCACATCTAAGATGCCTTTGACTGTAAGAGGCAGTATTATTTTTTTTTTATATCACTAAGAAAGAAAAACACCTGCCAATTATAAATGTAAGATAGTGTTGAATAAACTACATTACAATTTCAGAGATAATGAAATGTGAGAAATTGTGCGTCTTAAACTTTATGAAATAGGGCATTTTCTTTATTGTAGCTCTCTCCCACTAGAATGTAAACTCCATATGGATGTAAATTTTTATCTGTTTGGTTCACTGCTGTATCATCTGACACATACTAGATACTAAATGTTTATTGAATGAATGTTAAAGAACTAATGAAAAAATGAATAAATGATAGACCCTTATATGAGCAGTATATGTCCATTCTAATTATCTTAGAAGATTGAAATCTAAGAAGGAAAAGATCATGGAGGATGGCAAAGTTTGGTTTGAATTTCCTAGGATTTTCTGGAATCTCTAGAGACAATAAGAGCCCAGTATTACCAGGATTGTTGGTATTCTTTTGGTTGAATGCATACAAAGACCATTCAACCTCATTTGAAGATTTGTCTGGAATACTCTCTACCCTCAAATATTTACCTGGCAAGCTCCATCAGCTCAAGGGTCACCTCTTCAGAGAGGAGTCATAAGACTGCCCAATCTAGAAAATGTAGCCACCTCCCTCCACCATTCCCAACCTCCCACCCTCTATCACACCCCAGCCCTGCCCATTCACTATCCCCTCATCCTATTGTCTTTTCTCCATAACACTATCATTGTATGAAATTATAGTTTGTCTCCCACAAATCCCACTAGAATGCAATACTATAGAAAGGGGCATTGCATATCTTGTTCCTCTCAGATGTCATCATACCCAGAACAGTATCTGGAATAAAAGAAGTACTTAATAAGTATTGGTTGAATGAATGAATGTACACCGGGTATTTAGATCCACCCAAATCTGATTTCCTTACCCAGACCTAACAATGTTCCAGAGAGTTCTACTGTTAAAGGCATTGCTTTGAGTAAAGTTATAAACACTCAGGGAAATATAATTATAAAGTAAATGTGCTATTTGGGCAAGGATAACACTAGCCAAGTGGTACCCACTAACACTTTCATAGGTACTACTTTCTCAGATGAACAGGTGAAACAAAGATCTGAGGGATGGGGACAAGTCGGTTAGATTAAAACAGTGTGATTCAGAGCAGGGTCCTGAGGAGCTAGTTTCCCGAGACCTGAATGTGAGATAAGGAAGTACAAAGAACTAAATGGCTGAATCTGATGTCTTTAAAATCTGGCTTAGAACTCGACTATATACGAGGACTATTTATCCTCACTGTCTTTCCTTTCACCCTTGCCTTGTGAGTTTTCTCAGCATCTTTTCAAAGTCATTTCTACTGTCCAATGAAGGATGGTCTCTATGTCTTTTAATTTCTTTTTCCAGAAAAAAAGATAATGCATTGTTTGTATAATGCCATCTGAAGTCTAAAACGTTTTTCTAATGTCCACCTATAATCTTGGTATAGTTTAAACTCATTCTTTCTTTACACTATCTCTAATGGAAAGAAATATGTCTGTTTAGCATATAGTTCAAACAATATCTCTTCCTATATTCGGAGGCCCTCAAATTCTGTACTGAATAGGCCAGCTGAAGAATTTTTTTTTAAATTCAACTTTATTTACTTTAATGTGGGGTGTGGGGTAAGAGAAAGTTTATTGGGAGGACTTCAACTGGTATTTATAAGCCAAATTTAGTCAAACCACTTTGTTTAGATACTTCACCTCAGTTTTCTGCAGTTAAAATACTCCAGATCTTTAAGCCTTTTCCTATGGGGACAATTTACAAATTTTAATCAGTTTTGTGGTTCTTTCATAAAGTCATCTCAATTCTCTTTTTTCTCCCTAATAATATGAAAACTTTCCAACCAGTAGATTTTTTTTCTTTATTTCTGAATTCTAAACATGCATTTATATCCTTGCAGAAGAAAATTATGTCTCTTTAAATCATTTATGATTTTTACCTATAACTCTATTAAGCCAATCAGCTTATGTCAGAATGTGTGCCCTAGATTAAGATTGTTCAAAATTCGGTAAAAGAAGAAAAATGAAGAGGGATCAGAAAGATTTAAAATGTATTATGGGGATAACTGTGTGGAGTTAGCTGGGGATACAGAATTTGAAATTTCAAACATAAAACAACTCAATGGTTATCAAAAGCCCAGACTTGTGTATTTGTATTAATCTTCTGTTAAAACTCCGATTTTTAAAATTATCTTTGAGGGAGGATTTTGTATGTATAAAAGACTATTCAGAACTTTTTAATTAAAGTTACAAGTTCTAAAAGTAGTTTTTATGAAGGTGTTAAATTCCATTTACAAATAATATTCTAAGTCCAGCAAATATTTTCAATTGTATTTAAGGGCCACCAATTAATGTTTGATCTCATGTATAGTTAAATGAACTCTTTTTAACATCTTAAACTCTATTTACAAATTAATTTTCTTTTAATGCTATGATTGTCTGATTTAACATACAAAACCTTCCTGGTACCAAATTGTTAGACCATAAATCTAACAGAATAAATTTATAAGCTCAATGAACTTTAAGATCTCTTAACTATTCTGATATGTATATCATCAACTCGATAAGATTTCAACTTAACTCACCAGTCTAAATCCATTACGTGTTTTAAGTTGTAACTAAAAACCTGATCTGTTAACTCTAATAGGTCAAATGCCAGATATGGAACGCATCAAAACACTTAGTATACACACATTTCCCAACACAAAATATGTTAATACCATGCAAAATTTTCTAAATCTTGGAGTTAAAAGATGCTTAGCCATTAAGAAAGTAATGTTGTCATCCTTCACAATTTGGGGGATTACATCCCCATGTAATTTTTACATTGTCTTTTCAGCTTGCTGAAGCTTCATCAGAACTAGATGGTTCATGCTGAGACAACACTGGATCCTTGTTTGTGACACTGAAGGGGCATTCTGGCATTCTGAGCCCTATTTATAGCCTCTAACAGAGAGTTCATCATTTAAAACAAAGCTGGTCACTTAGCCAAAGACCTTCCAGGTGAGTCATTTTATTACCTAATTTTCAAGTCATATTAGGATCTGTAACATCTACTCTTGAAACTGCCATATTTGATTGGACTTTGTATTTCTTTGGCTTTTGAGATATTTAAATGTCTTTTTAGTCAAACTCTTGCATTCTTTTCGTATACTTTTAATGTTTTAGAACCACTCAGCTCTTTATAGATATTAAAATAATAATAATCTATTTATTTTAATCTGTGTCTCATGGATTTGCCTGCTTACTTTATCATGAGATCCAATATCACCGAAGTGACTTTACAAATCCCCTTCTCACAATGTATCCTAAGGAAATATTTGTAGATGTGCAAAAGAATTCAACCACAGGGATTTCATCACAGTCTTATTTTTAGTAGAAAGTGACCTAAATGTCAAACAAAGTCTTTTTTGTTATTTGAAAATTCCTTAATGGCAGAGACCAAAGTTTGTTCGTTTTTGTCTATCTTTTCATCTAGCATCTACCTTATGGCATTGCATATAGAAGTGGCTAATAAATACTCATTAATTAAATAGATAGCTAAATAGTCTCGTGAACGCTCCTCTGCAGCAACTGTGACACTGGGAGCGGGGTTTGGGAGGACTTTATATTCTAAAACATCTTTATAGCCATTCTTCAAAATGAATAATTGATGTATTCTAGGTCTTATGTCTAGTGCTATGCTAACTCACAATTTTACTCCTCTCTTTATAACAATAGGACATGGCCCCTAGGACCCTCTTATATAAAAATTTACATATGCCATTCCTCTATAAGATGTAGTCTGAAAAGAGAAAAAGGAGAAGAAACTTTATATCCTTTGTCACATTTGTCCTTTAATGGAAGCAGAGGATGTGGGAAGGAGAGTGGCCTCCAAACCAACCAAAATGCTTACGTTTTCCAAAGTTTGTGCAATAAACATGGATTCCTTTTGTAATCAAGTAAAATAGGCTTTAAAATTGTGCTTAATTCTATCATCTGCTCTCAGCTTTTTTCACCAATCATCTATTAGGTTGGTGCAAAAGTAATTGCAGTTTTTGCAATGAGTTTTAACCTTTTAAACCGCAATTACTTTTGCACCAACCTAATAAAAGCTCTGTTGGTCAGTGGTGTAGACACTCTATTGCGATTGCATCCCACAGGCTTTGGAGGCTGGAGCTGTGCTGGGCAGGGTGCTCAGGTTCTTCGTTATGGAAGACTTGACCTGTACAACACTGTAAGAGTGGACCTGGTAACTCAGAGAGTGAAAGGGGAGTCCGGAAAGTCTCCCATAGCTTCAGTGACAGGCTGGTCTGGCTCCTGGGAGCTCTGGTCCCCAGCTCGAAATAGAAACGGGCATAGGTTTGCAAATTCAGTATCTTTTCCAAGTGTTCAAGTAAGTAGTCAGGAAGTTCCGCTTTCCAAGGTGAGGCAGACAGGTAACCAGGTAACACTACATATATGGACTATAAAAGGGGTGTAGCTAATGTAATTGTCAACACTGAATAAAGGGGTAAGGCTTGCCATGAATAAAAGGAAATGTCAGCGGGCCTGAAGAGGGAGAGTGACAAGTGGGAGGAGTCAGAGGACTTGCCGGCTGTCTAGACTGGGTGGTATTGCTGGGAGTCATTGCATCCTTGGTGGTAGTCCTGGGAGGCCTGCTGGAAGAGATGACGTTTCAGCATCTGCTTATCTCAAACACTTGTGTCATAGAAATTGGTGCAATACCATCTTATGCCCCCGCCCTCCCCCAAAATGCCCCTGAGATCTTGGAAGTAAATGAGAAAACAGGAAATATGTTTCTGGAGTCTCACTGGGAACCTCAACACTGGCGAATTAGCAGCACCTCGGACAATCACCTTAGAATATGGTTGCCTGATGGTCTCCTCCCTATCCAGCCCCCATTTCAGTCCCTTGTTTTACATGCTATGCCCCCATCTCCACCCCAAGAGCTCCCTATCTCCCTCCGCATGCCCTCTGGGCCCCTCCCACCCGTTTGAAATTTAAGAACAACAGTAGAAAATCATTGTGATATGTAATTTGTATGAGGACAGTCATGTGATGTGCAACATGATGTGATTAAAGGCAGACAACATCCATGCATAATCCCGGCTCGGCTAGGCTCGCTGAGCCTATTCCATCATAGTTAAAGGGAAGATAATGAAGCATACGTCCCCACATTGCTGCAGAGTGATTTGATATCACGTCTGGGAAAGGACCAAGCCTAGTGCTCAACTTAATGTGTGACTGGAAGGGAAACCAATATATATATATTTTCTGTTGAATATTTATCTATTATAATTTACTCAATCAGTTCTCTACAATTGGGCATTTAGGTTATTTTCACTTCTTGTGTAGCTGTGTTATCAGAAACTTAAGTAAATATGTTGAACTTAGCATAGGGTGATTGTCTTAGCTGTTTCTCAAAGATATTAATTCAGGAATTAAATTACATAGTCATATGACATCACCACATTTTTGACATGCATTTTATGCAGTAGGTAGTATGTTAGGCATGACAGATGTAAAAAGAACATAAAGCAGGGTTCTTGATCTTAAAAATCAAACAGTGCAATTTGAAGGATAAAAATACAACGTATTTATTGAGGTTAAGCAGTAAATATGTTAATAAAGAAAACTTGTTCATTTTAAAGGTTTTTTGGCCACCTTGTCATAAACAGTGGGACTCTCCCAAATTGCCTAATACGTATTGAAATAGAGAAATTTATGGTTAGCTGAGTATTCATTAATGAATCCAGGCAGTTATAAGAATGAATTGGAGAAAACACTGTCAAAGAAAAATTGCACCAGACAAGTTAAACAGGCAAGGAAGGGTTTGTTTATAACTATTGCAATAGGGAAAAGATATTGAACTCAACTCTACTGAAGCAAAGGGCTGGCGTGGGATGGGGAGATCACAGGGCAGCTGTGTTTGCTAATAGGCCCTGCCTGAAGGTTAAGTATATTTTCTGGTATCTTCATGATAGCAGGGGTTTTACAATTTCAAGTAAGGTGCCCACTGAAGTTAGGCTCCTACCCTTACAAAAAGACTGGTAGACAGGAGTGCTATCTTCCTGATTGTATTTCAAAGAGATTAAACCAGTATATTTTTTTAAAACATGACAATATGGCCAATAACAGATGAGTTTTGTTGTAGTCTGATTATTTTTCTTCTTTAGGCTTGCAATAGGTCTCTCTTTGGTTCTTTTTCGTTTCTGGATAAAATACATTTTAATGTAATAACCATATTCAACTTAGACATGGTGTCAAGAACAATACACTGTACTATTGACCATGAACATGTAGGGATTTTGGATTTACGGTCCTCCCATGTAGCTTCAGTATATAGGGGCCTTGGGGCCTAAGTCAGATCAAAGAAAGGCTTCTTCCTAAACCAAGCTTCTTCCCTTTCACCCTTATCAATTGTCTATAATTTACTGTTCACTCAGGTCTGACCTCTGCAAGGACAGAGCCTTTCTTGACTACCCTCCCCTTATTGAGAACTACCATCAGCGCTTCCTAGCTGTGAAACTCCAACAGAGACTTTGCCATGGAAATAATATTCATCATATAGTCCGCATTTATTGATAACTTTGTAGTTGTCTAATTTTTACAATCACTCTACAAGGTAGCTATAATTATCCTGATTTTTACCAATGAAGGCAATAAAGCTAAAAGAGATGAGGTAACAATGGTAGAGCTTGAGTTCAAAGCAAGAAGTTTGCACTACACCCACCTATCTTCTAAATATGCATATTATTTATTCATGAGGGTTTTTTAATTTGTGGGTTAATTAATTTATGTGTGTCCCTTTCTATAAACTATTAATGGCAATACCTCTGAACGAAGGACTCTTATTACAATGCTGTTTACTTGCATCTGTTTTATCTTCTAAGTTACAGTCACCCATTAAAGTTAATTTCCCCAATTCTTCAATGATGTCATTGTATACTTTAGGACAAAGCTTCGAATGCTAAATACTCTTTGTACATACTTATTAAACTACTTGAACTAATGAAGAAAAAGGGAGACCATAATAAGACCCCCACATCACTATTATCCCTCAAAATTTGAACCCAAGGACCTAAGTCAATATGCATTACTATTGACTCCAAAAGTAGCTCAATGTCTCCAATTTTCCAAATGATGGACTTGAGTTATTTGTTTTTAATGATGAGGTGAGCCAATGCAGGGCTAACTCAAATTCTTGCTTCTCAAATGTTTTTTAAAAAATAAATTTGGAAGTTGGTATTTAGTTATAGCCAAACACATTCAAAAGGTGGCAATAACAACGAATGTTTTCTGTCACCAGTTTTTAAAAATAGCTTACCTATGTGTTACTTGTTTAGACATTCAGATATTACTAAATATATCCTCTTACAAAAATGCTAACTGCCAAGATTCAGCCCACAGGCATATTTTTATAGACAAGTTACATATCCCTGAAAAATTATTGTAGAAATACACAATAACGTCTACGTCTCTAAGGCCAAAATCCACAAGCAGCTTCTACAGACCTATGTGCCACAGGAAGCAGCAGTTTTTCCAACTAAAAAGAACTCATAAAAATCTCAAAGGAAATGAAAACGTCTTTTTAAAAACATGAAGCATCAAACCATCAATCACATAAAAATGGAAAACACAAGCTAAAAATACATCCCGTGTTGTTTCCAATCCTGTTTATTGTACTCATAAATTAAAAGGTCCTGTACAAATTATTCATGCATATACTATAAATATTTATTCATATTTATTCAAAAGCCACAGGGCTAGAGGTTCCTGACAGTACTATAGCTTTGTCATTGTGCTTATGTGATTCAGTCCCTATGGACTTGCTTATTATCAACAAAAGTCACACCTGTGAATTAGAGTTGGGGCTTAGAGAATTGCATCATCAGTCAAATACCAATCATGTAATGAGCATCTGTAACATGCAAGACATTGTGCCAGGCTCTGTGACCATATTAAAAATAAAAGATATAATTCTTCTGTTTAAAATAAGGATTACATTGAATCCAGATATTATTACTATGTGTTTAATATGGTATAAACAGATAACTGATTTTTATAGACCTTTGAAGATTGAGCTGTGAAAAAATATATTTTTTTAAAGTCTTAGTTGAAAATAATTTTTTAGTCAATATTTTGAGATGCTTAGTCTTTGAAATTATGAGGGTCTCTCTAACTGTATTGATTCTACTACCTCATGTATTGTTTAAGTGGCATTCATCAAAATGCACAATGCACTCTAGCTTGAACTGAGAGTGAAACAAAGTTAACAGGATTTCTCAGAGCTTTTAATGTGGTAATGAGTTCCCCAAACATATTCATCACCAGAAGGTTTTTATTTTATTTTTTTACAGCATATTTATTAATATCTAACATACCTATGTTTACGTCTGTGTGTTTGTTTTCTCAGGAGTTTGGAAGTTCAAAGATAATGTGTGTTTTAAAACAACTAAAATAAGTATCTTCTGAATCATCAGAATGACTACCTTATATCTAACTAGTGTCACATGATTTAAGTGTCCTCATTTGCATTTCTGTTTATGATTGGACTAATAGCAAGCCAAACGACATTGTGCTATGTTGCACAAGCAAAGATTTCCCAGTAATTTGAATAGAGGAAAGCCATATGAAAATTGAATCGTTATATTAAGCGTGGTGTATAGACTTGTTCAACTCAAGAGAAACTTCTCTAGTTGACAACTCATTATCCTAGAGCAGGAGTCTGTAGTGTTTATGTTGTACCTCTATACATTACAACTTATGACAGTTTATTAACATTGCCATAGTTAAAATTGTAAAACTTTACAAAGATGTTCTAGTGATTGAATTTTACAGGACATTATTAAAATTATTAGCATAACAAAGTAATAAGTGATAGTCAAACATTAAAAAGAAAAACTAACTGCTGTGCTAATGGCAGTGCATCAAAGGATTGTCATGTGGGAAAAAGAAGGAATCATGTAGACAAGTAGAATAAAACCCACAAATATATCTTTCCACTATTTAACTCAACATTGACAATTTAGTTTCAGCAAAACACCATCACCAATCACATTAATGTGGATTTATATTATTTCATTTAATTTAGCTTTGATTTGTAAATTTGCTTTGGTTTACTATCATATAAGAGCCACGATAATTAGGAGTTTTACCCTAATCTTTGTATATATTTTAAAATAATATTATAATAAAAATAAGTCAACACTTGGGGCCCTCAAGATTCTTCCTTCCCTTTACTCAATTTTGAAAAACATAGATAAAATGAAAAGAACCTTAAAATTGATATGAAAAAGAATTACGTTCAAACTCAACATTTAAGAGAGCTGAATCTCAATTTTCTCATCTGTGAAACTGGAATAGCACTCCACGTTTTTCACAGAGCTGTTGGTTGAAGGTTCCTTAGTTCAATGCGTGACACATACTAGTTTAATACATAGTATTTGATTTTTTCTCAACAATCTGTCAAAATTTGTCACTAGATTGTTTTTTATAGTCCAAATTTGAAAGTTATGTTTCTAACTATTTAAGATATTTGAATTGGGCAGCAAAGGTAATCAACCCAACAATAAAAGAATAATTTAGCCAATATGCACATTATGATTCTGTTTGTAAAATACTACTACTACTACTAATAATAATAATAAGTTTATATAATTTCATTCATATATTACCAAATATACATTTTGGCCAAGTGACTGAATGTTAAAATCAATATTTGGTGAGGCCAAAGCTTAATATCACCATTGTAGAATCAACTTCTGGAATACGAAAATAAACCTGGTGTTAGTTTTTAAACTTTTTATGATTATAATTTTATTATTAAAAATTAGACAAACTTACTAAGTTTGATATTGTATTTCAGGAACAATAATTTCTTAGCACAGTTAGTTGTTAGATTGTTCTAGAGTCTACATTTGTGTTATTGGAGAGATTCCCCCTTTCAAGTGATACATACAATACATCACTCACTTTTTTGTGTGCAAAGCAGAAAATGTTTTCAGGAAGAAATTTTGTACCTAGGATTAATAGCTTGGGTAAGTCTGAAAATTCCTTTATATTTATTTACATAATTGGCTAGTTATAACAATCATTTTAACAATATTTTTTGAACTTATGAACTCAAAACTGTGAGAAAGTATTTTATTAAAGCATTCCTACGAAGACTGTTGTTTAAAAAATTGAGTAGTGAGTACAAAGTATGTTTTGAGTACCTCAGGTTTCTCTAAGATTATCTTCTTTCCTTCATACACTTTATCTTCATCATGCATATTATTATACATATTTTTAGAGCTTTTTATTCTTATGGAATTTTTCAGTGGTAACACTGAATTATTTTAATTCATCCTCACAAGGCATAAAGAAATCCCAAATAGAAATCCCATTTCTTGAAAAATGTCCTATGTGGAATTAAAGAACTAAAAATTAAATACTATTCCCAAAGGTTATTTTTGTTTAATGTTATGAATCCCAATTCACAAAATGACTCTATTAAGATTAACATTAGCGTGTGATGTTAGTAATATCTATCTCTATTTCTGTCTAATATAGTTACTTTTATGTTTCTGAACATTTATTCATAAAACATTTGTTATTCTTCCTAAAGTTATTTAGCTAATGTCTCCCGTTAGCTACCATTTAAAAGTCCAAAAGCTCTGAGGAACAAAAAATATTTTCATAACTCATTTGGCTGCAAAATCTGTCTGATCTGATGTGAGGCTTAGGGGGAATATTCATACATTTTACTATGTAGTAAAGCGTTTCATTATTTTGTTTCCCAGTCTCCCCCTCCCGTCCCCGAGAGGAGCTGATAAATACAGTGCAGGTAATATATTGCCTTCGTAAAATCTGAATGCTGCTGAATTCCAACTGATATATAAGACAAGGGATTATGGACCTATATTCATAGTAATGGTCAATCCTTAACTACTTGAAAGGGCATTTTGGGTACATAAAATAAGTAAGTTAATTATCATTATTAACTATTGAAGCATACTCTCCGAATAGTCAAAATGTATTTCTACTTCAACTGGCAAAATTTGAACACAGCACAGAAGTGAACTTAGTACTTTCTAGAATGCTTATAATAATTATAACTATTACATATTTATATGATGTATAATATGATATAAATAATATATAAATATATAACATATAAACATTATAATCACTTACATTTGAAAGTGAATACTCAGATATTAATATTACTCTGAATAATGTACTTTGTGTTACTGATACTATGTTATGGAGGAGGCATTCAGCTATTCTGCCCTTCAAAATCAAGGTTAAGTCTGAAACTAAAGCCAAATATTAATAGTAAATTTTGGCTGAATACGGAAGTTGAAGCCAGACTTCAGTGCATCCTAAATTATATATTTATGTGTACTTTCAAATATTTCTCAAACAGCATTATTACATATATATGCCCATATATATGATAAGTAGCTTTCTACGGTATAAAGACCACGGGCATTGCATCCATATGTCTATATTCAAATTTCAGTTCCACTTTTTCCTAGCCAAATGATCTTGGGAAAGTTACGTATTTTCCAGACAGCTGGTGTCTTCATTTATAAAATCGAGGCAATAAAAACTACCTTACAGGGTTGTTGGTAATACTAAACAAGTTAATTTATGTAAAAGTATAATATAGAGTATAATATAGTAAACAGTCAAAAAATGCACAGCGCCTTGCTTAGGGGGAAAAGTTTTGAAGAGGTGAAATGTAAGAGACATGATTAAACCTCTGCCTTACTAAGCGAACTAAATGCATAAGTAGGTGCCTTCTGCTTGTGCCTGTTACTATGCCCTCCACACAGTGGGATGCTCTGCAGGCCGAAAATGTCTGAGCTCCTTAGATGGAAAGTGAAGTAACAGAGGAAAGTGGTATTCTGATCAGTTCTTTCAGTCACCTTGCAAATGTCCCACACAGAAAGGCTCTCTTTCACCATCCCCCTTGCATTTTTGATCCTTAGTTTCCAGCTAAGATGGCTGCTGGATTCAGCTGTTTTCTGGGTTCCTCACAGGGCTATCTATGAGAATTGAACCAGAGCAGCTACATACCAACCTTTTCTCTACCACCAGGAAAATCCCAGCGACTGTTCCTAGTATCTCCAAAAAAAAAAAAAAAAAAAAAAAAAATGGAAGAGTTGGGGAGCAATTTGCAGGGGGTGGGCTGAAATTCATCCCATTCCGCATAAATTTCAGTGTCTTCCCTTTAAAGTTCACTCACTGACCTAGGGTTTGGGAGAGAACTGGGAATGTTTCTATTATTGTTATCAACAGTGAGGTTATTGTTACTTATGCACTACAAAGATGTTCCTCCTTGTCTTGAAACAGGGCACATGAAGTGTGAGGAACAGTCGTTAAAAGGAAAAATATGCCTCTCATTTTTCTAGGATGATGCTTAGAAAAATAGAGCAATCACCTAAAACTAAGGTTAAGTGATTTAAGTATCATTTTCAGGAATGTATCAAAAGTCTCATTTTGGGTTCTTTATTTCAGTATTTTTTAATGACAAGAGTTGTCATTATATCTTATTTATTTATTTATCTATTTATTTATCATTTTGCTACAGTTGTATCCTCTTTGGGAATGTTCACGTTTTCCACAGAATATTAAATACACTTCATAAGTGCCAGAAGAAACTCAGAGGTCTTGAAGGAGCTGGAAAACTACAGCATGATGCCAGCAAAAAAACAAAAAAAAACAAAAAAAAACCCACCAGCAATAGGCCAGTAAAGGGAAGACAAGGGAAATACAATGTCTGTCATGGAGCATTCAACAATATGGCAGGAAAGGGTCAAGAGGAGGGCCTGGATTATTCACTCTTCTTGTGCCCCTTGAGGCCTCTGGAGCCCTTCAAGTTCAGCAGATCATTATTTGCACCTACTTTATGGAGGCAACAGGTCAGGCAACATGGGCTTCCTTCACTGTGCTGCTCTTTGCCACAGATTTCCTCAGGTCTCTAAAGGAGAAGGGACTTAATTCCTGTCCAGGGAAAACGCCTCATCTCTGCGTGATCGTATCCTTTTCAATCTTCACTACGGCCTTGCCTACCATGAAGCTTCAGTCACCCTTGCTGGCTTGACTTCTTTTCCACCTACAAACATGTTCTATTTCCCTATCCCCATCTTAATGTCCCATCTGTTTTTCTTCCTTTGTTACCAAACTGTCACTCTTAAATCCAGATCTGCTCTTTCTACTCTCCTAATACAGTTCTCCTGAAAGTCCCCAGTAGCCTTCTTACACAAATCCATTGACCTATTTTCTCTTCTTACCCTCTTGGATTTTAGCAGCATCTGACACTGGTGATGATCTACTCCTTCCTGAAATTCTCTTCCGTGAAGTCTTCAGACTCCCCTCCCTGACCTTTCACCTTACTACCCTTCACTGACTTTTCTTTCTCTTCTTCCCATTAAATGAGGTGCTACTAAGGGTCTTTACTGACCCTTTGTTTTGTCTCCTCTTTGTGCTCTTTTAGAGAGCTTATCTCAAATCTTTTAACGTCTTGTAACTGATTACAACATCTGAATTTACTGACTTCTCTCCTAATTCAGCACCTGAATTTCCAATTGCCTGCTACATGCCTCCCACATCCCAAAATAATTGAAAATTTTAAATTAAAGCAAAAGGAGTCATCTCATCTCTGAAACTTTCTCCTTTGGGTTATTGCCTTTCCAGCCTCTAAGAGCTTTCCGGAGCACATTCAGCTTCTTTCTTGGATTCCCTACATGAATTGAATCAGTGAAAAAAGACCAGACTTTGGAACTAGATTGACTTAGGTTGAATCCTTGTTCTGTTGCTTTCTAGAACTGTGACCTGAGGCTAATTGCTTAACTCCCTGAGTTTCTTCGTCTGAATTAATCAAGTACTCATATTTATCCAGTCCCCATGTTGTGCCAATTAAATGAGATAATGTTTACAAAGCACTTTGTACATGTCTGAAGTATAATAAATGTGCAAATAATTTTTCTACATGTTGCTATTTTTTAGCTTAGCTTCCAGATACTCTACTGTCTTAGCATTTTCTCTCTCCATTGCTGACATTGTCACCACCTTAATTTTATCTCATTATCACTGGCCTAGATCATTGCAACTTTTTGAAACAAATATTTTCTTGTCTGCACCGTCTTCCAGCCTCCTGTCCATCCTCCTTACTACTATTAGAACTCTTTTTAGAGCACTGACATAATCCTGTGAAGTCTCCCCATTTTGGTATTCACGTTACTCCAAAAACTGGTCCTTTTCAACCTTTTAAAATCACTACTATATTGCAGCCCCCTGAACCCAGTGCTTTAGCTAGGCTGGACCTTAATTACACATGTTTTACTTTCCTACCTCCTTACCTTTGCTCACTTGGTACTTCTTGCCAGGTAGTGGTGTCTTAGGACCTGGTTAGGCCATGTGGCCTTGGGACCTATTATCTGCAGTTTAATGAAACTGTACTGAGAGGAAACCACAAGGAGGTAACCTTTATTTAACACAGAAATTTTGTAATCTTTTCTGTATGCCATGTTCCAGGAACATGTCCAAGTGTTTTGGAAGTATTAACTCATTTAGTTCTTATAATAACCCTATGAGTTTGCTATTATAATCCTAATTCAAAATCTTAGGAACTTGAGGCACACACCAGAAAATTATGTCATGTGCCCATAAAGAGCTACTGTGTTTCCCCGAAAATAAGACCAGGTCTTATATTAATTTTTGCTCCAAAAGATGCCCTAGGGCTTATGTTCAAGGGATGTCATACTGAAAAATCTGCTGGGGCTTATTTTCCAGTTAGGTCTTATTTTCTGGGAAACATGGTGGTAAATAGCAGAGCCAAGCTTCAAATACAGATGGTCCAGGTAGTTAAGAGTCTGTGCTCTCTCCTAAAGTTTGTTGGGCAGTGCTAAGTAAGGTAAGCAGTTCTAAGCTTCCCCGTCTAAGTGAAGCTAGACACCAACAGGCAGGACCTGTAAGCTGTAAAGCCCAATGCATTGATGCACTGATGTCTGAGGAGGTTCAAGGTTGACAATTGCAAGATGAGCAGACAGGAATTATGTAAGTAAAGTTCAGAGGCTCATGACTGCTTTTAACGCGGTGCCTATGCCTTCTGTTTTGCTCAAGCTGTGAGCAGTTCAGGAATCCGACAGAGGCCAGTCTCTCTTATTCACAGTCATTTGTGTGTCTCTGTCCCCTACGAGAGATAAACCTCCAGAGAGGAGGAATCGTGTTCCTCACCTTTGTAGCCTCCATAAGATCTAACATAATGCCTTTATTTAGTCAACAGATACTTATCAAGTGCCGATACGTTGTAGGAAAAGTGGAGGGTTTAGGGGCATTGCATGGTCCTTCCCTCAGAATTGCTTTAGTGCTTCCTCTCTGATTTGATCTGTAAATTGTATTTGTACAGGACATCTGATTGCCAAGGGTTTTCTCCACAGTCTTTGCAGAAGCTATACAAATCCCCTGAAAATTGCAGGGCTGTCTGGAAATGAATTAGGACTGAGACTCAGAGAAATGACTCCAGGGAGTTTTAATTAGAACTGCAAATGCATCCCAGAGATTCCTTGCCATTTGATGAATCAAACCTGATCCTAGTAAAATTGCTACACTTGGCTCAATTACAAGTGTTGTGCCGTATCCTTCTCTGCATTCCCCTGGTGTCTTGCGCAGCCTCCAAATATAGTAGGTTTGCTACATACGCGTATATGCTCAATGACAGAAATGCTAGTGAAAATTTCATATCTGGGCTCTTTCTCTTTTTGTTTTTGAAGTTTAAAGTTGTTTTCCGCAGGGGGGATGTTAGCTGTTACAACATAGAAGAGTCTAGATTAAATGTCCCAAGTTTTCAATTCTAGAATTTAACAATAGGAAAACAAACAAAAATAAAAAAAACAAGTTTGAGATAAATGTCTCTATTTTAAAAGCTTACACAAAGTAAAGTTCACTCTGATCGTTATTGATCATCAACCTTGAAACTCACTCACTCAGTGTTTTGCTTCTACATAGGATAAAAGAGAGATTTTTATTGCCATTTCCCCTAAATCGTGTAATTATAGGGATTTTAAAATTGCTGGATTTACTTTCTGATCTTCAGGCAGAACTATGTTTTAAAATTTTCCTGAGCAGCAGAGAATTTGTGCTGTCCCTGGGAGCAGATTGCACAACTAGCACCAGTAACCTATTGTACGTCGTGTTAAATAGCTCAAGTCTTATGTCTAATCTAATCTTCTCTCTGACATTTCTTTCTCTTCCCTTCTTCAGTAGAGCTTAAGAATGCCTGGGTAACTGTATAATACTTTGTAAAGTCATTTCTCTTTCTCAAGAAAAGACATGAAAAGATTTGGGAAATGTAGTTACTGAATTGTATACCCCTGCATGTGGACACTTCCAAAGTATTGAAGATTCTATGAATACAGAGAAAAATTAATTGGATATATGGTATAACTGAACTTGGAGTACAAATATTTGAGATGGAGTCCCAGTTCTAACTCTTACTAGCTATTGGCTTTAAAGGAATATAATATAATCTTTATGAGATTCGATTTCTGTATGTGTAAAATGGGATCATGATAAACCCCCTGAGTGACATTTCATATACTGTGAAATACTGTGCATAAATAAAGCATGACTGTTGGTGTCCCAGGTACAAACCCCCATATACTTTTCCATTTTAGCTTTATAAATGAGATTATTCCTTATTTTATGTTAAAAAGATCTAAAACCATGTGTCTTTCGGGATGAGAGCACGTCCATTTAGCTGTAATGCAATATTACCCAATTATCACAGAAAAATTGCAAATTATACTTGTATGCCTACCTTCTTCGTGAGGTTGTAAGTTCTTCAGGCCAGGGATTATGCCTTATTAATGTTTATAGAATCCACTGCCTTCACAGTGCACAGCATAGGTATTTAGCAACTATTTATGGGATTCAAAAACTGCCGGACTGAATTATTTATACTTTAAATGTTAGCTGGTTACCTAAAGGGAGACTTGATGTACCATTAATTACTAATAACTCCTCATCTTCAAGTATATAGAAAGATGTCTTCTTTCTGATACCCCACACATACATTCATAAAGACCCTTAATTTAGCAACAAATCAGACCCAAATTGAGTAATTTAGCATTTCCTTAATCCCACGAACTCTTCTTTGCCTTAAAACTGTATGTTCATCCTAAAACAGGAAAAAAAAAAAAAAATTGGTAATTACATAGATCAGTAAGATTAATTATTAGATGAAGAAGCAAGTAAGATATTTAAAAAAAGACATGACTGAAAGAAGCAAAGAACATTTAAATGGCAAATATTTTACTCCAGGGAGTTGGCTAAAACATTTGAAAATCTTGGGGCCAATTATGTGAACTCTGGAGACTGTTGGGACGGTAGTTAGAACTATGTGGGTGCTGGAAAAGAATATGTCTTTTCTTTACACAAGCTTCCAGAACTAGTTCTCATGAATGCCTAAAATATTTGGTGTGGTGTTCTATAAAGTCACATCAGGAGGCTTTTCCCCCCCTTGCTTTAAGAGAAACAGTTGTCCTCTTGAGCTTCTTTTCAAATACGATTGGCTTCATTTTAGTGTATGTTGTTGGATATTTGTAGCAACTTCATAAATTCTTTTGTTTTTCAGTTTAGCTGTGTGATTTAAACCTTTTACATTTAAAATGCAAATTCACCAAAAGAGGTGTAAATGAGAACATGTCAGTTTTTCCTGTTCCTTTTCATTGACCCTGTCAAACAAAAGAGCTACCCTATTTCCCCGAAAATAAGACCTAGCTGGACAATTAGCTCTAATGTGTCTTTTGGAGCAAAAATTAATATAAGACCTGGTCTTATTTTACTATAATATAAGACTGAGTATAATATAATATAATACAGTACTGGGTCTTATATTAATTTTTGCTCCAAAGACGCATTAGAGCTGATTGTCCAGCTAGGTCTTATTTTCGGGGAAACAGGGTAGTTGAGTTCACCTTCTGTGGTCTGGGGGAGGGAATGCAGAAAGACTTTCTCTCCTAAAGATCCTTAGAATTGAGCATCTTGCATACTTGACCTAGATGGGCTAATGGTCAAAGAACCTGGGATGATACCAGAACCCACCAACTAGACAATGAGTTTAGGGTGGATACAGCCTTATTCATGGTACTTGGGCTATATAATATCATCCATACCCAACTGCAGAAATTCTGATCAATCACAGAGACTCTTTGCTACTCTTCATGAGTCTTTATCATTCCTCACAGTATAATACTCTAGGCCCTTGATAGGAAAGCCTCTTGCCATTGCAGTTAGAGAGAATACTGAAGTAGTTAACATATGTGATTTGAATGACACATATTCTGCAGAGGAAAAATACACTCTGAGGTTATTATTCATAGCCAGGGGGACCCTGTGATTAGAGCCTGTCCTCCAGACCTTCCAAAGAGTTTGAATGTTCTAGATGCCATTCTTAAACTTAGTGCAAACCCTGCCAATGAAGTCAGAGTTAAACCATGCAACTGGAAATTAATTTGGAATCTACACCTCACTTTTGAAAGGCTGTCATGTTAAATTTAATGCCTTTCCTAGTAGGAGAAATGATATAAAATAAGCCTTCTTTCAGTGTTTGGTCTAGCCATTTTCTAATTTACTCTGGGAATTATCTTCTCAGCATAGATTGAACTGAATTGAAATTACATCGATAATTAAGGTAATTGATCATAGTAGTAGATGTAAAACTCAATTTCCAGTTTCTGCATCACTTATGTGAATATCAGTTTAGTGTCTTGTTGAGAAATCAGGTTAAAGCCAACAAGAGCAGAGCTACAGTTCTTTGGGTTTGGAAGCAGTCTTTCTCCTAATGGGTAGGAGATGTTTTTCCCAATGCATTCATGAGAAGAGGCAGTTCTTGAAACAGGAGAACTATAGGGGTGACCTCTAGGTAGCTAAGAGAGAAAAGCTCTGTCTCCATTCTGGTGAGATGACAAGGAATCTAAGTGTATGGGAAAGTGGACCCTATAGTATGGAGTTAATGAAAACCTTTTCCAGGTGGATGCAGGAAGGTAGCTAGGAAGGATGGACCAGCACTTCAGAGTGGAGTAAAAGATGAAAGTCTCCAAACTACTTTGCTGGCTAGAATCTCTGTTTTTTCCCCAACTCTTTGAGTTTGCTTTCCTTGCAATTGTTCAACCTTTTGGTAAAAGTTTGTTTGACAGTTACAGATTTGTTAGGCCTTAAAGATTATTAAGAGGAAAAATAGGTGAGTTTTGGAGATGATGACACAAAGCTTTAACACCAGAGTAGTGGCAAAAAAAAACCCAATAAACAAGAGACTCCTAAGAAGGGGGAGAGAACTGCATGACCCACTGCTCTGATCCTCTGCGCTGACCCTCAGAAAGTGCTGAGTTTTACCAGATTAAGAAAAGTGATTTGTACCTTGCAGGTAGGATTGGAGCATTTAGCCTAGCTAGGATGAGATGTTTTCATAAGCCAGTGAAGTTGTATAGACACAATGGAAGATCTGGGACTAGCTTGGGGCATCCATGAGACTTTGGATTTGAGAAAGTTTTAACTTAAGGCTAAATGAAGACATTCAGGAAAAAAGGATAGAAAAATACACCATAACACCAGAATATTTGTTGCCCATGGGCAAGTATTGCTGGTAAGGAAGGAAAAAGCCATGTAATAGGGAGAGGAGAGATCTTATAGAAAAATGTTGGTGAACTGACCAGCACAAAGATCATGAGGTTAGAGGGGTTGGCCCTTTACAGCAAAGTTTCCAAGAATGATATCAGTAAAGAAAGCTGGTGTATAGTAGGCAGCCTCTAAGATGGCCCCAATGACCCCCTACTTCCTGGTATTCACACCTTTGTGTGGTACCCTCTTGCATTGTACCATGGTTGGTCTACCTGACCAATAGCACATGACAGAAATTGATGGTATGTCATTTTTGAGATTAGTTTATAAAAAGATTTCAGCTTCCATTTTGGGAGATTATCTATCTATTGTCTATCTATCTACCTACCTACCTACTTAGCTGTTTACTTATCTATCTATCTCCCTATCTATCTCTATCTCCTGGCTCACTTTTTCTGGGAGAAGTCATATCATGAACAGCCCACATGGGCCAGTGGAAAGGCCCACGTGGTAAGGAACTAAAACTACTTGCCAACAGTCACATGAATGAGTTTGACAACACATCCTTTACACCCAGTCAAGCCTTCAGAGACTGTGACCCTGACTTATATTGTGACTGCAATCTCATGCAAGACCCTGAGTCAGAACCACCCAGTTAAGTCAATCCACATTCCTGACCCTCAGAAACTTTGTGAGATAATAATTTGCTGTTTTAAGCTGTTAAACTTTGGGATGATTCATTATACAATAATAGATAATGAAGGCGTGGCAATATAGAGCCAAGAAGTCCAGGAAGAATGTTAAATAGAGAAGAGAGACTCAGTAATTTCCAACAATCCAGCTCATTCTCAGCACATCTGATAATAGGGCTTTTGGTTGGCCTCTAGTTGAGGGATAAAATGGTGGGTTAGCTTGTCCTCATCAAATCTTCCAACCAAGCGGGGAGAAAAATGCCTACTCTGGACAATAGAAACTCAACTGTAGAAACCAAGTGGAGTCAGGGTCCAAACTGGGAGACACTTTGGGGAATCTATAGAAGAGTGGGAGGAAGTACCTACGAACATGAAAGAGAAATGGGTTAGTGGAGAAACTTGCTTCCCACAAATCTTCCACTTCAAAGGGGCGAGGAGAATGACCATTTAAGACAAGAAGGGTTCAACTTGTTTTTCACCAGCAGAGTCAAAGATCGTTTGGGAAGGAGGGGCCTGAGTGATAGGCGTTTATGGTGATCCTTGCCAACCAATCTTTTTGCCTTTTGGAAAAAAGAAGAGCATAGAAGTCCATGAATAGCCTCATAACAGAGGGAACTATATCGAGGGAAGGGGACTTTAAAATCCCAACTCTAAGAATTCATTGTTATTTTGAGAAATTTGTATATGTCAACATTTCTTTGTGTCAAATTTCCATATGGGTGAAATGAACAAAATAGCAAATTGGGTACCATGTCTTGCTCTTGGATACCTATCCAGCTAAATAAAAGACTCCATGGAAATACTGAAAAAAAATTAATTTTAGAAGAAGTTGCCTGACCAAATCAACCCCAGCAGAAGCGTGTGGCATGCTCTTAGAAAACTAACACAATTCTGATAAAATCAGAACTGGTTGAGGGTCAGCTAGTGATTGGGTCCTTAGAGGTCTAATGGATCCTGGGGAAACAAGAGTGGTGGTCATGGTAATTAAAAGACACTAGTTCAGGAAAGTTCCCCACAATGGAAGGAGAGGAGCAATCTTTCTGAACCCTTCCCTCTTGGGGAGGGTGATAAAACAGTGAGAAGTAAATTGAAGGGGAGGAAGAAAGAGACATTTAAGATTGAACTGTAGATCAGATTTTTCTACCAGTTCCATCTCCAACCAGATGCTGTCCCAGCAACAGATAAGTGAAATTGAGAAATGAGTCACTAAATAATAATTTGTAGGCTATTCTAAGAGGGAAAGCAAATAATAGAAAAGAGCTGAGGACAAGTTTCCTTTTAGCACCAAAATGTGATTTCTAGATTTATTTTTATTAGGGAAAGTGGCATTCTGTTACAAAAGCCTCATCAATTTTTCCCTTTTCCTAGCCAATAATTTACTTAGATTTTAGGCAAAGTAATTAGTTGATTATATTCTAGAACAGGATGAATGACACAATTTTAAGTGGGAAATAAAAAGTAGGTTACAAACAATATGTACAATATAATTCTACTTTTGTTTTTAAAAGCATATATGAAAAGATGCTCAATATCATTAGTGATCAAGGAAATAAATGCAAATTAAAACCAAAAATAACATATCATATACATCTATTAGAATACCTAGGTTTTTATTGTTGTTGTTTTTTAAGTGACAATACCAGGTATTAACAAGTATGTAGAGCAATAAGAATCTCATTCATTGCTGGTGGGAATGCAACAAGAAACAGTTTAGCAGTTTTACTTTATAAAGTTTTTTTTTTTAACTATATAAAGTTGAGAAATTTTTTATACTTCTTTATAATTTATAAAGTATAAAGTTTTTCTTTATGACGTTAAACACACCATGTTATCTAGTAATCTTACTCGTAGGTATTTACCCAGAGAAATGAAAAATGTATGTTCATTAAAAAAAAAAAAAAAAAAGAAATATTGTCATATATATGTTTAAAATGGCCTTATTTATAATTGCCAAAATCCAATTTTTCTTTGCGTGGTGAATGAATAAACTGTAGAACATACAATGGAATATTACTCAGCAATAAAAAGGAGCAAACAACCAATATATGAAATAACATGGAGGAAGCTCAATGAGTAATGTGAAGAGAAAGAAGTCTATATACTGTATGATTCATTTATCAGGCATCCAGAAAAGGCAAAATTATAGGGACAGAAAATGGATCAGCAGTTGTCAGGGGCTGGAGTGGAGGGGGCACAGGAAATATACTACATCTTGATTGCTTGGTGTTCACTTTACTAGTAGTCCATAATTCATTTTTAAAACTTGTTTTTTTTTCAGGGGTGACCAGTTAGCTCAGTTGGTTAGAGCATGGTGCTGATAACACCAGAAAGCTTGTCTTTTTTGTATTATAATGGTTATATATATTGTTTTATAAATAGCAAGTAGTAGAAATAAATCATCCTTTTCAGTGTTCACTTCTGTAAGTTTTGACAAATGCATATGGTTTTGTAACTACTGTCTAGCTCTAGCTTTCTACATACCATTCTCCACCAAATAGAAGTGAACTCCTTAGGGAAAAAAGTTGATTCCAAAGCTTAAGCAGGAATACAAAATGGGTCTGGAATATCTCACTGCACCAGAAGGTCAAAGAATGAAAGAACGATGAGGCTATATCAAAAGGACACAGGACGTAGCTGTAGAGGGTTGCCCACCAACCAAATCTTGGACAATTTAAACATCAAAATCAATAATAACAGCAATGGATTATAACCCACTGAGTAAAATGAAAATGCATGAGGCTGTACTGATATACATACATACATATGAGTACACACAGGAAAGCTCTTCCTTACAGTAAAAAGTCAGCTAATTAAATAGAAAAGTAAATACGAATTAAATACTTCCTATTTGATAATAGGAAATACAAAATGAAGTATTGAGGAGGAAAGGGGCATAATGTCTCAATTTATTCTTACATATTTCAGAAAATAATATATGCAACATAGATAGAATGATAAATCAAATAAGGCAATATGTAAAAAAACTGGTGAATCTGAGTAAAAGGTATGTGGGACATCCATGTACTATTGCAACTTTTGCAAGTTCAAAATTATGTCAAAATATGTTATAAAATATAATGTTTGGGATGTGCTGGAATTGATTTGTACCAGTCATCTGTTCTCAATGAGCAAGCAGAGATGCCACTAGAGTTTTTAAAACTATTAGGGGAAGTTGCTAGGAACTCTTAATGCTTCTCAAATCTGCCGGAATCTTCATTCAGCACAAATGGTATCACATGTAGCTGTACATCCCTATGCAAACTTGGGGATGTCCATATTCAACTGGGAACATGTTGGGTTACTGCTTTTATATATATATCCTTCTCCATAACTTTCCATGTCTTTTGCTATTAAAAAAAATCTCTAAAAAGTGATTTATTGGCTCAGCATATACAGTCTCCACAAACTTAAATTCCCTATTGTATTTTGCTTGTTCTCATGTGAGTAAGACAGACATTAGGCCATAAGGAGGTGTGGGAATATTAATCAGCTGAGAAAATGCTGTATGAGTGTCAAAGTTGGAAATATCTGCGAAATATCCTTCCACCGCTGGCAGAGGGCATGAAGGGACAAGTGAGAGCTTTATGGACTTTTCTTATCCCTAAGTACCATCTCCTGCTCCTCCATGCTCTTAAAGCATTGTACTGTCTCAAGCAATAAGGAAAGATCAGTGACTAAAATAAATTAAAATAATTTTGTGTTAAAAAATTGACATTAGCATGGTGTAATGGAAATAAGGCAGAATTTGGTGTCAAAATACCTGGATTCAATTTGGCAAGCCACCCATTTCTCTATGAATACATTTATGCATTTATAAACATACATATCTCTATGTTTTTGAAATTAGGTTAAGAGATTGTATGCAACAAACAAAACAAACAAAAATAAACATAAGGGAAAAGAATGATAAATTGGACTATATTAAAATTAAGAACTGTTCATCAGAAAATACCATGAAAAATGTGAGAAAGCAAGCCATAGGCCAGAAAAAAAAAAGTGTTATATAAACAAATAACAAAGGATTCACATCCAAAATATATAAAGAACTCCTACCAATTGATGAGAAAAGACAAGTGACCAAACAGAAAAATGGGCAAGGGATTTCACAGACACTTCACAAGAAAAGATATCAAAATGGCCAATAAACACATGAAAAGGTGCTCAATCCCATTGGTAGTAATCAAGAAAATGCAAATTAAAGTGAGAGAGTACTCCACACCCATCAGAAAGAATAAAATTAAAGACCAATAATAGAAATTCATTTACTACTGTTGTTTTTATGGTTCATAAAGATTAGAAAAATAATAGGATGAGTTACATTTTTATTGAGCACTGACTATATGCTTAGGTACTATTCAGATATAAAGATCAATAAAATAAGGCTGCTGTTGTTGAAGAATAAACAGTTACAAAACAATAATCAAAATAGGAACAGATTGCTTTGGGAGCCCAACGCAGAAAGTAATCAAATGCCTGGGGGAGGCAGACATATCTCCCTTCATTAAGGTCTTACAGCCTTACTATCAATGAACACTTACTGAATGCCTACTGTGTGCCAGTGGAAAGAAATGGGAAGTTTACACAGGCACAGGAAGGTTGGGTTGGGAGAATGCCCAAAGGTTCAGTATAAGGTGTCCCTGGGATCCACCGGGACATGGGGAGAGGGATTGGTGGCAGGAGATAAAAACTAGAAGCTAGACGGAGCCATCAAAATTTCAAGGAGAGGGACTGAGCCAATCAAATCTTGTGTTTTGGAAAGTGCTTCATGTGAAGAATTGATTAGTGGAGAGAGAGATTAGACGCAGGAGAGCCAGTTAGGAGGTTGTTTTAATAGCTGCTAGGAAGGAATTGTGACTCTCTGAACTAGAACCATGTCCCATGAGAAAGAAGAAATTATAGAATCTAGAGATTTTTAATAGACAGGCTGAAGGTATAATCAGGAGGACCAGATAACTGATTAGTTGTGAAGGAAGAAAGAGGAACTTTGAGGATTATTCCTGGGGTTATAGTATAAAACTCCAAGGAGATAGACAAATGATTTTTCCTATAAAACCTCCTGGCTTTATGTATGCCACTAAATCACTGAAGAGAGAATAGCATTCTGAATGTAATTTATTAATAATTTATTAATAATAACAGGTAGCAGATTCTAGATATGGAAGGGTACAGAGAACTGAAGAAAATAGTCTTACTAAGCTCACAGTGTGAATAATATTAAATGAAATATTCTCTGAAATGCAGTGTATGTAGTTACTATTTATTATTCATCTTATTATAGATGTTATCAATAATAAAAAATAGTAATTGTTTAAAATAAACATCAGTATACACAAGAAGCCAGAGGGGACATAATAATTTAAATTACGCTTCTAGGTCTCTAATGAGAATTTTCCTCTTTGGTTTTCAATTCTTACCTTGAGTTTTCTGACTTAATCCTCACATATTTAGACCCAAAGTCCTATCAATGAGCATTACTAGTTTTGTTTTTTTTTAAAAAGGAAATAGCTAAGTCATCTGTTTTCACTTTTGATGCTGAGTTGGTCTAGACAGGATGAATTTATTTTAACAGAGTTTTCGGCTGGTAGCCATTATGCCCTTGGAAATGTGATTCTCAGTTGAGGATATGCGACTCTAGGACTGCCATTGTTAAGAACAGCTTTTTGCATCTATTTTTCTATTGTTATTAATAGAAATAGCAACTGTATAAACAAACAGTACATCGTAGTTTAAAATGCCTTTACATTTCTTACTAGACTCATACCAGATATTTGATGTAGATAGGACTAATAGAATTAGGTCCTTAAAATAAAATCTAACTCCTTCATTATGAAATATAACATACTTACAACACAGTGCATGAAACACGTACAGCTCATGGAATTAAGACAGTCACCTGTGTATCCACTTCCAAGTCAAGAACCATTGTCGATCCCAAAAGCCCCTTCATGCCCTCCTCAACTCTCATCCCAAACTCTACCCTGTAGGTAACCATTTTAAAGGCCATCACTTCCTTGCTTTTCCTTATAGTTTTGCCACCCATATATGCACCCCCTAAACACTGTAATTTTTGTTTGTTTATTTAACTTGACTTAAATAGAGTTGTACTCTGTGTATTCTTTTGCACCTGGCTTCTTTCATTCAACAGAGTGTTTTTGAGACATATTATCAATGTTGTTCCCAGCTATAGTTCATTGCAATGGAGTGTTTATATTGAATAAATATCCCACAATTTATTTATCCATTTACCGTTGATAGAAATTGGGATTGTTTCCAGGTTTTGGTTAATACAAATAATACTTTTGATTAACTTTCTTGTACATGTGTCCTGGAGCGCACATGTGCACAAGTTAGGGTAGATACACCTGGTAGTGAAATTGTTCAGTCACAAAATATGCACTTGCTAGATAATGCCAAATTGTTTGGTTATACCAATTTACACCCCCATCAACAGCATATGAGAGTTCTTGTTCCAGCTACTCACTGGCATATTTCATTTCAGCTTTCCAGCTTAATGGATATTCAGTAAATAAAAATTGGACATTTCCTCTGTACCATCTACTGTTCGAGGTACTGGAACACAATGAATCATAATGCCACTTTCGTAGTTCTTTGTACATGATGCAATAATACAGCTACTAAGACTAGGTTTGAGAAAAGTATTTTCCCATTTGCCTTCACTCATTGGAGATGTCTGGAATATCCCATGCAGAAAGGACTAGCTTTTCTTTTTTTTATCTTAGACTTTAAAATAGCTCCTTTCATTATAAATGGTCATAAAAGCATTTCTCAGTTTCTCTGTCACTTGACCTGAGGTTTTCAAAGTATCCCCTGAAGAATCTGATTTGCAAAAAGAAATCACCAGTTGTGCTGATGTGAAATTGATCCTCAGTCACATGTTCTCTTTCCTCAGACAGCAATATTAACCACCATCCTATTAAGTGGCGCCAATTATGTTTGAGAGCCCATCATGTGACCGTGGTGCTAGCTATCCCCATTTGAATGAAATTCTTCAGATTTACAGACCTTTTAGAAAGTAAATAGTCATACACCATCAAGACTTTACTTTTTGCAGTCTGTTCTAAGGGTAGACTATACAAGAGATGATGATGCTAAGGGATTCCTTTTGTTTAAGAAATAATTTTCTTTCTAATGTAATCAATGCCATATATTTTTAGCCCTAACAAAAAGACTTTAAGTAAAAGTTTTATGTTAATTATTAAACACACACACACATTAAATCCCATCTCCCAGACCCAGGCGGAAAATGAAAGTCAAACATTCTGGTTAATTACATTCCTATGTATGTCACTCATACATGATCAGCTTTCCAAGATTTAGAGTTGATAAAATCTGCGTACCATTATAAATATGTGATATAATTTAGCCTAGCCTCAGAAAGAATGAGTTCACAGCTAACTTCAGATATTTCCCCACATTACCTGAAATTCTCTTCATTTTTTCACGTTTCCTAAATTTGAACCTATCCAACTTTTATTTGTTAAGAAGTTCTGCATTGAGAATATTGATGCAAAGTGTCCATTCATTCTCATCTTAGGATCATTCAGTATCCGATTAGTTTTTTTCTTGAAAATACCTTAGTAGAAATTAGGGTCATAGATTTTCCACTAGAATATAGCTGAAAATAGAAGCAGTCAATATTGGGAGTTTTAATGACTATTGACCTAAAATAACTATTGGTGTAGAGGGAAGAACATTATAGAGAGTAGATTGGATGGTTTCTAGTGAAGGCCTTTTGGGTACCAAAGCAAAATATGAGAACATCCAATACTCAGAGGAAAGGTTATTAGTTAGACTGCATTTAGCAGCAAATAGCAGAAAACTTCAATTAAAATTATCTTACACAGAAATCAGACATGATATACACACAGAGACTTGAGTCCCACTTCTCTATAATCTCTTACCTTTGCCTTTCTCTGTGTGCTGGCTTCATCTTCAGCTTAGTAGCAAGAAGGCTGTAACAATTCCAGGGGCCAACTCCAGATATCATTCAACAACATCCAGAGGAAGATGGCACTGTCTTTTTCTGTGTGTCACTGTAGGATGGTTAAACCTTTTCCCGAAGCCCCCAGACAAACTTCCCCATTATATCACAAACAAAAATGATGTCTAACTCAATCTCTGGCCAGGGAAGGAGAATGTAATGATTGTCTTAAGTCAATCAGAATCTAGACCTCCTGGAGCTATAGAAAAAGACAGAAGGAGGATGGATACCTAAACAAAAAGGGAGTTCTGTTAGGACAGAAAAACCAAGGAAATTGGTTATTGATTGTGCAACTAGTATCTGTTACAGTGGATTAAGGATACATGATTCTATGAAGTGGAAGAGAAAGGGGAAGACATAAAAGAGGAAGTCTCCAAATACAAAATTCATAAGCTTTGTGCCTGGAGCTCAACTCTTTTTAAAGTCATCTTTGATTAATATCCATGATCATGGTATACCAGTCACAGAAAAACCTGTTAATAGAGAGTTTCTATTTATCGAGTACCTCCTTGTAGAAACAATGTATTGATAGAGTTGTGGAGTGTATGAACTAGGGCATCATGCTTTCTTTTCTCCACCAGAGCTAGAGTAAACCAATTCATTTTTGCAGTAATGGTTTCACAGACAAAATGCAACATGTGTCCTATAATTTAATGAAAAGTTAGTTTGATATATGCATGGGTGTCTGATGTTTTATGATTGGGTGCTAAGGGGTGGGGATTAAATATTGTTTAATATTTATATGCATAGTCATGAGTTTTTACTATTTGTAGTATTCTGGTATCATAGCTGTTATTTATTTATTTACTTGCTCATTTATTTATTCAAATAAGATTTATTATCCATATATTTTATGTCAGGCACTAGGCAAAACTCCAAGAATACAAAGTTTGACAAAAACAGAAAGAGTTCTCATGAACAAATAGATGTTATACTCAGTAAGTTTAGAAGATTTACTCTTAATCTCTTGAGGAATACCCATATTTTAAAAATCATCCAAATGAAAAAAAGATCTTGTAAGAAGCAAAAAAGAAAGAAAAAAATGAATAAGCCAAGTTTTCTTAAACAGAAGAAATGGTCTGATGCATAACTAATATTGTGTTTTAAGAATTACTTTCTTAAAAGCCTCTGATGGAGGCAAGTTTGCATTTTGGAGGAAGCTATTGGGAAATACAAGTTTCGCTCAGTCCCTGTTGCCTTATCTCCTTAGATGGTAAACATTTAATGTGCCCAAGATGATGATATCATTACCTTTCCACCTTTGCAAATAGTTATCTCATTATCAAATGTGAATAGAAAAACTAAAAGGGGGAAAACCACAGAATCTAACAAATATATGTCAGTCCAACTAATGAAAAATACGCTTTAAAAAACTGTATTTGTGTCTCATAAAATGTAGGAATTTTGACTGTCGAGACCTTGGAGGCAAGGGCTATTTTTACAATTAGATAATTTATACATCTCCCTAATGTTTACTGCAATATTTTATATTCAACATTTGCTTGAATATTTTATACTGAGAAAAACAAAGAGAGTTCGTTTCTCATTGTCCATTTATAAAATGTATATAGAACGTCTGCTCCTTGCTTATTTGGGAGAAGTTGTACAGTAAGGCCCTAAGGGCTACAAACAAGAATACAATTTTGAAACTACTGTCAAATGGAATTGCATTCAAACAACTATTTCTATTTATATGCAAAAATCTCAGAGTTGCCTGGCAGTAAAGCAGGAAAAAATTATGTAAACTCACAGGAAATATAAGTGCATCCCTTATATCTGATTCAGTTCAGTCCAATTCGACTAAATAAATACATTGCACAAGTCCAGATGAAGTTTAATGAGGGCATGACTAGAGACACTAACAATGAGAATAGAAAGAGAGTTGAGCAATATTGCCACACAAGGTGAAATACAAATTCCTTTGCATGACATGAAAGGGCCTTCACCACTTGCTTCTGATTGCTTCTCCTGCTTCTTCTTTTGCCAGACTACCCCGTACTCCAGCCACTGAACACTGCCTGGGATTCCCCACATCCGTCACATCTCCCTACCTTTTCCCCCCGCACTTTATTTTGAATATCTTCAAGCTTAAAGTTTTAAAGTATTTTATAGTGAGCACCCATATGTCCACTTTCTAGATTTTATTATTTGTGTTTTGTTGTACTTATTTTATCCTTTACCTACCCATCTCTCTATCCCTCCATCCATCAAAGTCAGTTGTAGTCACTAGTAGTCTTCTCCTTAAACACCTCACATGTATATTCCTTAACTAGAGATCAGTACTTGTTTATGGCCTTTTCTTCTCCTGCTGTGGAACATTTACATATAGTGAAATACATAAATCTTAAGTATACCATTTACTGAATTTTGACAAATGCTCTGTAATATAAACCCCTATTGAGATACAGCACTTTACCATTATTCTAGGAAATTCCTTTATGCCTTTTCCCTGTCAACTCCAGCCCCAGTCTTCCAGAGGCAACCACTGCTCACATTTTAGTTTTCCATCAGAGATGAGATTTATCTTTCCTGTCACTGAACTTCAATTAAATGGATTTACTCTTCTCTCACCCCGCATACTGTTTTTCGAGTGTAGCTGAGTGTACCAGTAGTTCATTCCCTTTTAATTGCTGAGTAGTATTCCTTTGTATGGATATATCACCGTTTGATTATCCGTTCTCCTGGGTTATTTCCAGTGTTTGGCTATTACATATAAAGCTGCTGTCAACATTCCTCTACAAGTCTTTCTTTGGATATATGTTCTCATTTCTGTTGGGTAAATATTAGTGGGATTTCTGGGTCATAGGATGGGTGTATATTGAACTTTATAAGTAATAATCAAATCTCATTCTAAAGAAATTGTACTGTTTTGCTTCTCTGCCAATGTATGAGAGTTCTGCTTGCTCTACGTACCCATCAACATTTGGTGTTGGTCTTTTTAATTTTAGCCATTCTGGTGTATGTGTAATGGCATCTCATTGTGGTTTAATTTGCATTTACCTGGAGACTGATGACATTGGGCCCTTTCTTATGTGCTTATTACATATTTGTATATTTCCTTTTGTCATCTGTCTGTCCAAATCTTTGTCTTTTTATTATTGAGTTGTAGGATTTCTTTATATATCCTGGTTATCAGTCTTTTGTCAGACATAAGTTTTTAAAAATATTTTCCCTATATAATATTTTATATATTAAAAATAAACATATAAGTAGGCTTATCTATTTATTTTCTTAATGGTATCCTTTGATAACTAGAAGTTTTTAATTTTGTGAAGTCTAGTTTATCAAATATTTCTTTTATGGCTATTGCTTTCCACATCCTGTCTAAGGAACTTGCCTATTCCCAAGTCACAAAGACAGTCTCCTGTGTTTTTCCTTGAAAGCTTTATGGTTTTAGCTTTCATAATTAAATCTATAATCTAACTTGATTTACTTATTTGTACAGAGTTTGAGATTTATGTTTTCCTTATTGATCTATAGTTATTTCAGAGCTATTCATCGAAAAGAATTTTTTTTTTGTCCCCATAGGATTGCTTTGGTGCTTTTTCAAAAATCAAATAACCCTCTAAGTACAGATTTATTTTTGGGCTCTAAATTCTGTTTTGTTGATCTTTGTTAATATTTATGGCAGTGCTATAATTTATTGATTATTGTAACTTTATAGTAAGTCTTGAAATCATATAGCATTTGATTTCAAGTGCTCCAATTTTTTTTCCCCAAGTTTCCTTTGCATGCTAGGTTCTTTGTGTTTCCATCTAAATTTTAGAAACAGCTTGTTGATTTCTACAACAAAAACTTCTAAGATTGTAAGTTGGATGGCAATGACCTAGAGATCAATTTTGTCTCGTCCTTTAAAAAAATTTTTTTTTCTCCATACCGTTTTGTATGCTAGTTCCCCTACCTGAAATACACTTTTTCCTACCTTCACTAAAACGCAACTCCTGTTCATTGTTCAGGACTCAGTTCAAATAGCATTTCTTTTAGGTCTTCCCAGTCAACCTTCTCTGTAGGTAGAATTAATTGCTTATTCATTCTTCTGAGCTCCACAGCTAGTTAGAGATACTTCAGTAGAATTTATTATATTGTATTATGATTGTTTTTGGTTGTATACCTTTCTTTCAATATTTTATTCAGTGTTATTCCCCATCACCTAGTATAGTAACAGGCACACAGTAAACTATTCTTGAACATTTATCCATTAAATTCTTTATTGTGTGTCTACTAGAGGTTACATCTTAGCTGGGGGAAACAGAACAAAAACTTGTACATGGATAATTGAATAAAATAATTGCAGATAATGCTCAATGACATAAACACAATAAAACCCAGGGAAGGGACTAGAGAGCCTGGTACAACTACCTTACTTCTGGTGGTCAGAGAAGGACTCTGAGGAAGTCACATCTGAGCTGAGACATAAATGATAAAAATGGAGCATCCATAGGACTTCTGGGAGGAAGAGCCTTTCCGGCAGAAGGAAAAAGAAATGCAAAAGCCCTGAGGTGAAATAAAGCTTAGAACAAGGAAGGGACAATTATTAAGCAATTAAGTGAGTCTGTCTAGCAGAGAAGAGTGTCTGGGAAAGTTTCACAGAGCTGAGGCTTGAGAAAGTGAGTAGGTGTGATTCTCTCAGAGCAGTCAGAAGAAAAATATTCTAGGCAGAAGGAGCTATATATGGCAAGGAGAAATATACAGGCAAAGAGGAAATTGGTAGGAGATGAGGTTACAAAAGTAGGCAGAAGCCAAATAATGTAGACCATTGGGCCATACAAAGGAGTTTGGATTTTATTCTGATTGCAAAAGACAGTTATTAAAGTCAGAAGTCAATATGGTATATGCTTTGTGAAGACCACTATGGGTCCTAAACATCAAATAGACATAGTTAGGTGGGGCAAGAGTGCATGTCCTGAGAACATTTGGAAACTGTGGCAGTGGACAGAGTGGGAGATAAGGGAGATTTGGATCAGAGTTCCTCAGTGGAATGGATGAAAAGTGGTCACCTTTGGGCTATATTGAAGGTGTCACAGACAGGTCTTATTTATGATTAAATGTGAGACATGAGAAAAGGATCAAGGATGGGGGCCACTTTTTCTGGCCTGGGTGTGTCACAGGGCCATTTACTGAGAAGATGAGGAGAAGCACATTTGGACAGAGGGAGTGGAAAGGAGTAGAGGCCAGGAATCAGGAGTTCCATTGTGGAAATGTTAAGTTTGGGATGCCTTTTAGACACCCAAGAAGAGATGTCAAGTAGGTAACTGGATATATGCATCTGGAACTCAGAGGAAAGGTCAGAACTGGATGTACTTGGGAGTAATAAGCATATGGCAGGTATCCAAGACCATGGGCCTGGATGAGATCACTAGAGAGCAAAAAAAGAGGACTAGGGAACAAAGGAGATTGGGAAAGAGGAACTGTTGTGATAGGATAATATCAGGAGCTGATGATGTCAGGGAAGCTTAGAGAAAGAAATGTTTCAACAGAGAATAAATAAGCAAACAAATCAAATGATGGGTGGAAAGTTGACCTGTGGGGATTTTGCAAAATGAAATTATTTGGTGACTTTAATAAACTCCTTTTCAGTAGAGTGGTAATCACAAAACCCTGATGGTAGTAGATTGAGGAGTGATTACAAGGGGAAAAAGAAGGAAATAGGTAACATCAGTTCTTCAAAATTTTATCCTGAAGGTGATCAAAAAAATCTATAGTGGTTAGAAAGAATGTGAAGGGTTTATTTTAAGCATTTTTTAAAAACATAGATGATGTTAAGGCATGTTTGTATGCAGCTGGAAATAACCTAGCCAGGAGGCAGAAAGTGAAAGAAAAAGGAGATTATTTGGGAACCAAAATCCTTGTTAAGTTCTCTCTCTCTCTCTCTCTCTCTCTCTCTCTCTCACACACACACACACACAAAGATAAATATATGAGGTGATGGATATGTTAATTGACTAGATGGTGGGAATCGTTTCACAATATATATGTACATCAAATCACTAAAATGTACATTTTAAATATTTTATTTGTCAATTGTACTGACAATAAAGCTGAAAAAAAATTTATGAAATCCAATAATCATTCCTCATTTTTATTATTTTTTATATATCTTTATAAAAATAAAGCAGAAATTGAAAGATACTTAATTTACATAAGGAAAAAAAGGAAAGGAGGAAACACCTCAAATATGTATCCCCTAAATAAAATATATTGATGTTTTTCTGCTGCTTTCCAACTCCTCAGTCTTAAGAATAATTATAAAGATTAACATAGTAATAATTCAAACTATGCAACCTCTAATCAGTAAATCTATCATTGCTGTCTCCATTTTCTATCAGTATTTCCCTGTTGGTAATGAAATGCCAGAGCCAAAGTCCATCTTCTATATGATCCTGGAGAAACGAGAGGCAGAGTATTCTAAAACACTGCATTAACATAACTCATTTTATTTTACTATTTTAAATTGCTTATTAATATACGAAATATGAATAAATGACTGTTTTCTATTTGATTTTTGCACATATTAAAAAAAGTGATTTTTGCTAAAATTAGGAGATGAAATCCAGAACACAAAATGAGGAACTGGCCTTGGACAGGAAAAAGGGGACTTATTCCATGTTAAGAGTAAGGGAAGCAGAGTACATGGGCACTCATGTAGTAGGTAAGATGGTAGATGTGGTGGTGAAAAAACAAAATAAAATAAATGAAGGGGTGAAAAAAATGATAAAAGACTCCTTAAGACTTGAGGACTGATGGAGTATTAGAAATGGAAGAGGAGTGAAAAGCACTGAAAAGTTTCCAGCATTATAAGGGAATATGTGTGGGTGGGAGGTGCTATTGACAACACCATTAATCAGTCCATTCATTTATTCATTTATTCACTCACTCATTCAACAAGAGGCAGCGCCTCAAGGAGCTTCCAGTTGAGTTTACATAATAGTTCTTGAGGACTCCATTTTTTAAAATGAGACATTATAAGTAAATGTATGGCTAAAATGTTGTTCTGTAGTCATAAATAAGAACAAGGTTTATTTGTTGTTCCTGAGATATATTCTTTGGTTAGGATAGCTTGAGGACTCTTTTTTAATGATAAGAATTGCTTTTTATGGTGACTGTATCATAACACTTGAAGTCAGTTGGCCGCAAATCTTGATCCTTATACAGTTATGGGGTGATCTCAGTCTATTCTTTGTTAGGCTTTTTTTCTGACCCCCTACCCTGAACCTTACACATTCTTGTGATTACATTCTTTCTTTAGCTATGTTTATGTAATCATTCAAGTTACTGCAGTATTCTAAGTTGAGATACAGTAGAACTTAATGATTAAGAGTATGGACCCCAGCTAAATTGCTGAGATTTGAAGAACAACTTCACCATATACAAATCGAGTGACCTTGTGAACAATACTTAGACTTTCTAAGCCTCAGTTTCTCATCTGTAAAATGGGAATGATACATAGAACTAGACATACATGCACAAATGAGCACCTGTAAAGTGGTAAAATATTAATAAACTCTTGTGGATTACCCCAATATCAATTTCTTGGTCTTGATATTGTACTATTTTGTGTAAGATATTAATGTTGGAGAGCTGGGACTTCTCTATACATTTCTTTGTAACTTTCCATGAATTTATAATTATTTCAAAATAAAAGTTAGAAAAATGTGAATAGTAATAGTACCTAATTCATTGGGTTTCAGGAGGATAAAATGATTTTATATGTATACGTAAAATGCTTAGAATAGTGCTGGTATACATTAAGCATATTAGCCATTGTTTAAAGATGATTTTCAATATATCTGCTCTGATTCATTTTTATAGTTTAACTCCCTGAGGACAACCATGTTTCTCTCATTTAATATTTCTTGGGGAAACTATGTGTAATATGAGTATTACATATGTAGCATATATATATATATACTATATTTATAGTTATAATTTAGTACAGTGTGGGGTACTGTTAAGAAGAAAACCACAGATGCAAAAGGGAGTCATTTGTGTTAAAGTCCGTAACACTGAACCTAGATTTAATATTTGATCTAATTTTAGTTTCAAACTTCTCCAGGAATATAATTTTAATTGGTCAGTCTGGAATTTTCTGGTCAGTTTCCATGAGGTAATCTGTCGCGATGGCCCTCTCCATTCCCCCACTCCCTCCCACACATACACACAAAGGAAGCTGATAAGATCCCACCATCCCCTACAGGAAGGTAACATTGCCTGAAACAATCCTTTCTTTTCTTTCGCTAATAACTTTCTTGTCCCACTCAATTTCTGACTATAAAAGCCTTCCATATTATTCAGTTGCTCAGAGCACCTCTCTTCTTGCTAGATGGGATGCTGCCCAATTCATGAAATGCTCAATAAAGCCAATTAGAGCTTCACAATTACTCAATTGAATTTTTGTTCTTTAATAGCACTCAATAGGTTTTCTACAAATGCTCATTTTACACTCTCCTAATGTTAAAATGTTATGTTACCACAATACATTTGTCAAAACTAGTAACTAAACTACTGATTTTATTTGCTTTCACTAACTTTTTTCCTGCCACTAATTTCCTTTCTCTGTTCCAGGATCCAGCCCAGGACATCATATAACATTTAGTTGTCATGTCCTCGTAGTCTCTTCCTATAAGCAATGGTGCCTCAGTTTTTCCTTGTTTTTCATGGTCTTGATAATTTTGAAGAGTACTAGTCAGGTATTTTGTAGAATGTCACTCCATATAGGTTTGTCTGATGTTTTCTCATGATTAGACTAGGGTTATGGATTTGAGGAAGAATGCCACAGACGTGAAGTACCCTTGTCATTGCATTATATCACGGCATACATGATGTCCACATGATTTATCACTGATAATATTAACCTTGATTGTTTGGTTAAGGTGCTGTTTGCCAGGTTTCTCCACTGTAGTTACACTTTTTTCTTTCCATGCTCCTTTTCTTTTCCATACTTTGAAAGCAAATCACTAAGTCCAGCCCATGCTAAAAGAGCATGGAATTATGCTCTACGTCCTGGAGCAGGAGTATCTACAATACATATGTTATTCGCAATTTCTTATAAAAAAGATTTGTCCCATATCCCCAATTTATTTATTTATGTCAATATGAACTTATGGATATTAACATTATTTTTTGAATTATAAATCAATACTATTGTTATTTATTTTGTTGCTCAAATTGTTTCAGCCTTGGTCATTGGGAGTTCTTTTAGCTTAACTCCTGTGTCTTTTTTATATACTCCCATCCATTAAACACATCGCCATCCTCTAGAAGCTTAATATGTGTTGGCAGGTAACTTTATTTATGGCATTCTGCAATAAATACTTCCTAATATCACTGTTTTTATTTGAACTCTTGTTTTAAAAAATGGGGTTGCTTGAAAATGTTCACATATTGTTCCACTACAAAAAAAAAAAAAAGAAACTTGAAAAGAACTGACAGAACACTGAGTATTCATTATGCTTTTTTACTCTCTGCTTCTCATTCTCTTGGAAAGTGAGAAACGTGTTAAAAGAATCCTTTCATGATTTTATTTTTTTATTAAAAATAATAGTACAGTAAGTAGATCTGCTTGGGTGAGAGGTATGACTTAGAGTCAGGAATGACTCAGAGTGAGGAAGCTATCTCATGATCATGGTATCTTGTTGCTTTAGAAATTCTAGAATAGCATTGCCAGGTGCTCTGAGAATGCCCTTTTAAATATTTATCCGAGGGGTTCTTGCAGAGGCTTTCCTGGGCTATCAGGCATTCGTGTACATGACTATACTGGCAGTTAGGCAGTTTCCCAGAGAGATGAAAATGTGATGAAGATCTTTGTATCATCTATAAGTAGTTCAGAAAGAAGCCAGGAAGTTGAACTGGAAGAGGAACAAATGATTTTATTTAGAAACCTACACAATTTAGTAGATTTACAATTTTAATATACCTTTAAAAAAATCTAACGGTATAAAATGCCTACTTTGTACTAAGCATTAGAACAGACACTTTCACCTTTAATTCTTGTGAAGTTAGAGGTTCAATCTTTAGCCAAGGTCATTCTTTTAGAATTTTTGTTGCCAGTGACAGAAAATCCCAAACTGCAGCGGCACATATAGAAGTTTATTTCTCTTTTGTGTATACAACTGCGAGCTGATCTGGTGCTTTAAGGTATGCATGGCCTTGACCTCATGGTCCAAGATGGCAGCATATGTGTTCCAAGTAAGAGGAAGGAAGAAGAGGTCAAAGAAGGCACATGTGCTGGTCTTTAAGAAGGTTCCCAGAAGCTTCCCCATGACACTTCTGTTTACATCCGCACTCTAAGTCACACCTCTCAACTAAGCAGATTGGTCAGAACTTAGACATATAAACACATCTAGCTGCATATGAGGATGGAAATGTAGTAGTTCTTTTCTCAGTGGCTTTGTGCCCAGCTAAGTTTTCTATTTCTATAGAAGGGGAGAGCAAATGTGAGGGATAAAGAGAAGTCTCTGCAGGAGTCAGTGGTAAAGATGGGATTTGAACTTAGATATGTCTACCCTTCATGTTCTTTCTAAACTAGATCTTTTCATGGCGAAAGCTATAGAAACTGTGTTGAATTGGCCCCAGTTTTTGCATTATCAAGTTAACTGAAAGAAAGGAGCATGCATGTGACAGGGATAGGAACAAGCTGAAGAATCATAAACTGGGCTTTCGAGCTCCCTTTACATGGGCAAACAGCCATCTTGATAACTCTTCCAGTCCTCTTGGAAAGGAGAATAATACTTTGAGGACCACCTGTCCATAATCCTAGACTTGTCTTGTGCTCTCCAATACTGCAGCCACTTGCAACATGTGGCTACTGAGCACTTGAAATACGATTATTTAGAATTGAGATGTACCATATGTTTAAACACACATCCTGAATTTCAAAGACTTAGTATGAACAAAAAACGAAATATATCTCAAAAGCTTTTATATTGATTACATGTTGAGAGTATAACATTTTTGACATTTTGGGTTAAATAAGATATATTTTTAAATTAATTTCACTTTTTTTTCCCTTTTTTAAGTGTAGCTACTAGATTTAAAATTACATACATGACTCACATTTGTGGACTGTGTTATATTTCTGTTGGAAACCAATTTGTCTAGAAGACAAAAGATTGTCCTACAGCTGCCCTATTATTGAAACAGTTTTTCAAAATGCTCATAGGATCTGCAAGAAAGTTATCTCTAAGGGTTTCTAGGAGAGGGATGTGTCAACTGTAGCTCAAATAAATGACCCCAGGCTCTTTCTGAGGTCTCTCTCCCAGCTTCTAGGAAATGTGAGTGATGTTGAGTATCCCCTGGGTACCTTGTATGGATTGACTCCAACACTTGGATTATACTAAGCCTCTCTAGCCCACACTTTGGAGGCATATAGCCATTGTTATTACAAGACGATTGAGGTGATTTATTGAGATTACTTTTTGAAAGCACCTCTGTTTAGTTTATTAACATGGACAAGGGGAAATACTGCTGGGCTGGACTCATAATGACAGCTGGTCAGCATAGCCTACTTGAACCTCATGATTTCTCAAAGATTACTGAAAGTGAGTCCTCAAGCACATTTGCAAGTTAAGTAGTAACTTAGTAAGTCTGGCTGGCTCAGAAGTATTGAATTCATTAAAGCAATTAGGCGCTCTCTTGTTATCCTCTTCTCTATCTTTAGCTTCAGGTTCCCTTTAGCAGTGATTGATCTATACTTTCCAGTTGAAGGTTCAGTGTTCTCTACGTAGAAAAAGGAAGGAGGATTTAAGGACTTCTGCATTTTTCGATCCATTAATATTTTATCATTTATTGCAACAGTGAGTATATCTCTTCCTTGTTCTTCTTCTGAATATGTTACATGTACATATGCATATACATATTTATTTAAATGTGTATAATATTTTCTTATTCTGAATATTACGTATATATAGATAACTAGAGAACACATTTTGATGTCCTTAGCATTTTGGTCAAGTTTCATCTCCTTACAGATTTCAGATTCTATTTGTCCATGCTACCATTGAAATGATCTTTTATTTACCTTATATTATTCAGTACCTGACTTTGTTCATTTGAACTATTGGCAAATTACACTGATATTAATTAAAATAATGCATAATCTATAGCTTTTAAAATAAATCTTTGAAAAAGGATTTTAAAAGGCTTTCTTGTTTAACAAATACTGTTCTTATGGAAAAAAATAAAAAGTATACTAAGGATAAAAGTGAGTAAAAGGAAATGATGAGTAAAGCAAGGCAGTTCCTTACTCAGGGTTGATTATTTGATTTCAAAAGTGCCAAAGTGGTGGTTGTTGTTTTTTTTTTTTTTTTTGCTGTTTTTTTCAGGTAACTTAAGATATTTAATTTTGTAGAGTAGACTGCTATTGTTTGGTTGTCCCTTCTAGAAACATTATTTTGGAAATTTGCCTGCCTCACACTCCAACCAGGTGGTTCTGGTGGGAGCAGCCAACCATGGAACCCAAACCAGTGGCCATCGGAATGACCACATGATGCAAGTTAGGCCAATGAGAGTTTTCCCCCAGAAGTTTTCTAATTGGAATTAAGGGGAGAGTCAGGTCTTATTTGAAGAAGGCAATGGTGAAAGGGGTATGCCTTACCATGTGATCGGTTTGACAGCATACCACTGACATGCAAAGAGGAACAGATGCATAGAATGGACAGAGTTCTTAGAGTGTTTGTGCATCTGCTTTCATTAATATAAAGCACAGATACATCTTACTGTTAATGATAATTAAGTATGTGAACCAATATATTTCCTTTTGCCAAAGTGAATATGAGTTGTGTTTCTGTCACTTGAGATCCAAAAGAGTCCTGGCTAATACATTATCCCTTTGGTAATCAGCCTATGGGATAGCCACCAATGATCCTTAACTCTGGTAGTCACACTTTTGTGTAGTATCCTAATAGATTAAATAGGGATATGACCAATAAAGTACAGTAGAGGTGATGGTATGTGACTACCATAGTTAGGTCATAGAAAGTCTATCTTGGTTTCTTGGATTGCTTGCAGAGGAAGAAGCCAGCTGCCATGTTGTAAAGACACTCAAGTATTCTCAAGACGAGGCCCACAGGGAGAGGAACTAAAGTCATTTGCCAACAGCCAGTGCCAGCTTGTCACCATGAGTGAGCCACCTTAGAAGCAGATCCTCCAGCCCCAGAAAAGCCTTCATAAGAGACCTGATTTTTAAAAGCACCTGCCAAGCCATACCCAAATCCTGGACCCACAAAAACTGTAAGAGATAATAAATGTTTATTGTTGTTTCAAGCCACTGGTTTGGGGGTAATTTGTTACCTCAAGCAGCAAATATGTTATTTACATAACAACCGATAACTCATACAGCCTTGTATGTATGAACATTGAAAGGGAGAAAAAAGTTAGTGAGAAGTCTAATACAATAATATGGTGCTTTCCCAGAGAGAAGGTCAGTGATTAAGTTGCCATTGTCACTGGTATTCCTATCTCCTATCTGCTTTGCACACTTACCTGGGTTACATTCATTATCTCTAACCATCACAGAAGCTAATATCTTAATATAGAAGTAAAACAGTAAATCCATTCATTTGAATTCCATTTAGTGACAAAGAACAATCTGTTCATTTAAATAAGATTCTATATGACATTTACTTAAACAAATTAAATCTCAGTCGCTGTTACTCTCAGAAAAATAAATATTAACTTGTTGTAGACATTTAAACATACTTTCCCCACTGGTTAATATAATAAAGGTAAGACTTTCAGACAAATGAATAATTGAAGACTTCTGATATTGTCATCTAAAGGGAATTCTAATCATTGAAATTTCTAATTGACTTCTCTATTGGAATACTGAATTTTTAGCTTGATGTAGAATGATACACAAATACAATACGTATTTTTATTTTTTAATGTGATGTTTTTAAGCTTGTTAAATAACATTAAGTTTTTACTATTTTTTTGTACTTTTTTCTCCAATTTTTCTTATTTTGATAATTATTACATACTTTTAAAAATAGACTCGATTCAAGTCCTCATTCAAATGATAACTCAGCAAATGGTTGTGGTGGCTCTTCCTTTGGTCTCGATGGGAGGCAGAGGGCTGAGAGCCAAGAGATCCATGTGTGTTTGTGGCCCCAGCATTAACTATGATATGACTTCATGTACCTTCTCTACATTTGATTTCCCTTATTTATCAAGTAAATATATTGAACACATACAATCCTACAATTCCATAAAATTTGGAAAGTCACTGAATATTGAGTCTTTATTTATCCATCTGATGGGGTGGCAAGTCAAAAAAATGACCAACATTTGTATGTGTAGGGTAATTGATTTTTAGTCACATTCGTGTTCTTGATACCTGGAGTTATGTTTTGTATGATGATTTCAATGTTGGAAAGATTTGGAAAATGGAGCATTATCCATAAGGTAAAATTAATGTTTTTAAATGCCATGAAGAAGTATATAGAAGCCAGGAATGAGTCATAACTATAAAAATGATAACACATTATATTTGAAAAACAGAAATTATTTTTCAATAAGTTATGATTTAAATTACGACTGAGTTACATGTTATATAATATGTGTGAATAATCCAATGAGGTAATGCCTCTTCCTTATGTTCTTCCTAATTCTTTGATTGTACAATAAAAAATTTCTGGAATGATAAATTTTCACAATAGTATGGCTTGATAGCTATAATATGATATAGGTATATTTCTATAGCAAATATTGTATGTAACTCTCCATTAGCCAGTATTTTATTTATGGAGCTGCTGAAGAATCTTTTTCTAAACCAGCAATGAAAGATGAAGTCATGACTAGTAGAGGTTTACTGTTCAGTATTTGATGTAAATGGGAACAAACATTTATCTAGTTACAATTATGCCAGTGCATTGTTTGCTTCATTAGGTATACACATTAAACCTGTCAAAGAGCTACCATTATCTCTATTTTCAAACTAAAGAAAGGCAAAGGAGGTAATTAATTTATGCATTTTGACATAGCAAGAGAGGAGGAACTCTGAATTGAACATACATCTCTAAAGATAGCTTTCAAACTTTTTAAGTTACAGAATCTTTTCTTAAGGAAAAAACTTCTGTGCACGTGAAAAATATAAAACAGATAAATTCCTGGATGCTCTGGTTGAGCAACTGGTTTTGCTGCTTCAGTTTTCTTCCTGCCTCTGCCTCCCACTGCCCTAAAACATCCCCAGTTTGAAAACTACTGGGTTGTGCCATTATGCCTTGTCATTCCAGTTATTTTGTTTTAATCAATAATTCTCATTTAGTGTACCAATCTATTCTCTACTAACAAGAGTATTTGATAAACCATAACAATACACTTATGTAAGATAATATTTGTCAAGCTTTAGATATTAGTATACAAGGTAGAGAAGATGATGATGATTAGGAGAACATCGGTGACAACATTCAGGCTAGAGTTTACTCTGTATAAAAACTGTGCATTCGTTTAGTTTCAAAGTTAAATAGTAGCATATGTGCAGGTCTTTTAAGGCACATACCTGGTTTCATCGCTCCATCCTGAAAAGCACCTGAGTAGTTCTTTGTGAGAAGTTCCTTATAGATGTGTTAACTATGTGTTCTTGCCATGTAACCCTGCTAATTTGACAGGGATTGATGTGACCTAAAGACAGGTGGCCTATGATGAAGCCTGGCACAAAAGGAGTGTGTTTTCTTCTCGCTTACAGAGTTTGAGTATGAAACATCCAGGGAGAGTCAGCATTGGGTAAATGCAGAAGTAGGGAGAAGGAAGACAGGAAACGGAAGCCATGAGTAAGCAAAGCCATGAGGCAGAGAAAAGTGAGTAGAATGTAGTCAGTAGCAATAGTTGGAAAAATAAGCAGGTAGAGATAAACACAGAGATAAACAGAGACCGAATATCTGAGTCATGTAGATGGCAAGTCGCCAAGAGGTCCTGTGAAGTCATCAAAGGGCAGCTTATTCTACTAGACTAAGCTATTACCCCGTTGTTGCTGAGTGGCTGTAATGAAAATCTAGTTTTCTATGAGCCTGCCAATGAGACCTTTATCTTTTCTACTTCCTCATATCATATCCTTTTTAATAAATCTACATTAATTGAGCCAAGTGATCATTTCTCTATTCTTTGCACCCTGAAATAATCTGATTAACACAATATCAAAAGCTTGTACAGCTCCTGGAACTTAAGAGGAGCTCCATATATGGTGGCTATTATTATTTTAAAAGAGATCTTATGAGCAAAAGCAAAAACTACAGATTAACACTCAAATCTAAGAGTCACTGTTGGTTTGGATTTGTAGTTTGGTAGCTTTTTTCCCCCCTCCTACTTGAAAGGTTTTTTTAGTTCTAGAAGAGGCCACCAATTGGATAAGTTTAAGTGTGGAAATGAAACATGTGTCTTAACAGTTTGGGAGAGATGGATGAATCTCTTGGGATATGAGATTTCACAAAATATTTCAAATTATTTTTCAAATGTTAATGGCTTGGCAAAAACAAAATAATTTTCTAAAAGAATTGCTCTTTTTAACATTCAAATGGTCTCAAGGGGAATTTAATGTATATATTTCTGACTCATCTTACCTGACTCAGTATTGTTTAATAGGAATTGACTGAGGTTATGAAATTCAAAAAATTTTTAACTAAGAGGTGTTTCTAGACAGTGAAACTGTCTTCCCAGAAAAATAATTGAATTAGATGTATTCCTCAAAGGGTCTCAGAGCTGAGCCTTAAACTTTACCAAATATTGGTCCTTCCTTGGTATAACAGAAAAATGTAATCTCTAAAAATAATAATAATAATAATAAAATAATAATAATTCTCTTTCTCCCAGTTATAAACAAAAAGAGTAATTTGAATGCAAGAAAATTACTGGGTAACAAAGAAGAGGTCAACCATATTCTTAATCTAGGTTTTTAAAAAAGGGGGGGGAGGAAAAAGGGAAGAAGAGAGGGAGGTGGGGGAAAAGGGAGAGAAGGAGAAAAAAGTACTGAGATAATAGAGGATTACAGTTTTGTTAACTAAATGACATGTAATAACAACCCCAATTTCTTTATGGAATGCACTAAATCTCAGAAAGACCTGGAGAGCTCAGCTGGTGTAAAATTATACTTTGACTCTACTTCCTTATACCTTGTTCTTTTCCCATTGTAATACTCATCAAACTTTACTGAAATCACTTTGTAAGCGTCTGCCTTTCCTCTGTACTGCAAACAGTGTGAGGGGAGGGTCTATGTCTGTCTTGTTCCTCATTATCCCCAGAACCAGCATAATACCTAGCAGAATAGGTGCTCAAAATTGTTTGTGAATAAAACCTCATAACACAGTACTGTCTAGGGGTTAAAAGCACAGGCTCTGAAATTAAATTCAGTCTATTTCCAACATCTAGAGAATGGATATAGTACGGTGCCTGTCTAAATTGTAGTAAGGATTATGTGAGGAAATCATGTGAACAGCCCTTGGCATGGTACCTGGCATATTGTTAGTGTTCAGAAAAATGTTCTCTATAAAAAAGTCATTAGTATTTCTCCATAGCAATGAATCTAAGTGTTTTTCTTTAACAAATAAAGTTTTTATGAAAGTCAAGTAAAAATAGATTTTTTTAAAATCCTCATTGTGATTTAGTCCTGCACGTTTTATCAACACAGCCTGAAGCATTATTGGAGATGCTCTCTTGAAAAATCTTTTTTTTCTCCAGTTGGCTGGTTGGCCATTCTCACCATTAGTGAGTCATTTGCTCTTACTTATTTTTGGCTGAATTCAGCTGGCTGTGGAGCAGGCATGCAGGAGAATGTGAAGGGTTGTAATTCCAGATTCTTCCAGTCTAATGTCAGTTGTCTAAAAGAATGGCCGTGAATTAACAGTTATATAGTCAAGAATTCCTAGAATAAGAGTTTTCTTTTTCCAACCCTGGCATGACACTGACCTTGAACAGAGTGTACTCTGCTCACTCTATAGATGTGGCCACTGCCCAAATATCCCTTGCACAGATAACAGAGATGGAAAGGCCATAAATGACGGGCCTGTTAGTCCAGGGATGGTATTAGTCTTTATGGAAACCTATCACACAGCTGGAGGGCAATACTAAGAGATAGAATCCTTAGAGCACCTACCTAGTGTGACATGTTTTATAAATATTATTTCTATTTCTTACAGCAAACCTATGAAAGTCATCCTGTATTTCCCATTTTATAGGTAAGGAAATTAGAACTGAAATATAATAGATTAAGTCACTTTCTCAAAAATTCACAGATTTAAAATTGCTGGAATGTATCATCTTTACAATTTTTATGTAGACATGAAACTGTTCTAAAATATAAACTTTATTTTAAAAATAAAATTAAAACTTTTTGTAAATGGAAACCCTTAGAAGAAAAAGTTGATTAAAAAAATAAATGTCTAAAACAGAATCTGGGAAAAAACCATTGGACTTGAGAATAAACCCAGTTCTGTCTCTTTTTTTCATTTATTTATTATTTACTTTCTATTAAATTTATTGATATAACATTGATTGATATTATTATATAAATTTCAGGTGTACAACTTTATAATGTGACATCTGTATGGTGACATATTGTTTGCTCACCACCCAAAACCTTGTATCCTTCCATCACCATATATTTGACTCCTTTTACCCTCTTCATTCTTCCCTACCCTCTTCCCCTCTGGTACCCACCATGCTATTGTCTGCATCTATGAGTTTGGTTTCTTGTTTGTTTTGTTTGTTTGTTGCTTTTTGTTCTATATCCCATATATGGGTGAAATTATATGGTTGTTGTCCTTTTCCATCTGACATATTTTTTTTATTATTTTTTTAAATTAGTTTCTGTTGTACCAAGTAGTGTAACAGTTAGACATTTCACCCCTCACAAAGTGATAACCCCCCTCCCTCAATTTATTACCCCTCTCATATTGTATCTACCTATTACAATTCCATGGACACTATTCCCTGTGCTATACTCCATATACCGTGACTATATATATATATATATATATATATAAATATATAAAATTATATAAAATTATAGTTGACATTCAATATTATTCAGCTTCAGGTATACAGCACAATGGTTCAGTATCTACACCATCCATGACGTGGTCTCCCTAATAAGACAAGTGCCCATCTGACACCCTACAAAATCTTTACAACATTATTGATTATTATATTCCCCAAATTCTCTGTCATATATCCGTGGCAATATCGTAAATACCAATTTGTGCTTTCTAATTCCCTCACCTTCTCCCTCATCCCCACCTCTCTCCCAACTAGCAACCATCAGTTTTTCCTCTATATTTCTGAGATTATTTCTGTTTAGCTTGCTCGTTTATTCAGTTCTTTAGATTCCACATATAAGTGAGATCATATGGTATTTGTCTTTCTTCATCTGACTTATTTCACTCAGCATAGTGTTCTCTAGGTCCATCTCCATCTGACATGTTAGGTTGGTACAAAAGTAATTGCAGTTTAAAAGGTTAAAACAATCGCAAAAACTGCAATTACTTTTGCACCAACCTAATATTTTACTTAGCATAATACCTTCAAGATCCATCCATATTGTCGCAAATGACAATATTTCATATTTTTTATGGCTGAGTAATATTCCATTGTCTATCTCTACCACATCTTCCTTATCCAATCATTCCTCAAAGGACACTTAGCTATTGTGAACATAGGGATACATATATCTTTACAAATAAGTGTTTTCAATTTTATCTTTAGATAAATACTTATTCTCCCTCTTTTTTAAGGAGACCTTCATTATCCATTGTCCATCTTCACCTCTGTTTTCCCTTTATCTCCATTCTGAGCCAGAAAATGTAATCCCAGCAGGAAAGGAACTTTCCTACCACTTTAAGAAGAAAATTTGCATCTCTTAGGGTGACCTACCCAGTCACAACCAGCTCAAGGGCTTCTGCCCAGCTCTCTAAGACTTATTACACTCTTAGGTGGTGAAAGGGAGTTTCCTGGTATCTCTCAAATTACTTTCCTAGGTCCTTAACCACCCCCATCTCTGCTCAGCCAATATCCTGAGCCCATTTTGTACAGGCACAGGCCATGCAGCAGTGACCCTGTGCCACTCCTGCTATTCTGCATACCTGAGTCATCAACACAAATCGTTCTCTGTTTTCAGGTCCCACATTACCTTTGGATGGGCCCAACAATAATGCATTGATGTTTTTCTAACTTTACGAATGCCACAGGCTATGTCTCAACTGAACACAAAGAAACAATTATTTAATTCAATAAATATTTATTGAACATCAGACACCAAAGCAAGACTGTGTTAGAATAGTGACAGGGAATGAAGACACTGAGGATATAAGAGACATCAAACCATGGAAAATACATAGGCCAGTAGGTCTGAGAAAGGCAATGCATCACAACACTGGACCTCTTAGACTATAACCTACATGAGGGCAGGGAGTTTTGTTTTATTTTTACACTGATATAGCCCAAGTGCTCAAAATTGTGATTGGTATATAGTAGACACTCGATTAATATTTGTTGGATGAGTGAACAAGATATTACTCTTGTCCTAAAGAAGCTTACACCCTAGCAAACAAGAAATAAAAACTACCGAATAATAAGTGCTCCTATTAGAATAAATAGAGTGGGAGCAAAGGCACCAAATCCAGTCCTGAGTTGGTTTAAGAAAGTTGGAGACTACAGAATTTGATCTCCCCAGTTTGCCACAGGCTCAAGTAAGGCTGGGAAGGTGCTAAAACAAATATTTCTATCTCCTAGCCAAATGTCTCTCAAGAGACAAAATGTGTTGAAGTGAGTCAGACTTTTCATTCTCAGTTTCCTGTTAGTGTGGCTATAACTTTAATTTTTCTTTATGACTGGCATATCTTCAGTATGCCTATTTCCATTTTATTGTCTGTTAGTAGAGTCCAGATATAAATCTCTACAAATAATATAACCATTCTTTTAATCATTGGTATAGGCATTGTCTTTTCTGATCAAATATTAAAGTAGAGAAGAAGAGGAAAGACAGCAGCATAGGTCCTTAGGAACAATAAAACCAGAGGGAAGGGAGTTTATGGATTACGGAGTTACTAAGGGGATCTAATTTCTGAAAATGTCTCTAAATACTTAAAGGAAAAATTTCCCATCAGAGTACAAACGAAGTTAAAAGTAAAATTGCCAAAACCTTTTACCATATCATTCTACTCTAAATATGTGCATGAGAAAGTTAAGGGTCAGGCTCAATTGCTAGTTGTGCTTCCATGTTATATTGTCATAAAATAATTTGTGTTCTACCTTGAAAATCCCTTGGCTTGGGGATTATAAAAGAAAAAAATTATTCTTACAGGAAGGAAAATTATCTCCTTACATGAGAGCAAATCATGCTGGCCCTTGTTCCCAAATAAACACAGAAAAAGATTTTTTAGTAGAAATTTTCAACTATGAGAATACTTTTGACTCTAAACATATTGTTAGCTCCCACAGATTTGTGCAAGAGCAATGCACAGATGGCATATTATATTGAAATTCTTGAAAGGCTCTCTGTATGTTGATAATATTAGTTTATGCACATGAGTGACATAGCTTAATTTGCAAATAATGGGCAACAAGAACAGTTAGTGATAAAATAGAATGCCATTTAGACTATCAACATTTTCATTATGGAAAATGCAGTGTGGTGTGTAAAGTTTTTGGGTAAATATGTTTATTTCTGTTAATAGTATGGATTCCTTGCAACAAAGACTCGCTGAATATAAATTGAGGCTGATGGTGGTCATACATTATATATAACACTGAAGAGCTATGCATCAAAAGCTTGCATTTCCTGGGTAACAAAACATGTACTGTAGAAAATACATATATAATTTGCAAGTCAACTCAAGAGGTTAAAACTGATGGATCGTATACTGAAATAGAGACATCTGAAAGAATTCAACCTGATCTATTTTTCCAGTAGAAAGGCAAAAAATTGGTTTATTTTGTTAATGCTTTAGACTAGAATTACTCTCTAAACACTGTTGGTGCTGTTTCATATATCCATAAAAATTTTTTTACTATGTATGTGACATTCATTTCTGTCATTCTTCCAGTTCAAGTAGAAATGTTTCTAATGAAAAAAAATTCAAACTAAATATCTAACAAAATGATTTTGTGTTTCTCTTTTCACACACCGAGGTAATCATGCAGGAAAGGAAAATAAATCATTCTCTTTGGGGGTGAAAGCATTCATATTTGATAAGTGATTTGAAAGTAAAATGAGATTTTACATAAACATTTTACATTTTTATGGACGTATCTTTAATGGTGTTCTCTTCAGGAAAGAGTTATTACTAAAAGAAATATGCATGTATAAAAAATATGTATGAGAAAGTATGGTTATAGATAATTGGTGTTAGAGAAATGAAGGAATTTGCAAAGTGAATATGAGAAAGAAACTAGTGATAAAAATTCTGGGAGAGTATTATTAATGTAAAAAAAACAAAAACAAAAAATGTTTTGCTTTATGTAACCACTACTTATCAATATAATCCAGAAGCTATAGGAAAGGAGAAATAACAAATTACTCAGAGAGGGGGAGCAAAAGGCAACAGAAAATGCATTCGTAAATTTCTGGTTTTAAAATGTCATGTGTATCTTAATGTGGCCCCTCTGGATGGTTGCCAAATCAGAGCTGGTCTAGAAATGCGGTTAAGTGGCCTAAGACATAAACTTTATTTTATATTTTTGCTCCACCCCTGAAATTCTTTTCTACTACATTTAAAACATCATTTGGCAATTAGTTCAGCATTTTTTATGTATTCAGGGGCCTTGGGCTCTAGTGAAATCCTATAAAACTATTTATAACATACTCCACAGTGGAGAAAAAAGCAAACTGACAAATGCCCCACACTTCTACTCCCAACTTTGACTCTGCACCTTTCTGGCTAGAACTTTATACAAAAACAGTGAAACTATTTTAGTGTTGCTGCTGTTGAGAACAGGGGTAATGCATAACCACCTTAGAGAATAAGCAATGAGAGGTGTTGTTGGGAGGCATAGCATTTATATTAAGGGTATAATCTTGGCACATGTCAGCATATACTTGTTGAGCATCTACTGTGTGTCAGGTTCTAAGCTACTCTCTATGGAGGATACAACGATGAATGGAACACAGTTATGTCTTCAAGGGATTACAGTCTAGCAGGGGACATGAAACCTTACAAATAGGTATAACAAAGGTATATCTGCTAAGAAGTTTTGATTGCCTTTTATATTCATATCCACTTTCAAAGCAACACAGCTTAAAATAGTTTCTTTATGCATATGTTATGCATCCCAATGCTTTGAAGATTGAATCTGAGTCCAATGCGTAAACCCAGAATTGGTCTGAGGCACAAATTCTGCCCAAGACAGGAGCCCAAAACTGATGAGTCTCTCATTGGCTAGCTTGATTGAATTAAGTTCACCTTCTGGAAGTTTGACTGTGAGACACGCAGAGAGCATCAGTTTGTTGGTAATGTGGCTGGAGTTGAAGAAGCAGAGATAGAGTGTTACTAAGTCACTGTGATAGAGAAAACTAGAATAAGGAGCAAGTAATGAAGTGTTGCTTGAGTTGAAACAATGGGGATGGCCAGCTAAGCAGATGGCTAGAACTTCTGAGCCTGGAGGGTCCAGGCACTGCTATGTCCTGGATTCTGGTTCTGTTCTTCATTGATTTCACTGTTGAGACTGTTGTTCTTTCTTTTACTTCCCTGTGGAGCTTCCCAGTACATTCCTATTAGTTAGGAGGTAACCCAGGTGTGTCTATTCCTTGCACACTGAAAAGATACCTTTCCAACACTACAAACCATAGAAGGGTTCAAAGGTTATGTGCTTAGCAGTAATGTCCTTCTTATCTTGAAGTTTCAGCACCACTTAGAAGGCCCCACAGATATTCAGTGAATATTAAATAAGACATATGGGTAAAGTATAATGAGAGTTTAGAAGAGTGGAAATTATTTCTTTTTAAAAAAATTAAATTTATTGGGGTGACATTGGTTAATATGATTATATGAGTTTCAAGTGTACAATTCAATACTACATCATCTGTATATTGTATTGGGGGTTAACACCCCAAAGTTTAGTCCCTTTCCATCACCATATATTTCACCCCCGTTATCTTCTTCACCCTTCCTTCGTCTTCCTTCCCTACTGGTAACCATCATGCTGTTGTCTGTCTGTGTCATCGACGTCTTTTTGTTTTGTTTTGTTTCTTTGTGTTTGTTTGTTTGTTGCTTTCTGTTTTATATTCCACATGAGTGAAATCATATTATTCTTGTCCTTTTCCATCTGACTTATTTCGCTTGGCATAATACTCTCAAGATCCATCCATATTGTTGCAAATGGCAGTATTTCATCTTATGGCTGAGTAATATTCCATTGTGTATATGTACCACATCTTCTTTAACTAACCATCAAAGGACACTTGGGTTGTTTCCATGTCTTGGCTACCATGATGCTGCAATGAACATAGGGGTACATATATCTTTATGAATAAATGTTTTCAAATTGGAAATTATTTCTTGCTGAGAGAATCAGAAATAAGCTTTTATGGAGACAGTGTTATCTGAGCAGAGCCTTGAAGTCAGAGGGAGCCTAGTTTTGAGTGAAGGGAGGGACTGCTCCCCCAAACATATGCTCTAAAAACTAAGACCTTTACATTGTTTTTATTTTTTTTATTTTTTAAGGAGGGTGCAGCTCACAGTGGCCCATACAGGGATTGACACCGGCAACCTTGGTCTTATTAGCACCATACTCTAACCAAGTGAGCTAACTGGCCACCCCTGAATTGTTTTTTTTTTTTTCTTTTAAGTTTTTTTTTTTTTTATTAGTTTCAGGTGCACAAGACAAAGTAATACTTAGACGTTTATCATTTATATCCCTCACACTGTGAGAACCCCCTCCCCCCATCCACTATCCCTCTGACATCGCACAGAGCCATTACATTTCCACTGTCTCTATTCCTAATGCTGTACTTCGCTTCTTGTAAGTATATACATACATATATACATATATATATAAAATTATAGTTGGCATTCATTATTGTTCGGCTTCAGCTTCAGGTGTACAGTGCAGTGCTCAGGCATCTACATCATCCCTGAGGTGGTCTCCTAAATGGGACAAGTGTCCATCGGATACCCTACAAAATCTTTACAACATTATTGATTACGTTCCCCAAATTAATTTTCAAAACCCCGTGGCCATCTTGTGGTTACTGACTTTTTTCTAATCCCCTCACCTTTCCCCTTATCCCCACCCCCCGCCCATCTAGCAACACTCAGTTTTTCCTCTATGTCTCCAAAACTGTTTCTGATTAGTTCATTCACTTATTCTTTTCTTCAGAGTCCACATATAAGTGAGATCATATGGTATTTGTCTTTCTCTGTCTGACTTATTTTGAATTGTTTTTAAAGTATTATGTTGTCATGGAAGTTTTTGAGGCTATGATGAAAATACACAAGAAAGAATATTATGAAAAAAGTAGTTACAAAGGCTTACACCTTTGAAGGTATTCACTTCCCAATAAACCCAAGGACCACATCTTACACCTGGGTCTCCCCCTTTCCCATTAAAACCTGTACTATTCCAGGCAATGGACAAAGTCATCGCAGTGGGACAAATAGGGAAGTAAAGTAAAGAACTTTAGCTTCAAGTAAAGCATCTGAAGAGGAATATTAGTAGGAATGTTAGTTGGAAATGTAGATTCAGTTTTGAACTTTATTCTGTAGTTGTTTGTAGTCTAGGCACTCATGAATTCTAAACAAGAGAGGGATGCCAGCATTGTGTTTCAAGAGCTCAATCTGAAAATAGTATATAAAGTGGATTTGAAGAGGGAAAAGTCATAGTCAGGGGGACAAGTTAGAAACCCAGTGCAAAAGTGCAGGTCAGAGGTGACGTGGATTATTGATTGTCATTGTAAAACTACACATACTTTTTAGTGTTACTATTTAGTGTTTGTGTTAATGTTTTGCATTTATATGCATCTTCATTATTTATTTATTACAGCTGTTTATGATGAGTCAGTAACACAGCAATACTACACATCTTCCTTTAATTTATAGCAATGGGATTGCATACAAGATGCAAAATTCCGTAACAGCTTGTTTCTTCAACAGCACATAAGGAAAGTCATAACTACTCCACACGTTGTTTACTATTTTGGGTAGAGATGTTACTGAAATCTAACCAGTCCCAAATTCTTTTACAAAGTAATGCTTTTTTCTCAGATGCTCTGAGAATTCTTAGATTTTAAACAAAACCAAGACCAATCTACCTTTGTATGTTGAGTTTCCTATGTTAATGTCTCAATGCATAACATTGCACCATTTGGAATTTTATAAATTCACATTTCACACTGTGAACTCACATTCATTGCAGCAGCCTGCCTGTAACCATCTGAAACCAAGCTCATGATGAATCACTTTCAAGTATTCCACTCTAGAAATATTTGAAAAAGATGGCCCTCCTGTCTATTGATAGTGTCATCAAAGCTTTTCTTTTCTTTCTTCTCTTTCTTTATTTTGTAGGATTTCTGAGTTTCCTTAGAAAAATAACCTGCCTAATGCTTCTCAATCTTTTCTCTCTGAGACACAAACAGTTGAACACAATCACATTCATCATATACTCCCATGGGAACTAGCTGCAACTCCCACTTGAGAAAGCATATGAGAATTAATGTCAGCTTGAGAAACATATGCTAAGGATAACTCTGAACATGAATTAAGTTTTTTAAAGCCAAGTCAAGTATGAAATACTTTAATATTAGTCATAAGTGACATGTGGATACTCTTACAATTAAGCATATCCCAATGCCTTGCTTAGGCGAGAACTGCTAGACCGATGATGCTATCATCCTCAGGCATTACTCAGTGTTGGTAAAGTACACACACACACACACACACACACACACACACACACACACACCTGCACATTCCCCACAATCCACACACGTGCACATTCTCAGTCTTAACGAGACATAGACTTTTACATTTTTTCATTCTGTCCTATTTTCAGAACGCTGAGTTTTTCAAACTGTATTGAGAACTGTATACAGTTGCATAGAATTTACTCTTTGATTTTATATATGTGTACACTTAATCACACACACAAAAAAATTCTTTTACAAAATTAGATGGTTATTAAGGGCTTTTTTTGTTTTGTTTGTTTTCCTAAAACTGATTTCAGGTTAATAGGTATTCTAAATCATAAAGAGAAAACAAGAAATATACACAATATGTTCAAAAGTGGTTAAATGCCTTCTCTCATATAAAATCGTGAGAATTTACACTCTGATCACAGTTTCATCTATTAACAGAATTCATTTGGGTAGGCCTACCACTAACTTAAAAAACAATGCAAGTTGTGTACCTTTCTGAAGCCAGGAGAAACAATTGAGTGGCGTATCCATTTGTCCTTACTTGTTCAGGTAATAGCTTGTTTCAGGATGATTTTCTGGAAATACATATTTATATTTTAACATATTTCCTTGATTAACCACACTCTTATTTATTCTGACACAGGTCAAAGTGCAAAGGATTTCTTTACTTTTTAATTCAACAAATGTTTTTTGAGTATCTACTATGTGTTCTACTGATGGGAATTCAACAGTGAATAGAACAGAGAAATCCTAGCTCACGCCTAGCTGAGTTTGCAGTTGAGGGAAGAAGATTGTGAACAAATAAATAAGTGGAACATATTGTGTGACAGATGGTGATAAGTTCTATGGATAAAAGAAATACAGATAAAGGAAAATGAGAGTTCTGGAGTGGAAGTTATAGCGTAAACAGAAACTTCACTGAGAAAGTGGCATTTCAGCAAAGACATGAAGGAAGTGAGGGAGCAAATCATGTGGTTAGTTATCTGAGGGAAAGAGCCTTCCAGGCAGGAGGAACAGCAAGTGCACAGGCCTCAAGGTGAGTATCTGCTGGTCTGTCCCCAGGGCAGGAGCAGGCCAGTATGTCAACAATGGAGCAAGCAAAGGGAAGAGGGATGAAGACATGTGATTAGGAAGGTAAGGGGCCTCTGTGAGTCATTTTGAGGACTTTGCCTTTGAATGAGATGGGAAGCTAGTGGAGGTTTTGAACAGGGAGTGACAAGATTTTATTGTGACTGACTTGAATATCAGTGGATGGGATACAGTATGAATTTGAGGTCACTTAAGTGATAACTTCTAGAGAGCCAAGGTGTTTTATGGAACTAGGCTAAGATTTAGTTTCTGAGAAGTTTCATAGTTTTGGTGTTTTTTTCCTGACAAAAAAGGAAAAGAAGAAGGAGGGTGGAAGGGAGGAAGGAACATAAAAGAAAGAAAATCAAGTATTGTTGAGACATTAAGAGTCGTAACTTTCATTATAACAGTATTATCCATACTCCTGACAAACCTGGTAAATTAAAACAATCTAGAGAATATATAGTATATTTATAGTCACAATAAATACATGATAATTCTTTGTTTTTGCTCACAACTTTCCTTCAAGCAGGACAAGCTCTGCTACTCTGTTAAACTGTCTGCAAAATGCACAAAATTTGCTATTTTTGGAAACGTTTCATTGGCATCCTGGGAAGTTCAGTTAATTAATGTCTATAAAGTACTTCAAGATCATCAAAAACACAAAACTGACCTAAAAACAAGAGTTTTCAATTACTGCAAGGAAGTACATTATTTGGGGCATGTGTATTACCTGTATACGTATCTTGATAATTTCTCCCGATCACCATTATCAATAGATGCTGTCTTACAGGGAGTCAGAAAATTTGTCCTGAGAAATAAAGTAATAAATTTGGAAAAGTTAATTATTGCACTGGTCTCTATTAAATTTGGCCTTGTTTTATTAACAAAACAAAACAAAAATTAACAAAAATTTCTTTTGAACAGCTGTTCTCAAAGTATGGTCCATGCACGACTGGGGGTTCCAAAACATTTTTAGGAGGTCTGTGAGGTCAAACTTATATTCACAGTAATACCAAAATGTTTTCTTTTTTAACATTCATTTCTCTAATGCGTGTACAACGGTGTTTTCTAGAGTCTTATGTGTGCTATCTAAATAGACAGAATTCAGGAACAGATACAGGAATCTAGCTTCTTCTATTAAGCCAGACATTAGAGAGATTTGCAAAGATGTTAAAACAATGCTGTTCTTCTCACTACTTTGAAAAATATAGTTATTTTCATAAAATGTAATTCTGTTAACATGCCATGAGTTTATTATTGTTATTTTAAATGAATTAATAAATAAGGAACTCAATAATTTTTAAGTATTAATATGTGAAAAGATCCTGAAATCAAAAAGTCTGAGAACCACTGCTTTAGAATGTAAGCTCCAAGAGAGCAGAGGTTTTTGTGTTATTTTGCATGAATGTACCAAATACCTTAAAGAGTGTCATAGTAAGTGCTTAATAAATACTTGTCAAATGATTGAATGAATGAATGAATGAATGGTTACTAACATGTTAGATGAACTAACGTGGTCCTTTTTTAAAAATTTCAATAAGATAAACAACATTTTTAAAAAATTAAATTTATTGGGGTAACATTAGTTAATAACATTAGGTAAGTTTCACGTGTATAATTCTATAATACATCATCTGTATACTGACTGCATTGTGTGCTCACTACCCAAAGGCCGGTCTCCTTCTGTCACCATATATTTGACTCCCTTTTACCCCCACTCTCCTTACCCTCTGGTAACCGCCATACTGTTATCTGTGACTATGAGTTTGTTTGTTTAACATTGGCTTCTTAAAGGCATAAAATAAATGGTAATATCTGGGTTCGTTGAGGTTTGTACATACATTAGGATAGAATAATTTTATGCAGACATTAGACTTATTCATGAAAGGAATTCAGGATGAAGTGAAATAATCATTTATATTACCATTTATAGCCTTTCCACATAGTCAAAGACCCCTAATCTAAGAAATACCACCCTATCAGTGAAGAGGAAGAATTTCTTTTAGATTCTCAGCATCTGAATGACTGGTCTTCTTATATTTTTGGTGCATTCACAAACTTGCATCTTGACTTTCACTGGGCATGTGACAAGGCAAACAATCTTCTACAGAGACTAGAAGAATTTAGCAAAAAAAAAAAGTGACTTGCTTCTTTCAACTGAAGACATATAGATACTAAATTAGATGCCTGGTCCCAAAGGGATCTTATGCTCCTAGACTCCAAAATGTTAAACTGATACACACAAGTGAAGCTCTATTTGACTGTACATTACCATGAATGGAATAGAAACACCTTACAATGTATTTAACACTGTGATTAAGGAGAAATGACAAAAACTAGGAAAATAAGGCTTGTAATCAATAGGTAGTCCAGTGAGCACCTCCTTGGGGAATTAGAAGGAAGTAATTTTAAAAAATACTTCTGATTTCTAGTATTCCTAAAAGCAAGTCAAGCACTAAATGAAGTGCTATTGAATTAGGTAGATAGAAACAAAGACAAGAGACTTTAATTGACTTGCAAAGTCCTCACTTAGAATGGATTATTAGTCCTATTATTCTCTTTTTAGACATTTATCCACAAGTCTTTATTAAGTGACTATTGTGTGCCAAGCTCTCTCTGGGTATTGAGGATTCGGTGATCCATGGCTAATGAAATATATATTTCAGGGGAGAAACAGACAAGCAATCAAATAAACAAAGATAATTTCAGGTATGATAAGCAAGCTAAAACAAGCCCTTGTGTGAAGGAGTGATTTGTTGAAGGGTAGAAGTCAGGGAATAGGGTGGGGAATGCTGATTTAGACTGGGTGTTGGGGAATCACTCACTGAAGCGGTGGTAGTGTAAGCTGATACCTGTAAGGCAAGAAGAGGCTGGCCGGCTGGAGCGTGCTGGGCTCAGAAAACTGCTAGTTCAAGGCTCTGAGGAGGGAATGAGCTTTGTATGTAATGAGAAGGAAAAGGTGACTAGTGTAGTTGGAGCCTAGTGAGGAGAGGGGTTATACATGATGTGATCAAAAGTAGGTAAAAACTACATCATGAAGTGACTCGAAGGAGTTTGAATTTTCTTTTGGGAGCTAGAAAAGCCTTTGGAGAGCTCGATCTGGTCACATGATTCAATTCGCATTTAGAAAAGATTCAATCTGGCTGCTCCATGGGAAATGGATTGAAGAGGAGCAAGAGGAGAAGCAAGGGATCTATTAACAGAGACTGTCCCCTGGGAGTGGGACAATGGATGGTGGCTTGGAATTCAGGGGTAGCAGTAAAGAACAGAAGCGAACAGATAGAGGATCTATTTGTTCTTTGTTTAAAATAGTATATGAAACTAGTCTGGCTCATGAGAGGAGTTTAACAAATAAATGGTAACTGTGATATCACTGCTCCCTTCTTAAACACAAAGCTTGCGGAGATTCATGGATTTGTTCTAGCTCACATAACTAGTAAATTCAGCCAGTACACCATTCCCACTGCCACTGGGTACTGTTATCCCAGTCACAAAACCCCTTACCTGAGGTCTTTTTCCCTTCCAATCTTTTCTGCATTTGTTACCATTCCAATCTTCCTCAAACATACCTTTCATTATGTTTACCTTGCTGATAAGCACATTGTATGTACTCCTGTAGTTACTGAATAATTGAAGTGAACTAGGGTTGTATGGTTGGGTGGGGTTCACACACTTAAGATATGGCTCCTGCCTTTAGAATTTAAGAGTTTACTTGGGCAGACATTATTAACTCATTTGAAATAATGTGTAGAGAAAGATGTTAAGAAAAAGATGGCATAATTAACAAAGCTTTCTAAAGGAGGTAGGACTTGTTCTAGATCTTGAAAGAGAATTTTAAGCAAAGAGAGAGGCAAAAAGATGCTGGGTGAAAAAGGAGCAAAGACACAATATCCTAGTTTTGTGGCATAGAGAAGGGATTTGCTTGAGAAGAGAGCAACAGCTTTTGAAAGGTGGAAGATAAAGTCACAGGGCAGGAGGGTGCCAGACAGTGGATGCTATCCAAAGCTGGGCACCAAGAATTTGGCCATGATTCAGTTGGATATAAAGAGTTATTAAAGATTTGTAAGCAAGATTCACTCTTGGTGAAGGCTTAGCTGGGACCGACGATCATTCCTCACTCTAATTTCTAGAGTAATTATCATCGTCTTTAGGTACTAATTAGACACTTAGCTTGTAACTCTTTGCACTTTTAAAATATATAATCTGTTTGAATGCAGTCTATATGGAGTAGGAAAAGAGGAAATGCTTGATGATGATGAAAGACATGTGTAAGGAAGATGAATTTGGCAGCAGCATATGGCCTGAATTGAAAAGAAGAAAGACAGGAGGTAGGAAAGTCATGAGGAAGCTGTTCCAGAAATGTAGGTGTGAAGGAAAGAATGTAGAAGAGGCAGATAGGAGAACTTGCTTAGGAATTTAATTAAAGGGAGCTGTAACAAATTGGAGTGCAGAGTGGATTAAAAATTCAATTTTTGAATATAAAGTTTTAAAGGACCATGATGCCACTCAGACAAGATGGAAAACTTTGGAGAGGGTATTAGTTTGGGGAAATTAGAAGAGGAATTTCGTTTTGAACAGGCATTTGAGATGATGACAAGATATTCATTTAGACATGGTCTAAGAAATTGGCTAGATGAGAATGAAGTGGCTATGTAGAGACAGGGTTGAAGCTTTGTTGTGATTTTATTCACTTCAACAAATATTTGTAGAGGCTAATAGCTGTGGGATAAAAATTGGGCAGGGACTCTGAGGAATCAACAACCTGCTGGAGAAAACAGATATACAAGAAAGGAATGCAAAGTCTAAAGAAATAAGTGTCCAGAGATTATGTGCTGGGTAAGCAAGTACCTATTCAGTGGTACCGTGTTTCCCCGAAAATAAGACCTAGCCGTACCATCAGCTCTAATGCGTCTTTTGGAACAGAAATTAATATAAGACCTGGTTTTATTTTAATATAATATAAGACCCGGTCTTATATTATACTATATTATATACGACTGAGTCTTATATAATATAGTACAATATAAGACTGGGTCTTACATTAATTTTTGCTCCAAAAGACACATTAGAACTGATGGTCCAGCTAGGTCTTATTTTAGGGGAAACCCAGTACAAATTTCCTACCCGAGAAAACGGACATATAGTCCATGAAAGCATCCAAAGGTGGCTTGTCCTGCTTAACTTTCCCTGATTGTGTCCTGCTACTCTGGCCACTAATGTCTAGACCCAGGATTGGCACCCAAGCCAAGTCAATCATCTCTAAACCAGGCATAAAGAAGACTAGCCACCAATCAGATGGCCCATCAGGAAAACTGTATTCCACAAAGGCCGTTCTTATTGAATAGTGAATGCCAGATTGCATTCAGATCCTCTCTCTTGGGATGTTTTAAATGTAAGTCACAGGAAGTGACCTCTAGAAGCAGAGATAACAGTAGAAGCTGAGAGTGATATGAGAAAGAAGCAGAGAGATATGATTCAGGAGAATGACAAAATTACTAGAATATGGTCAATAGATGCCTGTCAGTGAGGGGATGAGCAAGGTACCCATGACTGTTGCTGGATCACAAGAACTGCAGTTAATTCTTAGAATGAGCAGTAGTTCCGTTATGACTTTCTGAAGTTTCCTTATTTCCTTAAAATAAACCCTCAGCATTTGCGGTGCTCTGAACATGTCCTGCCGTTTTATATCTGGTAAGAGCCCCACTAACACAAGGATATTTTTGTTGTCTTGCTTTAATTATACCTTCAGAAGAAGGTATCTCATGAAGGAAAGGGTCAGCATGATCTTCATAAAGCAAGATCAAGAGGATACGTGTACGTGCACGTGTATATGTGGCTACCTTCCCAGAATACAATAGTAGAAGGTAGAAAATTCAGAGCAAGCCTGGCATCCCCAGGTTTATACTTTTGTTATTCCTCTCTCTCTTTTCCCATCATGATTACAGTATGGGCCTGTGTCTTTGTCCTTGGGGAGAGCAAAGAAAGGGAGAGTCAGGGAGACTATTCAGTGCAGCCACCAGGCTTGAGGAACAACCCCAAAAGATAGTGGAAATTGCATTATCCAAGAGAAGAGAAGAATTTGAGTATCTAGATCAGAGTTTCTCAATGTACAGACTGCTAACCACCAATTTAGGATCACCTGATTTGTTACAAATGAAAATTTCTGGTTCAACAAAACCTTAGACCAACTGAATGGGATATCTGGGTGAGAGGCCTAGGAACTTGCATTTTTAAAGTATGCCAGATGCTTCATGAAGCACTTAACCTTTGAGACCCACTGCTCTAAGCTCTGGGTAAAGGACAGAAAGAGTGTTGGGGAGGGGGTTGCTGGCTTCTGTGCAAGCACCCAGGACTGAATGGTGGAAAGGCTTGACAGAGCATATATATACACATTGCTGTAGGAGTGAAAGGAAGGAGAGATGAAGTATGTGAGGTGAAGCTGGAGTGTAGGGTCCACGGAACAGATAGCAGGATGTAGATTTGCTTTGGGGATCATGAGCCTAGATGATAACTGAGTGTGTGGATGGATTAGGTTTCTACTAATGCCAGAATTTTTATAATCACCATAAGTGCAATATACAGCTTTTCCCTCCTCTATATTAGTCTTTTTAAGATTTATGGAGCACCAACTACAGGGAGAACGTTGTATTAGCTGCTGTCAGAGAAAACAAGAGTTTATTGTGTACTTGAAGTTGAACAAAATAAATCTGTGATTCATATTTAAGAGTGACTACAAAGCAACATCCAAATAAGTGCAAATGCACTCATTTAACAAAAACTCATTGTGTCCCTTATGCACAGATTCTTTCCTGGACTTCATAGGGTGTGTCTTATCAGAAGGTGACTTGGGTGAGTTTAAAGGCAGATTTTGTAAGAAGGTGCAAACAGATTACAGAGAAAGACACTTAGTCTTAGAGTCACAGAGTTCAGAAGGAGGATACATAACTTCAATTCATTCAACATTCCACAAATATTTATTGAGTGCCTATTGTGTTGTAGGCACTGGAAATATATCAGTAAGTAAAACAGACAAAAATCCTTGCCCTCAGGGAGCTTGTATTCTGGTGGGAGAGAGACAGGAAAACAAATAAGTTATGCACTATATTAGAAGGTGGTAAGTGCTCTAGGGGAAAAATAAAGCAGGAAGAGAGATAGGATTTGGGGGGAAGGATGAAGAGATGCAGTATCATAGATGATCTTTTATGGGGAAAAAAACTCATTAGAAGACATCTGAAGATTTATAAGTAGGAGACAGAGGAAGTTTTGTGGATGTATACTGGACGCGTGTTCCCGTGTTCCACTTCGTCTCTTGTACCTGCTACCAATTGCTAAGACAGGGCCAGGGCAACAGGCACAAATCCTGCAGATTACAGCCCACATATGGGGTAGGAAGAAAGGGTGACAGTTGGCGAAAGGCCTTCGTTAACAGATACAATAGTTGGGATTTAAAATAATTGTTTTATTCGTGTGGACAATTTACCTTTCTAGGTAGTGTATCCACGCAGACTCTGGGTATACTAAACTGTCTCATTGTTTTATGTGTTCACTCTCTGAATGTTAACTGATTAAGCTCAATCTTCTAATTAATGTTTGAATGATTTTCCTCAGGTCTAAACTATCAAGGGCATTTCTACTTATTACCTTGTGTTCTGCTGGTGCCATCAGGGGCAATAAATACATTTGAGGTCCCTGTTCAGAGTCACCTGTGACCGTTTCAAAATATCCATAGAAACCACCACCAAAAATAACAGACCCCTTCCCACCTAAGATTAACGATGAAAGGGTCTGTCAGGTTTGTGCGGGCCTGGGGCTAGGTTCCCCACCCTCGAGTGTTGAGGCGGGTAATAATCAACCTGGATCCGGAAGCCCCAGGCTGGAGGGCTGCCTGCCCCGTCTCCCCCTCCCACATTTGGTGACTGCATGTTTATTTACATGGAATAAATTATAGTAAATGAAAGTACACAACTGTAGGCCGACCCCGAGGGGGTGGCGGGATTTTCGCAGCTTCTCCACGTAGAACCGAGAGGGGTGCGGCAAAGTCGCTTATGGTTGTCTCTCCGGTGTGGGTGTGTGTGTGAGTGTTGCCCACCGAGGGTCCGTCCGGTTCCGAATGTGCGGCTGCGGGTTCCGCTCCGCTGCTAGAACCAGGGGGCGGGCGGCCGCTTGGGTCCAGCAATGGCCCCCGCCGAGGCGCCGCCCAGACCCTCCAGCTCCACCTGTCCGACTCCCCCTTCCTCCGCCACTCTCGCCACGGCTTTCTTCAGTCGGCCCTCGCTCCTCCTCCGCTGGCCTGTCCCCCTCCCCGGGAAAGGCCCGGCCCCCTCCTCCACCCCGACGGCGCTCGCCCGCTCGCTGTCTTCCCTCTTCCCATACCGCCCTCCGCCGCTCCCTCCCCGCACACCCGTCTGGAGAGGAATCGAGCACCGAGCGCGTCGATAGCTCTGCCCTCTGCGTCCGCCCGGCCCCGAACTCATCGGTGCGCTCGGAGCTCGATTTCCCTAGGCGGCGGCCGCGGCAGCGGAGGCACAGCGGCGGCGGTAGCGGCGGCGGTGGCGGCGGTGGCGGCTACTCGGCCAGTACTCTCGGCCCCCGCCATTTCGGACGGGGAGCGAGCGCGGTGCAGGCACTGAAGGCGGCGGCGGGGGCCAGAGGCTTGGCGGCTCCCAGGTGCGGGAGAGAGGTACGGAGCAGACCACCCCTCTTGGGCCCCTGCCCTGGTCCCGACCCTTCTCGCCCGCGCCGGGCGGGGCCGGCGGCGAGTGAATGAATTAGGGGTCCCGCGAGGGGCGGGAAGGGGGCGCGGGCGTGGAGCCGGGGAGAGCGAGCTGGCGGACGCTGTGGGGGTGGTCTGCAGCGAGAGGCGTGGGGACACGGCGACGCGGGCAATGGGGAATAGGCGGTGCGGGGCTGAGGAGGGTGAGGCTAGAGGCGGCCGCCGCTTGTGCTGCTTCCTGGACGGGGAACCCCTTCCTTCCTCCTCCTCTAGAGCTGCGGCTGGAGGCGGCCCGGGAGAAACTCGCCGGCCGGGCGGGCTGCCCCTCCGGGCGGTCGGGTGCGGTGGAGGTTACTCCCGTTGCGCTCCAGTCTCCCCTCCCCCTTGTCTCTCTCTCGCTTTCTCTTTTTCTCTGCCCCCCCAACACCACCTCCCTCTCTCCCTTCGCTCCCGCACCTCTTCCTCCCTTCCCAGCACTCGGCTCGCCTCGGTTGCTGCCTTCCCTGCTGCATCTAGCATCTCTAGGACCAAGGAATAAACTTCTCCCTCGAGCGCAGACGGGACGGATAGTGGTCCTTTTCAGTGTGTAGGGGGATATATGAGTAAGGGGGGAGGTCACGTTTTGGAAGAGTATAGGCAGGTGCTTCGGGACCACTGTTTGAGGTTATTGTGTTTGGGGAAAAAAATGCATCTGCAGCCGAGTTACTGACTGCTCCCCTCCCCCATGTATGGGCTGTGACATTGCTGTGGCCACAAAGGAGGAGGTGGAGGTAGAGATGGAAGAACAGGTGGCCAACACCCTACAACATAAAGCCTGTGACTTGGTGAAAAGAAAAAAGTTAATCCCAGGAGGTCTCTTTTGCTTTGTCAAGTTCAAACACACGCAGAAAACCCGCAGAGCAGAAGCAGGGACTTTTCTCTTGCTAGTTGAGTAGGCTTTTCCCTTGCTTTTTGAGTGTAGACAGTAATAGCCAAAATCATACTTGAAGTTTAATTTGCCTGTTCTTGTCCTTTCCCTTATCTCTTCTGTATTACCCTTATCCTTACAAATTTGACATCCATCCCAAGAGTTATTACAGTTCTCTTAAACAGCACTCACACAATTTCTTGTCACGGATTTACAAGAGGAGTTAATTGTAGCAATCTGCCAGCCAACTGCTTGAAATAAGCTAGCTGGCTTTCTTAAATCTTGATATCTATCAAAACCAGAGGCTAAGGTATTTTATAATTTTAAGGTATTTTATAATTATAAAGGTATTTTATAATTTTTTACACAGTATGCATGTTACATTTGTAATGGAAAATCATTTACAAAGAAATTACAAAGGCAGAAAAATCTGTTCATAAATTATCAGAATCAACCATATGAGTGATGTCACTCTTACGTGACTAATGTCCAAAATGCTGACTTGATCATGTAATAGACTATAGACATCAAATATGGTATCAGTACTGGGTGCTTAAAATGGTAGATGAGATGATAATTCAGTTTTATGACAAATAAAAGTGAGTTTTTTTTTCTTACCCAAATGTTGGGTTGTAGCTTTTGTAGTTTTGGGTGAGGAAGCTCCTTCTGGCATTTTATCTTCAGTGAGACTACCTGGGAACCCAATTGTCTGTAGTGGACTTAAATGTTACTTGATTTTTAAAATTCAATTCAAGGATTTTTTTCACAAACTACCACTGGATAACACATAGATGGTGTGTCTGCCTCAGAGTTCAAACGTGTATATACAACTAAGCTCTAATCCAATATCTATCCACAGGATCTCCTAGGCTAGCAAACTTTCTGGTTTGTAAGGACCCCTTTGCATTCTTAAAAATGACTGAAGATCCCAATATGGGGTATGTCAATATTTACTATCATAGAAATGGAAACTGAGAAGTTTAAACATTAATTAATTTAAAATAGAAATAATAAGCCCATTGCTTGGTAACACAAATAGCATTTTTTATGAAAAATAACTTTTTCAAAATAAAAACCAAAATTAGTTAGAAGAGTGGTATTGTTTCACACTTTTGCAAATCTCCTTAATTATTAATAGAAGGCATCTGGATTCCTATCTCTGCTTCTGCATTCAGTCTTCTGTGATCACACATCTGGAAGACTGTAAACTTGTGCAAGAGCAAGAGTGGAAATGGTAATTAACATTGTAGTATTATTTTGATAAAAATTTTGACTTCTTTGACTCCCCCCGCCCCCCAAAGCCTTAGGAACCATAATGGACCACATTTTGAGAACTACTGTTCTAGGTTGTCCAAATTCTTTTGCAGAATTTGGTGGGCATGGAGCTAGAGGATACTTTTTGGTGTGATTCTCCTTATCTATCCCATTTGCTATGGCCTGTATTTGGAATAAAAAGTGGGAGCAAACAGAATAAGATACATATTTGTAGTGGTTCCCAAGGTGTCCCCAGATAAGAGCAAGTAAGGCTAGGTGGCACAGAAGACGCCGGGGAGCTGTAATATAACAAACAGTGTGTGATACAACAGTTGTCTAGTCTGTCTGCTCTTTGTGAGAAGGCTCAGGAATAGGGTGAGGGGGTGGTTAGTATGTTATCATTTGGAAAACCATATTAGTTTTTTTTTTTTTTTTTTTTGGTGCCTATTTGAATAATCTTGGTCTTCAGTAAATATGGTGCTGCATGTATATAGCGTTTATATCTGCACATTCATTAATTTGGGACTACTTATGATAAATTATTGTGCATTTACTGCCATTCTGCATTTATATCTGCAGTGCCTTAATTGTAATAATATCCTGTAGTTCTTGAGGGAAAGGAGATAAAATTAAAGAAATGCATTTTATTTCAAAAGATTTGAAACAGCTGACTTAAAAAAATATTTTCTGTCTTGTGCTGTTAAACCTTACAAGTTATCATTATTTATTACAACTATTGGGAGACGATGTACAAGATGGAAAGAGTAAAAGTGACGGGTATTACTACTGAGAAATATTCACTTATGCCTTTTAAAAATCCTGTCATTAAAAGCAGTGCTTATATTTAAATTTTATATAATTATACTTTTCTTGTGCAAAGCGCTATTTTCAGCACTAATACAGGATTACATATTGTGATTGATGATCAAATTAACTATACTGAATACTTCAAAATTCCCAAAGTTCTCTTAGATTTCACACCATTGTTTTCCCCAGCAGATATTTTACAGATTAAAATGTCATCAGATATTGTGTTTACTTGCTTTGATGTCTCAATTTTTATTTCCTCACTACACAGACCAACTTTACTTGGTAACTCCCGCAACCCTTTATCCCCCCCCACCCCCCCACCCCCCCGTCTGATTTTTGCTAACTGTCCAGGACAACTAACTATGCTGATGCCTTTAAAAAAGTTTTCTATAGCTCTGGCTCCAACAAAGACACTTAGCATATCCACTTGTAACTCTTCAGGGCCAGAGCCAACTAGGAATACTGTAGAGATAGCTGTCAACAGTTTTGTGTGGGTGTGTCTACTGGGTATAGAGCATTGTGCTAGACACTTGTACTGAGTAAAGTCATGGCATGTTCCTTTGAGAGCCATTAACTGCTACAGAACAGCACACTGGCTGTTTAGATAGAACAACCTGAATATAAGATAAAAGAACTTTGTACTGTGAATGCATTTTTCTCAAATGTTGATGTGGGAGTTTGTAAATGTAGTACAATTCATTACAATATACATCGGTAGTCAACTGAAGTTTTAATCATTGAATCTTGTGAGGTATTTTGAAATAATTTTCCATATAAAGGTCAATTTGTGTTAAAAGGTATAGACTGTCCAGGTTATATTAACCTCATGTGTGGCACATGTTCTAATTTAGTCACATTTTCATTATTTTTATTATAAGGCCTGCTGAAAATGACTGAATATAAACTTGTGGTAGTTGGAGCTGGTGGCGTAGGCAAGAGTGCCTTGACGATACAGCTAATTCAGAATCACTTTGTGGATGAATATGATCCTACGATAGAGGTAAATCTTGTTTTAATACTATGCATATTAATCCGTGCAGGCCCATCCTTTGGGTACCAAAAAAAGGTTTCTTTGGTCATTTTTGGGGGGCTGTTCATTATAAGATAATTATACTGAAAATAATTTTCTTAAGTTATCAGAAATGTACTTGGGTTTCAAGCCTTTACTATGAAGTTATATGTAACCATAGATATGGAGAGCCCTTCTTCTGTCTAGAGAATCTCAAGATCCATGACCTTTGTTCTCTGTGCATTTTGATTGGAAGTGTATTTCAGAGTTTTGTGACAGGGTGAAAATGTAAATTACATCTTACCTGTACCTAACACTCTTTTTTTAAAAAAAAATGTGTCTACTTATGGATTTTTTGGGTATTTTTGATGTCACGTATTAGAGTTGAATTGTATTGGTGAAATCTAATCATTTGATGGTGATTTAAAAAATAATTAATTAGTAGTATGTCCCTGTTTTGTCTTCATATTGAAGTAGTGGAGACCATACAGCTATCTGATGCATTTTTAAAAACTCATTCTTTGCATATATTATGTGTGTGTATATCTATATATATAAGGTGATATATAATCATTTGCAACCCTTTTTTAATTTGCTTATGGAAATGTTAGAATTGTTTTTATTACAAATTGATTAATGACTAATTTTCAGACCTTTTTACCTTAATGAAAAATTACCAAAGTAAAGGCAAGCAGCAAAATGATAAAGGCATGGAAGTGACCTTGAGAGGTCGGGTAGTATCAAGCAGATAAGGATTAATTTAATCCCAGAGACCTGCAGGAGGGGATGGCACAACTGTCCTCATTAACTCATTTCCATAGTGTAATAATTACTGTATTTTATGCATAATCTGAATCTTCACGTTAAGTTTAATACCAGTGGAGATGGAACTAAACACGTTGCCTTGTCTTTGAAATAGACTTAGGTTGTTAGATTATTTCTTAGACTTCTTTACCCCAGGTTAAACAATTCTAACCCCTTAGTTTTTATTCTTGATCCAATGTACCAGTTTTTTAAGTCAGATCTGAAAAATTTCCCAGAGCTTTCTCTGAGTCCCAAGCTGTGGAATCTAGGATGCCTTGTTAAGGTACTGTGCTGGCACATGCCCTGTTAGTGCTGTGTAATGTCTTGAAGAAACACTTCACTGAGGTAGATTCTGAGGGCATTGGTGGCCTTGGCAAGATGTTTATGCAATTTAGACTTTGAAGATTGATTAGATAAGTTTTATAAGGAAATGTCAAATATTTTTGGTACTGCAGGAAAAAAATGGAGAAATAGCACTATTTGCAAAGATTTAATTTAAACATAGAAGAAACTTTTATTTGGCTTCCAAGTTTAAGAATTTGTATTAGTAAAGGGGGAGGGTCTAACTGAAGTGGAACACCTATATAATTGTCTTTATATATTTTTCTCTTGACAAGCCAGTTGAATAATGGTTTTGTTTATTTTTCTTTTTTTATTTTCTTCGAGGATGATTAAATAGTTCACTCATTTCTAAAGCCAAGGCTACTGGCCTACTCCACCATTTAAATCAGAAGTAAAAAGGGAGTTTTAAGTAGAATTCAGGTTAAGCGTGGAAGTTTTCCTGGGATTTTGGAAGATGGTTTTAGAAGAAGTACCCTCATCTTCTCTGAAAATCTGAGGAATTCCATTACACTGTTTCGTATCAAAGATCATGAATACTATATGTATTCGATAATGTAATAAAACAGGTTAGGAAATCTTTTGGCCAAAAGTCTTAACGTGCAATATAAATCTTAAAGAAGTAAAGCTAAAAGTTAATCCTTTATTTGGGAGGAAGGTAGAAAAAGTTTATAAACTCAAACCCATAACTGATTATGATTTCTGCCAAACCAGACTTGACTCTGGGCACATTGATTACCTGTGAACTTTGAAACTGACGTTCCTTCACTAGTTTAGCCACCTGGGAAAAGTTATCAGAGATTGTCTCTGAGGCAACTGACACATTAAATTCTTGGTGTATAGTTCAACTACAAGAAAGGCAAGAGAATTTAGTAGTTTATTTTAATAAATATTCAAACAAAAATACTGACTTGATGTTTTTTGTAAAACGTTAAAAAGGAGGATGGTGATATCACTGCTGCTGTCAGGTTTTGATTGGTGAATAATTAAGTCAGAGAAAAAGAGGACATAGACTTTGCACATTTGGAATTCTCAGCAGTTTTCCTACATTAAAACAAATGGAAAGAAATTGAGAAAAAAATTTAAATCAAGTAATACCACATTTTCTAGCGGTTTAGAATTTACAAAAAATTATACTATGAGATAGATAAGGAAAGGGATCATTGTTTCTTTCATTATAGATAAAAATGGTCTCTGAGAGGTTGTAACTTGCCTAAGGATACTTAGCTAGTAAGTGGTGGCATTTTCAGTTTTCTGAGACCAAGTTAAGTGGAATTTCCACTATACCCTTGTATAACTTCTTAAAAATGAAAAATTAGCCTTCAAGCTAAGAAGTATTTAATATTGGAGGCCGATTCAGATTTATCAGTATAACAAAATTTGAACTTACTATTAATGCATCATAATGGCAGAGATATGATATAGAATGAGACAGATATGACACATACAGTATATGGAGCATGTTTGTGTTTGAGGCTATGCGCATGATAATCAACTTCTATTCTGAAAAATTTTTACCTTTATCTTTTATGAAGTCCACCAAAGAGTTTCACAGATAATGAAATACCTTATTAGTGGTGCAAGATTATTAAAAACTCAAAGCAATACCCCAAACACAATACTACGCTAGAAATAATATATGTTTTTTTAGTTTGGAGGTCACTTGGCTATTAATCAAAACATGTTCTCTGATATGTGTTTAGCAAGGGAAAACTTGATGGAAGAAAAAAAATCTTGTCTTAAAAAAATGCAAGTAGTTATAGACTTGATATCAGAATGAACTGTTGATCAGTTAGCAAATATATATTGTGTATCTAGTGAATATAATATACTAGTGAAAATAGATATAGAAAGAAGTATGTTTTTTCTAGGTTCTAATTCATTGACATCTGCATGCTTCTGTTAATGTGACACTTATAATTCAAGAAGTGATGAAATAGTTTCCTACTCAGTAAGGAAGAATGGATTCATAATTGGATTGATTTGTTCCGTCTTTAGTGCTCTGAGCTATAATCACCAAGATTTATATCAATGTCTCTATTTTTTCTTATTTTTCATGTTAATTGTGAAATTTATTTTACTTGCTGAATAAGGTATTTAGATTATAGAGAGGAAAATTTTAATATTAAACCAGTATTGAAGAGTGGTTCTAAAAAAGCATTGTGTAATCTTGTAAGCTGTTATTTTTCTAGTTTTATACATATGTGTCGGTAGTTATCAATGAGGGGTGGGTGGGTGACTTTGCCCCTCAAGATATTTGGCAATATCTGGAGATGTTTTTGTTGTTACAACTTGAGGGGGACTGCTACTGGTGCCTGTGGTGGGTAGTGCACATGATAGCCCCCACAGCAAATAATGACCTGGCCCAGAATGTCATTAGTGCTGAAGTTGAGACCCTAATGTGTGTTACATATAGCTTTAAGCATCCCTTAAATTGTTAAATTCATGTCCCTGAATAAGGTATCTGTTAGATTTTCTAACACAATAAAGATTTGACTTCAGCTTTTCTAAACCAGTAATGCGTTATATATGTTAGCTTGCTTTCTTTAGCGTTCTATTAACACATTTTGTTTTTAAAATAAGGTGCACATAGCACTTTTGTGAATGCATTTGTCTTAAGCTGTGGCCAGCTCTTTCCCCCTTTCGAGTGAGTGCCCTCTACTGGTCAACTTATTTGCTTTTATAGTAAATAACAGTGAAATACATACTAAGTTTGATTTTTTTTAAATTTTAAATTGTGAGTATAATCAATTTATAAATATAAAATTTTATTTAAAAGTTTTATAGAATTAATTTTTTTAAAGAATTAAAATATGAGTTTACTCTGCCAATATTAAGATTACTGTGTAGACTAGTTAAACCTAACTAAATATGTAGGTGAATATTTTTAACTAAGAAAGGAAATGTGATGGTGTAAGAAAAAATAGGGTTCTTCCATTGTTGTTAACATTGAGGTTATTTTGTTTGAGGGAAGAAAAAGTGGCACTGTGGCTCTAAATTTCTTTACCTGCATACAGGAGGTACCTTACAGAATTCAAAGCTTAGTGATGTGTTACATGGGTTGCTAGGAAGGGCCTATTCAAAAGTGGCAAATTATGAAAGTTGACATTTTGTAGCTTTTTATAGGACTGTAGAATAGTTGTGAGCACCTGATTTTTAGAACAAACTAACACAAAATTCAGGCACTGTATTTAGGTCAATTTAAGAACAAGTATTTACTTAATAATAATAAATATTTATTTAGACATGAATGTTAAAAATTATTGGACGTGTTTTATTCTAATTTTTTTTTTAATAAATACAAAGCTTTAAAAACATACAAATGAAAATTGGTAATGGAAGTAAATTAAAGGAAAAAGATGTATGGTTTGGCAGCTCTTAAGAATCTGGTTTTAACAATGTGACTAATTCTTTAATTCCATAAATGTTACTCAGTGCTCACTCTGCACCATGCAGTTTTCCTAGGGGCTGGAGACACACTGAGGAGCGGAAGGGACCACACTGCTGCCTTCATGGAGCTTATTAGTCTTAGATGTATTGTGAAGAGTAGTTAGACAGTGACCCTAATTATGCATGACTTAATGCAGAGGCTTTATGCTTGAGGAGGGCAGTAGATTTCTTGCTTCTCTTAACTGTATTAGCTCATAGTGCCTAGGTTTATGGAACAGTCATATTATTGTGCTCTTAATGTAATTAAACTTGTAGAATGGGTAGTAAAAATAAAATATTTGAGGGGATTAGAAGGGACATAGTGCTTACCTTAGGTAATTTTTCAGCTTTTTATTTTGAAAAATTTTTAACCTATGGAATAGTAAAAACTAGTATAATATAATGAACACCTGTTACCCTTAAACTAGACATGTTTGCTTTCTCTGTATGTGTGTCTATGCATATATGTAGCATGCACATACATTCTTGAATGCATATTATTTGTTTTTGTTGAACTATTTGAGAATAAGTTGCATATATTATGACCCTTTATCTCTAAACTTCTGTCTTTTAACATGGGTCTGTAGGCTATGGCCTGATTGCTTGCCAAATCCAGCGTGCTGTCTGATTTTGTCAAGTTTTATTAGAGCACAGCCAAGCTCTTGTGTTTACATGTTGTTGATGGCTGCTTTCGCGCAATGGCAGAGCTGAGTAGTTGCCTCAGAGACCTATTGCTGTCTGGCCCTTTACAGAAAAAAGTTTGCTGACCCTATTCTAACAAGAGCATTTCCTTGTATAGCTACAATGCAATCATGAATTTAAGAAATTCAGCATTGATACATTTTCAAATGGAGTCCATAATCAAATTTTGTCAGTTCCTAGAATATTCTGTTAGCAATTCCTTTTTTCCCCCCCAGATCCAAGATAAAAAAAATCAGTTGTTTGTCATGTCTCAGAGTCTCTTTTCATCTAGAATTGTTTCTCAGCTTCTCTTCTTCATGACAATGGTACTTTTTGAAAATTCAGGCCAATTTTGTGGAATGTCCTCTTGTTTAGTTTTGCCTGATTGTTTCTTCATTATCAGATTCAGTTTAAACAGTTATGGCAGGAATACTACGTAAGTGATGCTGTGTCCTCCTCTGTGCATCACATCAGGAGGTAAATGAGGCTGGTTTTTCCCATTATTGATGATGTTAACATTGATTATTTGGTTAAGGTGATGTCTATCTGTTTTCTCTCCATAAAGCTATCTTTGGTTTCCTATAATTAATATGTACTCTGTGGGGAGATACTTTGAGACTACAAATATCCTCTTCTCCACCATATTTGCATCCAGTGGAATGTAACATCCATTCATAATTCTTGCCAGAATAAATTACTACCAGAGTGGTTGCAAAATGGTAAAAACTCTGTTATTACTTTACATTGATTAGTTAACATCTACCATAAATAAGGGCTCTTTCTTTTTTCTTCCCTCTGCTTGTTTATTTGTTTGGTTTGTCTTATTTGTATCAGTATGGACTCATGGATTCTTTTTTTAATTCAATGTGTTAAAGTCTATTAGTGTAATTATTGCTATTGGTTCTGAATTTTGTTTTTGATACAGTCAATGGAATGCCTTTCTAGCTGGTCTCTGTATCCTTTTGATATGACCGCATTAGTTTTTGAGCTCTTCCTTCCTTTCTGCACAACATGTTCCAGGTTCACCTTGTTCTTCCCATGTGTCCCCACCCTGGATTCAGCCATTTGTCTAAAGAGCCCTAATTCCTTTTAGTGGGGAATGATATTTAGAAATAACCTGGATGTTAGGTATGTTTGTTACTATTGGAATGTCACTGCTTCTAGACCCTTTTCAATGCATAGAGGTAAAAAATATATTTAAAAATCATGAGTTCATTCTTCCTTGCCTCTCTTCATATCTTTGTTCTCCCATGGTGAGAACACTGGTTCTACCATGTATAAATTTTAGTGTTAAACATTAGACAGTGTGGAAATAAAAATGATAATGTCAGTCTTAAATCCCGGTTCTTGCAATATTATCTAAGTAACACACATTGAGTGAATTAACATTAGGTTAGCCTCTTTATTTGTGGAATTGGAATAAATTATTTTTCTCTATTGAGAAAAGTGTGGCTTTTCATTTTCAAAATATTCTTAAACCATTTAGGAAAAGATTGAGCTATTTGTCTACATAAAAATTAAGACATCGTTAACAAAAATACAAGACATATGGAAATCTGGGAAAACTATTTGCAATATATATATCAGTTAGGAAGTTCTGTTATATAACTTTTAAAAAAGGAAACATCAAAATGGAAAAAGGAGCTAAGGATGTAAATAGCCAACCTATCCACCAAAAAACAATAAAACAAATGACATATAAACATATAAAAAGATATTTCGTTAATAATAGGAATGCAATTTCAAATAAATGACATTTTTTACTTTCATATTGGCCACGATTAGAATAACGGTTCTGCGAAAGGTATGGAGAAATGTGTACTACTCTTTATGTTATAAGTGGGAGTGTACAGTCTTACAGACTTTCTGGAGGTCTCTTTGTCAATATGTGTCAAAATGTAAGCTGCATGGCCTTTCACCACTTCTAGGTCAGAGTCACTTCTAAGAATTTATCCCAAGGATCCAGTTGGATAAGTGTTTAAGATGCATACAAGGGATGTTTATTACAGTGTTCATGATTTTTAAAAATGGAAATAATCTACATGTCTGCCAGTAAGGAATGGGTGAAGTAATCACCGTATGGTATATCTATACAAATTATACAGTTGTTGAAAAGGACTAGGTAGATCTATATGTACTAACATTGAAAAATGTCCATTATGTAAGTGAAGGTATGTCATAGTACATTGTGTAGAGTGAGATTCCCATTTATCTAAAAACAATGTGAGTATGAACGTAAAATATAGTAGAATATATGCCAAACTTTCATTCTCTGTAGTATTTGGTTTTTAAAAATGAGCATATACTGTTTCAGAGGGAAAAGTAAATATTCGTTTTTGAGGGAGAAAAGTCTCATATATTAGATACCATTAGATTATATTTACTTTCTTTCCCCCTCTTTAAACCCTCGTCAGATTGGATAATGCAGATATATCTTGGATAAAGAAATTAGTATCAGGCCAATTAAAGAATAGCTGAGATATATATAATACAAACCATGAAAAATATATTAGCATCTGTAATTATTAAGATTGGATCTGTGATTGATTTAGCCTCACATTCTAACCTTGGCACATAGTGATAATTTGAGGGAGATTGCCACATGACTTCAACAGGTTACAGATGTGTGCTTTATAATATCCTTATTTCAAAATCTGTTATGCAGATTTTCCTTGAGTTTATTCAGATTTTTGAACCAGTTTTATCTCCTGGAAATGGTACACATTTTATTCTCTTTAGTCTTAAGATTTGACATTCTCATTCTTTTAAGTATCTGTCATTGTGAAGAAGTCTGTTTTCTTTATTCTTACTTTTAAAGAACTTTTTTTTTTTTTTTTTTAAGATTTTATTGGGGAAGGGGAACAGGATTTTATTGGGGAACAGTGTGTACTTCCAGGATTTTTTCCAAGTCAAGTTGTTGTCCTTTCAGTCTTAGTTGTGGAGGGCGCAGCTCAGCTCCAGGTCCAGTTTCTAGTTGCAGGGGGCGCAGCCCACCATCCTTTGCAGGAGTCGAACCGGCAACCTTGTGGTTGAGAGTCCACTGGCCCATGTGGGAATCGAATCAGCAGCGTTCGGCACTAGGAGCACAGAGCTCCAACCGTCTGAGCCACTGGGCTGGCCCTAAAGAACATCTTAATCAGAAGTTCTCTCAAGAGGACAAGCTCTTTTAACACCCTTGCTCCCTAGTAAAAACAGAAACCCTTCATAACCCTCAAGAGTTTTAGCTTTCCTTCCCTGGAGCTTATCCAGCTCCATTATATTTATTTTGAAGTATGGTGACTACTTTTGCAAAAAGTGTTGCACGTGTAGATGTCCAGTGATTTTTATAAGGACAGGGTACTACCGTTGCTGTACAGTTCCCAGTTGCCAGTGGCTCCCTCTACTCTTCTAGCCTGTAACGGCATGTGCAGTGTAATATATGAAATAAAAGTTAACTTCTTAGAGCACTTTTCATTTTATAAAGGGCTTTTCATGGTCTTTAATTCTAACCTGTATACAGAAACCTCTGTGGTATTTAACCCACTTTTACAGCTGAACGCAGGCTTAGAGTAAGGGAGAGATTAAGTAGTTTGCCCACGCTCACACCACAGTAGAGCTCTGCGGCTACCCATAGATTGAAGAATCAGAAGTGTATCATTAGCCTTGACTTCTGAGCGTCAGACCTGTGTATCAGGCTGCCTACAGGTTATAGCCACCAGAAAAATCCACAAACATAGGGAATTCAACATGCCCCAAACTGAACTCATCTTTTCCTCTATCTTTTCCCTTTTGTTTCCGTCCTTAGTCAATTTGCTCTACCATTAAAAAAAAATTAGATATAATTCACATAGCATAAAATTCCGCCTTTTAAAGTGTACGGTCCAATGGTTTTTGGTATATTCACAAACTGATGCAACCATCACCACTATCTTAAATTCCATAACATTTTCATCACCCAAGAAAGAAGCCCTGTAACCATTAGCAGTCATTCCCAATCCCTCCTACCAGCCCCTGGCAACCACTAACCTACTTTCTCTCTCTGTGGATTTGCCTATTCTGAATATTTCATGTAATTAGAAACATACAACATGTGGCCTTTTTGTCTGGCTTATTTCATGTAGGATAATGTTTTTAGGGTTCATCTGTGCTATGGCATATTGCAATACTTCATTCCTTTTCGTGGCTGAATAATACTCTGTTGTATGGATATACCAGAAATTATTTATCCATTCAATAGCTGGTGGGCATTTGGATTATGTCTTCTTTTGGTCTGTTTTAATAATGCTGCTATAAACTTTCGTGTACAGGTTTTTGTGTGAATATATATTTTCAGTTTTCTTGGGTGTGTACCTAGAAGTGTAATTGCTGGGTCATATGGTAGCTTTATTTTTTACTTTCTGAGGAGAGGTCAGACTGTTTTCCACAGTGTCTGCACCATTTACATTCCCACCAGCAATGTATGAAGGTAGTCCTGACAATTTTACCCATTAAATATTTCTCGAAACTATTTAATCTTCCCCATCTGTACTGCTGCTGTTGCCTAGGTTCAAATTCTGTTATTTCTTATAACAGTGTCCTAACTCATCTCTCAGCCTGCAACTGGTCCCTTTCTATAATTTATAATAATAATGCTTACAGTGAACCTGGTAAGTTTGATCTTCCCGTCCTCCTTAAAAACCTTTCATTGATTTATTATAAGATGAAGTTCAAAGCTCCTTAATATACAAGACCTCTGTTTGATTGTTCAGTTTCACTTTTTCTACTTACCTGTAACTTCTCTAAGCTAAAGTTGTATTGAACTTCTTATTCCGCGTATTCAACATGCTGTCTTATGTTTTCGTGCATTCTCTTTACTCCTTCCTGCCTGGAGTGGCCCTATCCTCCCCTGTCTTTTTAAATTCATATAAGCAAAGTAGATCTCTCCTTCCTGTGTGCCACCATTGTAGTTTGCCCTGCATATGGTGGTGCATGTATTTAATTGTATTTTAGTTATTTGTTTACATTCACATCTCTTCCACCAGACCTAGCTCCTTGAGATTAGAAACTTTATAATACCCTGCATAGGATATGACACTTAGTAGATTTTTAGTAAGTGTTCTATAATGCAAGGGACAATGGAGCAGGTAAGTGGGAATGAACTAATAGGCCTGTGTTTATATATTCCAAATTCCTTATTTCTTCCCTATTATAATTCTAACATACCAGGCTATTGTACTTGTTTCTGACTGTCTTTGAGAATTAGCTGTCTACGACAACCTTTGATGGCTTATAACCAATAGTGTAGAACACATCTTTCCATGATGGGTTCACATCTTTTAGAAGTTACAAAATATTTGAGCATTAAGAGAGTAAAGGTTTGTCATTTTTTTCCTGTAGGTGTTATTTAGCAGTACATGAAAACTATTACAATACTTAACACATTCAGGAAACCTTACAAGCATTTCAAGAGTAAATCCTCAAATAATATGTTAGCTGACATTTTCAGTAGTCTTAGTCATACTTACAGGAGCATCTATGGAATCAGCAGCATGAAGATGGAGATTAAATGGGATAATGCTTGTAATGTGTTTATCACAGTATCTGACATGTAAGCAAGAGCTTAGTAAATGTTGGCTGTTGAATTACTATTAATAGTGACATGGTTACCATTAGTAAAAGTTACCAATTTCTTTAGATTTTTTTGTGTACTGTATGTAGTAATGTCTTCCCATGTAAGGATTACTGCCTGAGTTGGAACACTAAGTTGAGTATGTTAAAAGGTAACATACTGAGTAACTGGTTAGTATTAATTATAACAGAAAAATGATCAAATGATGTCCTGGTCAGTGAATTTAATCTCATCTTGAATGATTTAACTTTCAAATCCCTCTAGTGGTTCTACAGATAAGTTTCTGTACATGAAAAAAAAATACTTAAAGGCATGTTAATAAACTGGAAAACACTTGTTTTAAAAAAGATTGTGCAAGTCAGTGCAAAAAAGGTGAACATTCCAAATGGGCAAAGGACACAGGTTACGGGAATAAATATGAAAAAAAACTATATAACATTATTAGTCCTAAATAAAGGAATATTAAAATAAGAATTTTAAGCCTAACATCTGACAGAAGTTTAAAGAAAAATAAAAAATACAAAATCCATTATTAGTGAGTGGTGATGAAATGGGTACACTCTTAATGCTGTATGAACAAGTAATATAATGAACATCATGAATACACCAATGAGCTTTTTTATAGAATTTTAACATTCTGCTACATTTGGTTGAGATCCTTTTTCTTTCTCAAGATATAAAATTTAATATAGTTGAAGGCCCCTGTATTCTTCTTTGCAATCTTATTATCTTCCCTCCCATAAATATTTTAAAATCTGTATGTATATTTTGGTTTTTAGATTAAAAATTTCATATTATATAAAACTTGCTTGAAAACATTTATTAAAATACTCTATATAATTTAAAGTTTTATAACTTGTTTTACTATAATTTTAAATATATTAGACTGCTTATTTTGATAAGACCATTTTATAGTGTCTGCATATATTTACATTGAATAGCTTCATTCATTTATTCAACAGACAGTACTGATTATCTGCTGTGTTGAAGACTTATGCACAGGGTGTATAATGGGGAACCAAACGTGAGCCCAACCATCATGGAATTTAGAGCCTGGTAGGGATTATAGTCTTAAACAATTACACAAATGAATATGTAGTTACAAATGATAATATTAGGTTGGTGCAAAATAAATTGTGGTTTAAAAGGTTAAAAATAATTGCAAAAACCGCAATTTCTTTTGCACCAAGCTACCCGGTAATACCTGCTATGAAGGAAACAGGTGCTGAGGGAGGAGAATAATAAGTCCTTTGGATTTTATTTTTAAGAATGAAGGGATGCTATTAGAGGACTTTAAGCAAGCAAGTGACATTTAAAGCAAGTAACATTTAAAAATAATTACTAGCTGCTATGTGGAGAATATATCCTTTGAGAGAAACAGGGATCTCTGCTAAAGTTGCAGGAGATTGCATGAGACAAAATACTAGGGTGATGGTGGTGGTGCTGCTGGGGGCTGGATTTGGAGTATATTTTGAAAATAGGTAAATGGCGTAGGATTGTGGATCAGTATTATGTAATTTTTCTTTGTAAGACATTTTAGGGTACCACGTTAAGTGTACCTCTGTTGTATCTGTCATTTAAAAAGAAAGAAACCGTATTTCCTTAGCATCTTTTACCAGAAGTGGCATTACTGTGTCAAAGCCTATGAATGAATATTTGTATGATTCTTGAGAAATACGGTGATTGCTTTCCAAAAGGATTGTGGCTGTTTATTGTATCACTAGAAATGTTTGAGTTCTATCTACAGTTAAGTTTTGCTGGCATAGTATGTTTCATTTAGAAGAGTTTTTACTACTTCAGTAAATAAAACAATAATACTTTAGCTAGGAGTGAGGGAAAATATACGGAATAACTTTCCTTTATTTAATATTTTATTATATTGAGTTAAAATGGCTTTATTTTGTCCTAGTTTCCAAAGGATGTTAGTAGCTTATGTATCTGATCTAAAAGTTTATCCTATTTGAAAGGCTAGACGTAGTACTAATTAAGAATGTTAAATCTTGATCCTTTTCTTGCTCTACTCTTAACTAGTTTCATTGTAGAATCAGTATTTTTAAATTGATTGGGCTTTGATAATCTGTACTTTCTCAAGAATGGTGATTTTTCTTTTAAGTATAAAAGGAATAAATAATGTTTTGAGAATACTTCAGATTTGTGAAAAGGTATTTTTATTAACATAGAGCAGGGTTGGCAAACTTTTCTGTAAAGGGTCATATGAGTCTTTGACACATATCTTTGGTTTTTTTAAACAACCATTTAAAAACGTAAGAACTATTCTTACTCATGGGCTATACAAAAACAGGTGGGGAGGATTTGGCCTGTGAGTAGTAGTTTGCAGAACACTTCCTTATTTAGACTCTAATCTTGGGAAGGATTCCACATTGAGGATACATTTTTTCTACTTCCATATACTTCTTCCTTGTGGCTAACCTGAAGTTGGAACAAAATCTTTAGTATTTATATATAATTTTTGTTGTACTTGCTTTCTGCTTTGTCATCAAACCTGTCAGTTCTTTGCAGATCATACTTTGCCTTTCAACACTTTTGTTCTTCAGTTTTTACCAAGTTACACTGCCTTTTTATATAGTCCAATGAGACTGTGTTTTTAAGAATGACTAGTTAAAATTAACTTTGGAAGTACTGAAGTTTTAAACCTAAATCTATTATTTCTAATCAGCAGGTTCTACCCATTGTTTACAAGGAGGTTGTAAATTACTTTTTCAGTAACTGAATGTGATGCAGAACTTTGCTGTCAATATTTTTAGGGCTTAGAAGGGAAAAGATAGCTAGGAATGAGATAGGTGAATAGGGACCGCTTTCTGAGTTTCTTACTTCCTTTGATGGAGTATTCATCATGGAAATATATTACGAAATAAGTGCAGAAACTGCTAATACTCTGCATGATATACTTTTGAAACACAAAATATTTGAAAATTTTGTAAGTGGATCTTTATCGAGGTACATCTTGAAGGCATTATATGTGGGCACACAGTGAGTAATCTGCCAGGCACCCCTTAGGTATAGACTTTTGTGGTTCCAGAAACTATAGTCTTTAATTTTATTGTTGGTAGAACATTTTATCTTTAAACACTGGGGAAACTATTAACTATAAGGTTAACTTAGGTTCGTATTGGTAAGTGAAGCCTGAAATGACAGCAGCAGGTAAGGGAAAGTCTTTGGTCTGTAGCCACACCTGGGTAATGAATGGATTGACTCTAAGACACTGTACTTTGCTCTCAATTCCTGCTCTTTCGTTACACTTCAAAAACACTGGTTTTCAATTTATAATATACAAGAGTTCTTTCAAGTAGTTAATTAAGGGAATAGGCTAAAATAATAAAATGTCAACCAAATGTTCAGATTTGTAGTAAAGAGCTTCTTGCTTGGAAAATAAATACCTGTTCTTTTTTTCTGACTGGTGAAATAATTTTTATTATAGACAGTTTGGAAAATAGTTTACTTTAAAAGATAAGCATGAGAGCATAGGCAAATATGATAGTCTTTCACACATTTAAAAATTAAAAACGAAAAAAGGAATACATTTAACATGGCATCTAGTGCCAAAAAAGATAAATTATTTCTTAAATTATCTTTGTCAGACAGCCTTTGTTAACATTTTGATATAATACCATCAGTTTTTAAATATGTGTACACATATGTAAATTTATTGGGATCATGCTACACATATATCTTTGTATTCTCCTTCTATGGTAGACATTTAAAAAACATTTTATCAAAAATATGATTTTTAATGACCGTTCTCTTTTTTTAATGATGGAATGGTCTATAAAGTAATTCATGAACTATAGAAACTTTAGTGCTACAGCCCACATGTGGGACAGTAAGAAACAGTGCCTATGGTTTATACTTTATACCCGTCATCAGCCCTGTCTCTTATTCCATGACTTCACATTGCACCATTCCATTTTCCTTATTATTTGAGTCTTATTTTGGTAGAGTGTGTGAAATCTTTTGGGCATAAGTATTAATGGATAAGGGCATTAAAATCCTTAGTATTGACCTTTCTCTTATGTATTCCTTTGACTATGAGTAAAACAGATGCATGACTATTATTCATAAGTTGATTTTTCTTGCCATCTAACTCATCATGAATAATAGAGTTGGGAGAGCCATCCCATGTTTGTAGTAATTATTTTTTATAAGAATTTGGGTCTTTTGTTACCAACACATACACTTGCATTGTTGAATCTCTGTATATAACACCTTTTTAAAATTGTAATTAAGATATACATAACAGAATTTACCATTGCAGCCATTTTTTAACTACAACTCCGTGGCATTAAGTAAACTCACAGTGTTGGGCAGCCATTAGCTCTATTTTCAGAATGTTTTTTATCATTTATGCCCATGAAACAATAACTTTCCAACCTTTTCCCTCCCAACCCCAGCTAACCTCTGTTCTACTTTTTTATCTCTGTGAGGTACCTAAAATAGGTGGAATCATATAAGTGGAATCATAGATATTTGTCTTTTTGTGTCTGGCTTATTTCACTGAGTGTAATGTTTTCAAGATTCATCCATATTGTAACATATATTAGTTTTTCAGCCCTTTTTATGGCTGAATAATGTACCACTGTATGTATATACAACATTTTGTTTACTCATCTGTTAATAAATACTTGGGTGGTTTCTATATTTTGGCTATTGTAAATAATGCTGTTGTGAACATTGGCATACAAGTATCTGTTTGAGTTCCTGCTTTCAATTCTTTTAGTTATATACCTAGGATTGAAATTGCTGGATCATATGGTAAGGTAAATTCTATGTTTAACTTTCTGAGGAACTGCCAAGTTGTTTTCCACAATGGCTGCGCCATTTTACCTTTTTTTGTGTGTGGTTTTTTTTTAAATTTTTATTATTTTTTTAATTTTTCAATTACATTTGACAGTCAGTATTATTTTATATTAGTTTCAGGTGTACAGCATAGTGATTAGACATTTATACAATTTACGTAGTGATCTCCCCAATTAGTCTAGTACCCACCTGGTACTATACATAGTTATTACAGTGTTATTGACTGTATTCTCTATGCTTTCCTTTACATCCCATGACTGTTTTGTAACTACCCAATTGTACTTCTCAATCCCTTCACCTTTTTCACCCTGCCCCCAACCACTCTCCCATCTGGAAACCATCAGTTTTGTTCTCTGCATCTATGATTCTGGTTCTGTGGGGATTTTTTTCTTGTTTTTATTTTTTTCTTTACAGTCCACATCTTAATGGCTGTGAAGTGGTAGCTCATTTTGATTTTGATTTGCATTTCCTTAATGATGTTGAACATCTCTTCAGGCCATTTGTGTATCTTCTTTGGAGAAATGTCTGTTCAAGTCATTTGCCCAGTTTTGCATTGGGTTCTTTTTCTTAAGTTGTGTCTAACACCTTTTTTAAAAGTGAAAGGTACACCATAATAATCTAGACTGTGTTTCTCCCTTCTCAGGATTCCTACAGGAAACAAGTAGTAATTGATGGAGAAACCTGTCTCTTGGATATTCTCGACACAGCAGGTCAAGAGGAGTACAGTGCAATGAGGGACCAGTACATGAGAACTGGGGAGGGCTTTCTTTGTGTATTTGCCATAAATAATACTAAATCATTTGAAGATATTCACCATTATAGGTGGGTTTACATTGAATATAATAAATTGACATTGAGGAGTAATTGTATCTTCCATTTTTGAGTCTTTGCTAACCACTGTGCAGAAATTATCTGGTTTAAATTTTAAAGTAATTATGATGTGGGTAATGTCCCTGTTTTACAAATTTAAGTTTTTGGGGATTAGAGAAGTTGAGTAACTTGTTCCACATTGCACAGCTAGTGGTGGTGCTGGGATTGAGGGCTAGGCTTATTTGACTCCAAAACCTGTGCTCTTAACCGCTCTACACCAGGGAAATGAGGCTTAAGCTAGAGTCATAAAAATGAAAACCATCAACAAAAATATCAAAAGGGAATTGAGGTGGTGCCACTCAAATAGCCTTAAAAATAATCAAATATATTTAGTTAGAATTTCTTGGAATCAGATATTAGATACTTAAAAAAAGAACCACAACTCTGAATTTGTCAAAAATTGAAGTATTAGAACAATTACAGTTTTTAAGGAAACTGACAAATCTGCTTGAAATTACTTTTATTAAAATAATCGTTATTAAATGTATTAACAGTTTATGTTCTGTTTCTTTGAGGATTTAGTTTTCATAAAACTGCATATTAAGCAAATAATCATTTCTTAATAGCAAGTTTTCTCTGTAGTCTAGTCATAGAGAAAAAGAAATTTGGGTGAGTGCTAATATTTTTGTAGAATAGTAAACAGGTGTAAATATGTTAGCTTATTCAAGTTGATTCAGTTAATATGTAGAGGAACTGGGAATTTGAACCAGTTAATACTCCATTCATTGTCTGCTGGCTTTTTATTCCATGCTGCATCTTTGAAATTCACTGAACATTTTGAAGGAATATAATTTTACCTCAAATTTAGAGTTTATGCACATCTTATTGAAAAATATCAACACGTAGAAGAACTTTTACAGAATAAACGGTAGTAATGTCAGTGTTGTCCATATAGAAATAAAAGTCCTTCCACTTGGCGCTCTTTTCTTGGAAAGGAATGTGACACTTATGTTAGTGTTGTAATTCATGTTTTTATAAAAACATTTTAAATTCTATGCGTGCACATTTAACAACATATAGTATATGTTTCTAAGATTATAATTTTAAAAATTAGGCAAAAATAATACTTTTTTGACCTAGAACTTTTCAGTATTTTCAATGTTTTATCATGTGACCTACCTGCATATGAACTTATTAGATGGTAGTCAGTATATTTCTAGGTGTTTGCTCTTTTTTAAAAGATCCAGGAGTTTTCTGTTTAAGATGGAGAAAAAAATAACAGGAAGGAAAATATGGTGTGGTGGGAATGATGAATTACATTAAAAGTCTTCTTTCAGTCGTATCTTGTAAGACAAAGTTGTATACAATTTTTGAAATATTTTTGTATTACTAATACCTCAGCTGTAACTTTTTTTTTCTTTCCCAGAGAACAAATAAAAAGAGTTAAAGACTCTGAAGATGTACCTATGGTCCTAGTAGGAAATAAATGTGATTTGCCTTCTAGAACAGTAGACACAAAACAGGCTCAGGACTTAGCAAGAAGTTACGGAATTCCTTTTATTGAAACATCAGCAAAGACAAGACAGGTAAGTAAAATTGTAATAAATACAAATCTGTTCTCTGCAAATTATATCACATGATTTTAACCATTAATCATAATTTACTAATATATATTCTAATAACATCATTTTGGGGGCAGGAGGGCAAGAAGATTACTAAATGTACATACCTGAGAGCATACATAACTATTGTACATAACTAAATGTACATAACTATTCTGTTGGTCAGTGTAATTTATCAGTTTTTCTTTCCATTATACTAAATAGGAAGTAAAGCGCTGTTATTTGGTAAATATTCTCTTAAGGATATGTGAGGGCAACACTTCATATTCAAGTGTCCATGGCATTACTTTTGGCTTTGGTTTCTTTCCATATTGAACATTGTAACTCATCACATCTTACATTCAGGGTTCAAGAAATGTGGGAATTTTTTTTTTTTTTTTTTTTGCTTTTATATTTATAAAGTGAAAGAACGGGGAACAAATATTTAGTTTCCTATTTCAGAAGTGCTTTTAAGAGTATTACGTCATATGTTTCTAGATTAAATTTTGTTGTGTTTAAAGAATTTTACTTTGGTAGAATTTTTTTAAAGAATATCTTTATTTTTAGAGAGAGTTTCCATTAAAGCAAGAAAATATTTAGAAAATAAATAGAAATTATCAGTTATACATTTACTGTGTTCTGACAAAAATTAATGCCAGGTTGACCCTGAATTTTGTTTTAAAAATTACCTACATTTTTAAAATAACTTTTTCTCTAGGTGAAATAAAATACTTTCAATTGATACTATTTAGCCTAGGTGTATGAAATAAGAGTTTAATATACAGAAAATAAAATCCTAAAAAGGAATATACAGGGCATTATGGAATATAATTTTCATATATTAAGAAATTGATCAATTTATGTTCCATACAAGATGATTGTTTTGGGCTTTGTCTGGTTTACATGTATATGTGAGTCCAGGAAACTAATGATAGCAGTTAAGAAAATTGATGAACTCATTATATGGTTTAACTTACAAAAACAGATATTCTCGAATGAAAAGCTGAATTTCTGTAGTTCGACCATAGTACAAATACCTTATCCTAAAACCTTATTTATAGGTTAAAGAAAGACTTTATATACAGCGCTTCATTTACTTTAGAGGAATTAAGATTTCATTTAAATCCATTCCCAGTTACCAAAGACTTGGAAGAGGTTTGTTTTTGTTTTTTTACTGGTCTTCTCTGACCAGATTCCTTTTCCTTAGAGAGGAGGTACTCAGAAAACATAATTATAATATTTATAACTTTCTCCCAACATTTTCTTATGAAAATTTTCCCAACGTAAAATGGAAGGAATTTTATTGAAAGCATGTGCAAACCTACTACCTAGATTATGCCATTAACATTTTATTAACTTGCTTTATTTGTAACTTTTAAAAGATATTTTTTAAACTAATTAACATTTTAGTTTACAATTTATAAAGAAAAGAAAAAATGAAACCTAAGAGACTTTACCTAATGTTGTAAAGGACCGCCAATAGAGCAGTACTTACTCAAATCCAGATTCTAATTCAGTGGGTTTAGGTTGGGACCTGTAATTCTGCGCTTCTAACAGGCTCTCAGGTAATGCTGATTTTGGTACATGGACCACAGAAAAAAAGGGAGTCTTGTTATTCCCACAGTGTTATCCTCCACTTCTCATTTGATAAGGGCCTAAAATAGTATGTCTTCTTTCCTTGTTCTGTGGTTACTAACTCAGAAGTACTAGTTGATTCTTAGTGTTAGACATTAATGCTTTAATTACCACAGCATTCATAATTAATCAGAAAACTACCTGCTTTCATTTTAAAATAGAATTTTAGGATTTACACTGTTTTGAGGGGAGAGGTAGGGAAGATGTATGTAGTGTGTATGATATGGAAGTAGATTAACTTAAATTTGCTTTGCAGACATTTATGTGGATGATGTAATTAAAATATAGAATGATACAAAGAAATGCTTTCTTAACCTTCTGGTGCTCACCTTATATTTATATCCTGCTTTGATATCTGTATGTAATTTATGTTGCTAAACTATAACTTAGGTATTTAGTTTCTGATCTTTGATTTCTTTTATTACATGGACTTACTGATTTGCCTTCCAAAAGTTTATTCGTCTTCCTCTGTTGAAATTAATTTGATATTTGCATGCTTTTGAAAGATGTTAAAGAGCTATTCCAAGTACTCATTGTGGAGATTATAAAATGAAATATGTAAATTTTCATAAATTTTACATCACCAGTGTCTGTGACAATCTGAAGCCCTATTTTCTGCAGAGCATTTGTTAAATTTGCTATTATTTGTTATTTGAACAAAATAAATATGCGTATCCTGGTTATATTAGCAGTTACTTGTTTCATGCTCTAAGTTTTGGTCTCGAGCATGAAACTAAAACACAAACATAGAAAAGTTATATTCAAGTTAGTAGGAACAGGACATTCATTTAGAACTTCTCATAGATAGAAGTAAGGGGCTGGTAAACTTTTTCTGTTAAGGGCCAGATACTATTTTAAGCTTTGTGAGCCACAAGCAGTATCTGTTGCATTTTTTTTTTTTTCTTCTTGTAACCCTTTAAAAATGCAAAAATCATTCTTAGCTTATGGGCAGTACAAAAAATAGGCTGTGGCTACATTTGGCCTGGTTCTAGTGGTACTAATACCAATTCTGTATTGTTTGATTAGACTTTAGAAGGTGGGGCGGACTTTCGACTTACATTTTAGAGGCTAACATTAGTAAATTTAAAGTATTCTTATGTATTCTGTGAAAGGGAAATAGGGGTAAAAAGGGAAATTTACTAGTACTTTTTTAAGATAAGGGTTGCAGAATATATATTTTACCAACTTTAAAAAGCCTACTGTAAGGCTAGAATATAATGAATTACATTTTTTAACAATCATTTTAGTCCACATTTGGAAAGCCAAAGTAATTTTTATTTTCTGCTAGTGTGCTATATGTGGTCCCTATGTTCCTCGTTAACATCTATCTGGGCAGTTAGTAATTGCCAGATTTTCCTGGCCTCTCTGTGCAGTGCATGGCAGTGTTGGCAGAGGCTGTTGAAACCAAAACATTGATACCATGGTAATCAACTATGTGTTTTCCAGTCTGCTAACATCAAAAGTGGGGAGGTTCAGTAAAAGTAGATGACAGAAGCAGAATTCTCAGCATATCTGCTACTCCTGATTCAGCTTTTTAGCTTTCTGGAGGTCTCAATTTGAGCATAATGTGAAAATTAGCTTTATGAACTTAAAAATGTTGAGTGATTAATTTCCTCGATTTTATTGTTAATTTCTAGATACTAAAATTAATTGTTAGAAGACCTCCATTAAAGAAAGTTCTCATCAAATTTTTTAACAAAGTAAACCAAACAAAAAGCTATGTGCCATAATTCCTGTTTAATAGTTGAGTTGTGTACATGAGATCAATATTTTGAACTTTAGTTTTTTATGATTTAAAAATAGAACACTGAGCACCTGCTGTGTATTGTACCTAGCCTCCCAATTAGTGGTATTGCTGCATTTCAGTAATACCTGAGACAGGCTAATAATTTGGCAAGGTTTCTTGAGAAATTCAGCCCTGCAAAGTTGCTTTTTAGAATACATCTAGTTCCACCTTTTCCTCTCTCCCAAGAAGGCTAGTGTTCTTGCATTTGTCCATAATTAGGGTATTTGAAGTGTTATTTCCTTGAAAGAGTTTGCAAGAATTTTTGCAGATAATAAGCCATTCAACAAGAACAAATACTTGTTTAAAATGAAATCTCTTACTGAAAGCATTATAGCCACCAGGATATAGAATAATGTTGTTTATTAACAGTTCTTTTCTAGTGTGTAGTACTCTATTTCTTTCATTCACAAGTATATTTTCAGATAACAGCTGAGCAGAAAATACTGTCAAATCTCTTGATTAAAAAAATTTACATGCATAATATGCAATTTTGTTCTATATAAATATTTTCAATCGTCCTTAAAGTTTAGTAAGCGACATTTGAAAATGAGTCTATGTGGCAATAAGCCATATTCTCAAAAATAAATAATTGAGTGCCAGTTAAGAGCTTCAGGAGTAGCCACAATTGGGTATTAAATGTGTTTCAGCTTCACTTTATCTTTAAAAATAACCTACAAGTTTTGGAATATGAAACCAGTGTTCTGTGCCAGTGCCAGTGGTTTGTAAGTGTACACAAGTATAAATAATACTCTCTTGATGTCAATATGACCTTCAAGTTAGTTATCAACAAATAGTGTTTAAATCTGAGAAAATATGGTAAATAACTGATTCTTGAAAATCTAATTTAAATTCCCTATTAGTAAAATAAATGAAAAAAGTCACTCTGGAATAACTTTTTCGGTGTTGTTAATTATCTTATCCACTAAGGTCTTAATACTGAATTATCTTGGTGGTGGGTCGTAATCTCTTCTTTGTAATTACTAGCTTCCGATTCTCTCTCTGCATTGCTGGAAACAAAAATCATATGTTCTGGTCTTGGTGATGGGGATGTGCACACAAAATGCAGACACATTCACACTGATTTTAAAAATGAGTTGCAATCAGAATTTGCTTCTGCTAAATTAGTAGAGGACCAACTGTGTTTTTCCTCTCTTGTAGTATGTTTTAGTACTTCTACATTGACCTTACAACTTTTTTTAAAACAGGAATACAAGTTTATATTCCTAAAAAATATGAGCTTTAACCTGGTTTGTTTGATCTCTGTGTGTGTGTGTGTGTGTGTGTGTGTGTGTGTGTGTGTGTAAAGTTAAATTTCTTGCATGATTTTCAAATTGAAATGTGTTAAATGTCTTAAATGCCAGCTCATGCTTTACATTTTACTTTACAAGTCATTTTAATGCCTTAAATTATTTACCTTATTTAATGAGAATTTCTAATACATGATTTTTTTCAAGGAGTTATTAGTGAAAATAAATCCTCTCCACTTGAGAATTAATGATAAATAAAAATACTAAAAATTTTATGTACAGGTGCAAGTGATTATATAATTTAAAGTACCAACATATTTAATGATTTCAGAAAATGGTTAGAAATTTTTATTTTGTAGTTAACTTAGCTAGCTAGTTGATTAAACTTATTCCATTACAAAAAAGATACAGATTTGCTTGGGCCATTGTGATTTTTACATTAGGTAGCTGAATAGAAATATATCACTGAGTAGTATAAGTAACTTGAGATGTACATTTTAATATATAATCAACATATTATTTGAATCCCTACTCCTTAACTGAAACTTAATTTTATGAATTTTAAATTAAAGTTTTACTTTCATGGTAAATTACCAAGCTGTACTAAAGCAGTTCTTAATATATTCTTGAGATTTATAAAAATTACTATACCCTAAATAATTGAAGTACCTTTCTTCTTTTAACTGTTATAAGCAGTTGATGTGCAATGACTTCTGCATGCAAAAATTAAGCCTTAGCTGTCGACTTACTTCAGTTAATACTTAAACGGCTGATTCTCTGGGCCTGGTTGAATTTAAAACTACAAATCATACATTTGATATGTACTAGCTATTTAGGTGCTGTGTCCCTTTGGTCGCATTTGGTTCGTAGAAAGACCTGATGTTACCAATCCCAGAGAGTTGAAATATTCCAGTCCACATAGTGAGTAATTCATTCCTAAAAACTAAAATTGAATAAACAGATTAAATTAAATGTGCAGTAAAGTATACCAGCTTTCCTAAACATTTACATCTTTCTTTGAGAATAATTACAAATATTACATCTTCTAAGTTAATTTGCACCATATGTACATTAATATTTGAGTGTGTCTCTTTTAGATATAAGCTTCTACTTTGGTGGTATGTTTTTCTGGATAAACTAGCAGTACAGTTAAGTAAACACTTTGTCCCCGTTGGCTACTGCTAATTTCTGGACTGGAAAAGACATTAAAAACTGTTGGTCTCTATTTAGCCATATATGATTGTATTTGTTTTCATATTTTTCTTTCCATAGCCTTACGCAAGAGAAATCCCCTTTGTTTAGAATATTTAAATTAGAATACAAGATATAAGGCAGGTATAATTGGATACTATTCTAAAAATTATTTTTAAGACTTGTAATAAGGATACAGAATGCATTGTTACTGTTCTTTGTATTTTAAACAATTCATGTTTTCATATTATGGTGAACAGCCCTCATTTAGCATTTTTATTTAAATAATGTGGTTAATCCACCCACAAAAGTCCCAGTCTCAGCTCCACTTGTTGACCCTACAAATGGGCTAGATAGTGTTGTTATTCAAGATGGAATTCAAGATTCCAGTCTCTTGACCTGACTTTATTTTGAGATGTGTGTGTGTGTGTGTGTGTGTGTGTGTGTGTGTTTTTCCCTAGACAAAGGTTACAGTCTCTTTTGTACCATTTTTCTCACTTGCCATGCAGGGTTTGAGTAGGAAGGGTAAGGATCAGTAGCACATAAATCACTTGCTTGCCCTAAGTCAAAGAAATACCGTATTTCCCCGAAAATAAGACCTAGCCGGACAATCAGTTCTAATGTATCTTTTGGAACAAAAATTAATATAAGACCTGGTCTTATTTTGCTATAATATAAGACTGGGTCTAATATAATATATATCTGGGAATAATATATAATATAATGTATAATAGAATATGTATAATACTGGGTCTTATATTAATTTTTGCTCCAGAAGACTTATTAGAGCTGATTGTTCGGCTAGGTCTTATTTTCGGGGAAACACGGTAATTTAAATCTAACTTCAGTTTAGGTTTTGATTAACACCATAACTAGCAAACCAAAATTGCTTTAATCAATACACAGGTACTAATACATGCACTTCTTAGATTTCCATAATCTCCCCTAATTGCTAATTTAAATTTTTTTAAAAAGTCTAATTCCATTACAAAACAAAACTGACTTGAAAGAACAAACCAGGATTCAAGCCATATTTTTAAACTGCATCCCCCATTTTATTCAAACAATCTGATGTCTTTTTTAAAAAGAAATTCTCAAGCACATAATTTCAAACTTCTTGCACATGGCTGTCCCAATAAATTACTATTACCAATGAAACAGACTTTAAAGAAGTTGTGTTTTACAATGCAGAGAGTGGAGGATGCTTTTTATACATTGGTGAGAGAGATCCGACAATACAGATTGAAAAAAATCAGCAAAGAAGAAAAGACTCCTGGCTGTGTGAAAATTAAAAAATGCATTGTAATGTAATCTGGTAAGTTCAGCATATTAATTTTGGCAGAAAGCGGATGTCTTTCAATGGTAACAAAGTAGCAACCACTTTAGAACTACCTAGTTGTGGGATTCTAGCTTGAAGTATTAAACGATAAATCCCAGATGGGAAGACAGTTGTGGGGATGAAAAAGGTAAAAGGGGAATGAAGTTTAAAAAACATTTTTTTTTTAATTTCCAGGAAGGATTTTAAGTAAAGAAAATATAAATAAGATGTCTTTCCTTAAAAAACAAGAAACCTATAGTTTATTTCCATAATTAGTACATTTTTAATTTTGATCTAATGGGTATTAGTTATAATTGTGGCAGTTTTGATGGCTATAGACTACTCTACCTCCATCGTAGGGTTTAGTGAGGAAAACATTTGAGAAGCTGCACAGAGTAGTAAGTTTGAATGGGCCAGAAGGTAGCAAAGGGCCCCTCTTACTATCTTTTGGACTTTCTAACACGTAAATAGCTAATGCTGCCTATGTTCTCTGACTCAATGGCATCAACATCACTTTTTACCTAAATGAGAAACGTGGGAGTCTTGGGATGACTCCTACATCCTTCTTTTTCACCCCTATTTGGAGGCAACCACAAATTCCTATGATGTTACTTTCTTTTACCACATTATTAGTTCAGGCCCTTTTCATTTCTTACTGGGACTATTATAACCTGTTAATTTGGTTTACCTGTGGCAGCCTTCATTCACAGTTCAACCAGAGAGATAAATACTTGAAATATTCTCTTATCTTTAAATCAAGTCACTGACTATGGAATAAAATCTCATTTCATAACGTGTTATATATGGCTCCTGATATCTTCCTACACCTCCAGTTTTGGCTTTATCTTTAAAAACTCCTCTTGCCTGAAATTTTTTTGTCCTTATGTATCAACACCATGTTTTTTTCTTACCTTCTCTTGAGTCTTGGCTGTTGCTTTTGTTTGGAATGCCAATATTCTTATCCCTTAGTATTATTAATTATAGCTAACACTCATGAGTCTCTATCTCCTATTCTCTAAGCATCTTTCTTTAAACCCTTAGACTGAATATAATGCCCTTCCTGTGTATTGTCCAGTAAACTGTTCTTAACTGTTATACCTTTACCATGCTAAATTGAAACAATCTCTTTTATGTTTGATTCCTATACAGTAGTAGACTCTTAGAGAGCCAGAATCATATATTTTTAATGTTTGCATGGCCATAGCCTAATGAGATTCCTGGCACATAGTAGCTGCCTGGTTGGATTTATTGACTGGAATTTCTCAGTTTCCTTTCTGAACCAACCCATATTAAATTTGGTCTTGCTCAGAAAATATTTCACTCAACAGATGACAAAAGTTCTGCCAAAGCTTAAGATTTTGATGTGTATTGTTTATAATATAAAATGTTCTATGAGAATATTAAATAAAATTGTAAGATATCATTTATTGTGCTGATTAAACTAAGGGTTTTTGTTCTTTTTTTAATTGTGTGTTCACCACCCTAAGTCAGATCTCCTTTCATCACCATATATTTGACCACCCTTTACCCTTTTCTACCTCTCTCCATCCCTTTTGCCTCTGATAACCACCACACTGTTGTCTGTGTTTGTGAGTTTTTTTCTGTCTTGTTCATTTGTTGCTTTCAGTTTTATATTCCACAAATGAGTGAAATCGTATGGTTCTTGACTTTTTCCATCTGACTTCGTTTAGTGTGATATTTTCAAGGTCCATATGTGTTGTCACAGATTGGCAGTATTTCATCTTGGTAATCTTTGTTATATAAGTTTAAGGTCTGAAATAATTAATGTATCTCCCAAAAGTAAAATACACATCTGAATAGTAGACACAGTCCCAAAGGATATTACGTGGTCTAATACTAATCTATTGAATTTAGAAGAAGAAACAAAGCATGACTGGCATTAATTTTTATTGACATTTATGAATTCTTAATATTTTTTGAGTATCATTGTGTAAAGTAATATCTTAATGTAGAAGTAATTGACAAAATTTAACATTGCAATGCAATTTGAAAAATTAAACTTGCTAAATTACAGTAGCCATTCCAGATTTAAGGGATTAAATTTAATTTTTAAAATAAGTTTTATGCTTTCATTTTTATTTAAAACAAAGGTAGAAGTATATACTTTTCTAAAATTTCTAATTTTTGCAAACTATATTTTTAGTGACTGTAGTGTGAATGTCAAATAATTGTTGGGCATGATGAATGAATCCTTGTTTTTTTAGTGGACATGGATAGCATTTATTTATGTAAAGAAAATATACTTGGTAATACTTAACATTTTAAATAAAAATATTTTTACAAAATTACTTTGACAATGATGAATAGAAACAAGTTAGTTTTTCTTAGTCCTAAAATGGATGCATTTAAACAAAATAATTACTGGAATACTTTTTTTTTTGCCTTTTGTATGTATATATGAATGACTAGTTCCCATATAAAAAAAGGAACTTACTGCCCTGTTTTGATTGTAACATTTCTATAGTCATTGAAATTATTTAATTTTAGTAAGATTGTATAGAAAGTTCAGTGCAACATGAATCTAAAGTATTTATCAGAATCTTAGAAGAAGGTAGTATTAACAAATTCGGTTTTCATTGTCTCCTAAATACTTGTGTGTTGTTCTCACCTTAAAATTTGTCTTCTTTATACCCATCGTGGGTTTTTTATTTTATCTGCTTCACTATTTTAATACCATTGACATTTTTTCCCTTCATTATAAAAGTTGAAATGGAGTAGACTACATAAGGGTGTGTGATCAAAGGGAATTTGTGAAGGGTATGGGAGTTGGATTAGATCCTTTTTTTTAAGTATTCCATCCCATTCTAAGGATTTATGATTATAAATTAGTCAAGGGTTGGCGAACTGTAAAATAATTATTCTTTATTATATCACTGAAGTTCTTCGCTCTTTGTCAAGGTTACTATGAGGGTTTATATATATTAAGCCTTGCTTGTATTGCTAGTAAGTTGTCTTATCACTTTCCCTCTCCTTTGGGTGAGACAAAACCGTATGCTGTGTCAGTAATGATAACAAAGTGGAGAGCATCAGTGAGTGTGGTTTGGGGCTTTATTGGGGACTTCTATTTACTAGTATTCAAATCCATAATATTGATTTTTATCCTACTACTATTTGTTTAAATGTGAGCAAGCCTTTTATTCCCACTCTGCATTCATTTCTTTAAGAATATTGGTAATAGTTTTCTGAATTTTAGATCTGTCGTGAAAAATTAGATAAATGTAACTTGAATGAAAAGGCCCTGTTAGGTTTGCTGTTGTTCTGAAATACTACTTGTAGAAGATTTTAGTAATTCAGTAAAGGAGAAATCATGTCACTTTTAAATTTTAAATTATTTTCAAGATAACAAATGTGTTCATATGAGTATTCAACAGAGGTGGTTAAAGTGAGTAGAAAAAACAATTTTCTTCATTCTTAAATTGACTTGATATATAAAACTTTGTTGCGTATTTGTTCCTACATGACTTCCTCTAGTGGCTAGGTTTGAAAACATTATATTAAGAGGCTTTTAAAAAAAAGTTACTACTCAATTGAACAGAGTTTAAACTACGTAGAGGCTTATTTTTTTTCTTTAATTTTTTATTTTGCTTTTACATTTAATTTGCTCTTTAACATGGACTTAACAAGAATTGACTTATGTATTGATCTCGTACAATTTTAGTATTGCAGGTTTAAAATCTACCCCCGTATTCAGAGTGCTACTTTTCACATTATGAATTATTAGGTTGAAAATTATCCTGACTTGTAATCACTTTCAACCATTACTGATTTAGATACCTAGCTTTGATCACAAATAGATGTAGGCCAAAATGACCAAATGGAAATTTCTTTGAAGATACAGCATTTGGCTTTATATGATAAACTTTTGAATAATAAATATACTAAACAGAAACTAAAACAATAATAAATAAAATAGAATCTTCTCCAAATTGGTAAATTACACCACTATTTAAATGATTTGGCTTATTTCTCCACAAATGAGAATATTAAATTTTTAAAAGTAGTGCCTCATGTTGGGGTCACTTTAAGTTTCTTGTTTACATAAATATATGAATTGAAACTAATGCCTTAGTATAGTATATTATTTGAAAACTAAAAGAATATTCAAATACTGTTTACTTCCTAATTTTTAATTAGATTTAAATAAGTATTGAACCAGAGCTCAAATCTTGTTACTGTGAATATTTATGAAAATAGTATATACTTGCATGGCTTATATCTAAATATCTAGAAACTCAGGGATAATTAAGGGTAAATACATATTCACTCACATACGCATTTGGATTTTGGTGATTGAGGTGTGTCAATATGAACCCATTTTAAATTCTGGGAAAAAGTTATTTGTGAAGCTTATGTAAGATTCTGTGCCATTAATTTTCATTGCCTTTTGTGAAAATCAGTGTTCCCATGTATAATGTTGACAAAATATCCATGAAGAAGACATTGAAACATCTCAAAAGTCTGATACATACTCAGTTGCCTAAAGAGAAATGTAAAGTGTTCTTACTCTTTCTCAATATCAGTGTTTCTAATAGTAATATATCCTTTTTATTATCTCTACCTCAAACTATCATATATATTCACATTTTAATACTTGTTATATATTTCAGGGTGTTGACGATGCCTTCTATACATTAGTTCGAGAAATTCGAAAACATAAAGAAAAGATGAGCAAAGATGGTAAAAAGAAGAAAAAGAAGTCGAAGACAAAGTGTATAATTATGTAAATACAATTTGTACTTTTTTCTTAAGGCATACTTAAGTAAAAGTGGTAATTTTTGTACATTACACTAAATTATTAGCATTTGTTTTAGCATTACCTAATTTTCTTTCTGCTCCATCCAAACTGTTAGCTTTTATCTTGAATGCTTATTTTAAAATGACAGTGGAAACTTTTCCTCTAAGTGCCAGTATTCCCTGAGTTTTGGTTTTTGAACTACAAAAAAGAAACTGTATACCTGAGATTTCTGTCTTGGGATTTTTGGTGCATGCAGTTTATTACTTCCTATTTTTCTTACCAATTGTGAACTTTGGTGTGAAACAAATTAATGAAGTTTTGAATTATCCCTGTTCTGTATTTTATGTAGTCACATATATGGATTAATTACTAATTGTAACTTCAGTTGAGATTTCATGATTGGTTTTACCGAAACATTGAGGGAACACGAATTTCTGGGCTTCCTGTAGATTCATCTTGTAGGCATCATGTCCTCTAGTTTCAGTCATGCTTAATGAATGTAAAGTTACACTGTTCACAAAGGTTTCTTCCTCTTTCCACTGGTGTTTGTCATAGTCATGTTCCCCCAAATATTATATTTTTTCTATAAAAATGGAAAAAATGGAAAAAAATACAAGGCAATGGAAAATATTAAAAGGCCATTTACTTTCCACATTAGATAAATTCCTATAATACTCTGAATAGCTTTTCCTGCTAAGGCAGACCCAGTATGTAATAAAGATTAGCAACCATTTGGGGGCTATATTTACATGCTACTAAATTTTTGTAATAATTGAAAACATTTTTAAATGTATAAAAATTCTCATAGGAATTAAATGTAGTCTCCCTGTGTCATATTGCTTTTGCTTAGCATAACTTGAAATCTTTTCTTGACATTCAGTCTTTCAAAATAATTTTAAT